>NC_042619.1:122360047-122662361 GCF_901001135.1 Rhinatrema bivittatum | reverse complement strand
GAACCACAAGGTGAATCGCTTCTGCTCCCTGCTCAGGGAGGGAAAGGAAGCAGCCATGGATGCCTTCGCCTACTCCTGGAATGTGGGTCTCCTTTATACATACCCTCCAATTCCGCTCATAGGCAAGATTCTCGTGAAGCTACAACAGGACCGAGGCTCCATGATCCTCATAGCTCCACACTGGCCGTGACAGGTCTGGTTTCCGATCCTCCGCGACCTGTTGGTCCAGGAGACCATCCACTTGGGCACCTCGCCCAACCTTATCACACAGGATCAGGGCAGGCTGCGCCACCCAAACCTCCGGTCATTGGCCCTCACGGCCTGGATGTTGAAAGGCTAGGACTGCAGTCCCTCAACCTTTCGGACAATGTCTCACAAGTCCTGGTAGCTTCTCCTAAGCCTTCCATGCGGAAGTCCTACCAAGCGAAGTGGAGGAGGTTCTCGGCCTGGTGTGCAGGTCAGGGTCTTGATCCTTTCACTTGTCCCACACCTAGACTTTTGGACTACCTCTGGTGCCTCTCGGATTCTGGGCTACAGACTACCTCAATCCGTGTACATCCAAGTGCCATCAGTGCCTACCACTGTGGAGTGGGCGACACTCGATCTTGGTGCAGCCCTTAGTGGGGTGCTTTATGAGAGGCTTACTTCAACTGAAGCCTCCACTACGTCCTCCTGTTGTGGCCTAGGACCTCAACATAGTGCTGGCATGACTCATGCGGCCTCCATTTGAGCCACTGCACTCCTGCAAGTTGAAGCACCTCACCTGGAAGGTCGTCTTCCTAGTAGCTGTTACTTCCGCTTGCAGAGTCAGTGAGCTGCAGGCCCTGGTGACCTATCCACCTTATATGAGGTTCTTCCATTACGGGTTGGTGTTGCGTACTCATCCTAAGTTCCTGCCTAAAGTGGTGACTGACTTCCACCTGAATCAGTCTATTGTGTTGCTCACCTTTTTCCTGAGGCTGCACCTTCACCCAGGTGAGAGGGCTCTGCACACCTTGGACTGCAATCGTGCTCTCACTTTTTATCTGTAGTGCACCACAGCCAACAGGCAGTCCACCCACCTCTTTGTATCCTTTGACAAGAACAGACTTGGTATTGTGGTGGGCAAACAGACCCTGTACAATTGGTTTGCAGACTGTATCGGTTTCTGTTATGAGCAAGTGGGCCTTCCACTCAGAGGCTGAGTAAAAGCGCACTCAGTGAGGGCCATGGCAGCGTCAGTAGCTCACTTCCGGGCAGTCCCTATTGCCAAAATTTGCAAAGCCGCAATGTGGAGTTCCCTCCACACCTTTGCAGCCCAGTACTGTCTGGACAAGGATGGTCGACAGGACAGCGTCTTTGGCTAGTCTGTCCTCCGTAACCTATTCCCAGTGTGAGAACCCAACTCTCCCTACCTAGGGCCCAGTATGAAGTTCAGTCTACCTGTTGTTGCAACAGCCCCCTGTTGTTGTGCCTGTTGCATGCTATTGGGTGTCTGTTGGCCCTGTATGTTCCGAGGGCAGCCTGCAGCTTGGTATTCACCCATCTGTGAGGTCTACCATCCTGCTTGTCCTGGGAGAAAGTAGTGTTGCTTACCTGTAACAGATGTTCTTCCAGGACAGCAGGATATTAGCCCTCAACAAGACCTACCCGCCACCCCGCAGAGTTGGGTTCATCTGCATTTTATTATTTTATTTTTTTGCTTGTCTTTTTCTGCGTTGGTACAAGGCTGAAGGGGGACCCCGTGTGGCTGCGGGGTTAGTGGCATGTGTGAGGACTGACGGCATGCTGTCCTTGGAGAACACCTGTTACAAGTAAGCAACTTTGCTTGTTGCCACTTGGGGGCAATTTGCACCAGTTTTCAAAGCTGAAAGTTTGTACATACTTTGGCTTTGAAACTTGCCACAGATACAAAGTACCTACAGATGTTTGCATCTGCTTTATGTGTGGGTTCCTTTTTCATGGAAGCTAGTGAGTGCAGAGTGGAGAAAATACAGTCAGTGCTCCGACCTTTCCTCCCCCAGTGTGTAAACCCCCAGGAAGTTGTGGATCACCACATGTACTTTTTGCCACATCAAGGGAAGGCAGTTTTCAGGCCCCCAGTCTGCACACGTCAATCGCTATCCACCTATGGAAACAGCTTTGAAAAATTGTCCCCTTAACATATATATTCCACAGCAAAATGATCTGGTTACCATAAATGGTATTGAAACTAACCTGCACTTGTTTGCTGTACTGGAAGTGAGACCTGTGACATTCCCTGCACATTTCAGCCACAGATCTGTAGCCATGCTCATATGTATATTTATGTATTTATATTTGCATTTAGATTCCCCTTTTTTCGACCAGCTCAACACTAGATTCTGATGTGCTTTTTATATTCTCGGCAGATATCTTTCCCCCATAAGATCCCCTAGGAAAAAAGGATGCACCGGAGCCATGCGTGCAAATGGCACGCAGAATGCAGATGGACAGACCGGCGCTACAACCCAACCTCGGCTTCTTCAGAAACCACAGAAATCTACCTCTCTCTCCCTTTTTTACAAGAAAGGTTAGCAGGCAATATACAGGCTATATAGCTTGGAAAACTGTTCATATTGCTTATGCAATACTAATTTCTCACTCTAGCATTTGTCAAAGCTATTGAGTTAAAAACGCAACAAACTGACAATTTGGGAAACGAGGTGGCACCATCACCTAAAATTCTAAAGTAGAAACGTTTGTGCTGCTAAGACTTAGAACAGCACTTAGGCCTGATTCATCAGTGTCTTTTCCCCATAGAGAAAAAAAAACATCAGTGAGTTAAGCCCTTAAATTGAACAGTAGTCTTTTGAGAGAACTACACCATTATATCAAGCACTGACTTTTGTATCTCACTAATTACAGGCCTGCTTTCCTTACATGTGCAGTAAGTCTAAAGTCTCTGATTAGTTGCTTTTCTTCTTTTAAGTGTATCGGCTGGCATACCTACGGTTGAACACTCTTTGCTCACAACTCTTATCTGATCACCCTGAGCTACAGTGTGTGATTTGGACCCTTTTTCATCACACACTGCAAAATGAATACGAACTTATGAAAGACCGGCATTTAGACCAGGTAATCTATAGAAGCATAAGACTGGCCAGTAAAATTTCCAGCTCATTTTTTTTAACTATTTGAAAACTGGGTAACATACAGAGTCTGTCAATTTAGAGATTACAGTGGATGTTAAAGTGACATGTCTTAGAACAGCATTTGTGTGTCAGTATGATATAGTTTCATTTTAACAATCATTCCAACAGGCTTCTCTATCCATCCTAATTGAGATATTCAACAGCTTTGCAAACTTGAGGATCTGTCCCAGTGATGTTTTCTTGCATCCTTGAACACATTCACCCACTAAATAGCCATAATGCAGTAGAACTTAACAAGGCGTGTATTACTTACAGGTTATTAAATCACATTGCAGTTTGCTATTCTTCATAACTATAATGTCTATAATAGAATGTTAAATTGCAACTGACCTACTGAGATTTGTTTGGTATATCTGTGATATGGTGATGCACACAAAGATGGATGGAAATATTGCAGTCTGAAACCTTGCCCCCAGCTTTCAATTGTCAGTGAGTGAGGTTTATCTGATTGCTGATCTAATCTGCTATAATCTGGGTAAAAATAGCACCACTTGGGGAATTTTATCTTTTCTTCTCCAATTGTATGGGATCAGATTTTCATGATCTGATTTCGGGATAGGCTTTGGATTGTAATTCATGATTAATTTTTGGCTGATTGCAACACAAAATGTTTGTCCATAAAGACTCCTGTTTACTAGTAAGTCAGTATTCCAGCCACGTAAAGTGACACAGACCTGCCACTTACAGATTGTTCGGTTAATTTCCAAATTCTTAATTCCCTGTCCAGTGTCGCACTTGAAAGCTGAGATAATTAGCATTTTAGGTATATTGGCATGCAATTAAAACAAAATTATAAACAAAACTAATACAATATCCCGTCATTTGAAAAGCAATTCTTGTTATAAATCCTGATGCGACACATTCCCAAACAGGCAAAAAATATATTTCTTGTTACAGGTAATTGTAATGTCTTGTTTAATGCAAATAGCACCGCTGTAATTGAATTTGATATAATCCTTTGCATCTAAAAATATTCATGGCAGGAACAATGTTACCAGCTAGTTATTGTATATAGGGGTGGGAGTGGGCGGACACAGGCAGTCATCACTGAGAGTAGAAGTGAGGATTCGTGACTTGGGTCTGTGCACACAAGAAATCTTTATGTAGAAATTTCCCTTTGGGGCCAACCCAGTAGCTCAGGTGGGAAGTGTTGTACGCTGCTGCGTGAAGGTCCCCGATGTGATCCCCAAGCCAGGTTTTCTGCTACCCAGGTTGATGGGCTGGGGATTCTGCAGAGGCAGTGTTTACAACTACCAGAGGAGAGTGTCATGGTCATTGCTTAAAGCAGGAGTAAGCAGCTCCAGTCCTCGAGTGCCGCAAACAGGTCCAGTTTTCAAGATCTGCATATTAATTGTGGATATCCTGAAACCCAGTCCTGTTTATGGCACTCGAGGACCAGAGTTGGGTATCCCTGGTTTAACAGCATGGTGGCAAGATTCAGGATGCACAATTGCAGTGTTCCAGCAGGAGCCCTGATCATGAGCCCTGGCGCAGGTCTCAATGCAATGACCAGACCAGATCTGTTTGTGGAGGGGGGAAATATCCCCAGGTAGTTTGTGAATGAAGGCTCATTGCACCATGTTCCAGCCCTGGTTCTGTAATTGTGCATCCTGAATCTTGTCACCATGCCGTTAAACCAGGGATACCAAACTCTGGTCCTTGAGTGCCATAAACAGGACTGGGTTTCAGGATATCCACAATTAATATGCAGATCTTGAAAACTGGACCTGTTTGCGGCACTCGAGGACTGGAGATGCTTACCCCTGCTTTAAGCAATGACCATGACGCTCTCCCCTGGGGCTGGTACCAGTTGAGTTGCAATCCAAGAGGAGCAGGAGGAAACAGCTGAGCAAGAAAAAAAGTCTGCCCTGAGTACTTTAATGTTTTTCTTCTGCTTTTTGGATAGATTATGATGTGTTCCATGTACGGCATCTGCAAAGTGAAGAACGTAGACCTTAAGTTTAAAACCATTGTTCATGCATACAAGGACCTGCCCAACACAAACCAAGAGGTATGGTTAACACTGTTAACAATGTAACAAAGCTGGCACAAGTAGGTTTAAGTTCCACTATTTGTTTCTTTTATTTTAAATTTATAGTCAACTTTGCCAGTGTAAGCACATGGCAAATTGCATCATAAAATACCATCATAAATTAAAAATTACCAGTTAAAAACACAAGAGATTAAAATACTAAAAGAATAGTAGCTTTATATGTTAAATAAAGTCAATTTTGTGCAGCGCCATACAAAAGTGCCACATGTTTGCTGCAGAATTTAGCCCTGAGCCACCACAGGAAACTTGGGTGTTCTTAACTATATTAATATATATCTATTTTTGTGTGTGTATATATGTATGTATGTATAGATATATATTTATATATTTAGATTGATTTTTTTTTTCCAATTGGGTACATTGCAGATTGGGGGTTTGGTAGCACTTAATTAAAAGGGAGCTTTTTGTTTTTGCTTTTGTATAGTTTTGTTTTTGTATAGTTGTAAAATATTTTTATTTCGGCAGTAATTTAACTGCAGCTCCAAATTCCCATTCCCCCAAATAGGAAGAAGCTTTCACACACTGATGTCATTATTTGTTGTGATAAAAAAAAACCAATGTGGAGAAACAGATCAGCTGTGTTAGTTTGTTCCATTGGGCCAATACAATGGCTATGGTCTGTGCAATAAGAACATTTTCTTCCAGTCTTATACTTTTTTTTTTTTTTTTTAGTTATTTAGTCTTAGGAGTCCTGACTTTAATTCTGAAGCCTAGCTATTGCTCCTTAGGCCAGCCAAGGCTGGGGACTCTGCAGATGCAGCATTCACAACCCCTAGAGGAAGGTAGGGTGGGGGAAGGTAGTTTCTGCTATCACATAACGGCACTGCCTGGGGCAGACTCAAGGTGCACATGTACCAGATTGCAAGAGGAGCCACAGTCTGAAGCCACCTTGTTAAAGATTGCCACTGTGATGGCTGGGCTAGATATGAAGGGGATTACAAATGGATTAAAGTCCTGGGTCGTTAACAGATGAAAGCTCATAGTGCCAAGACCCTTGTAGAGGCTGGTTGTAATTCAGCTGGTACAGGAAGAAGAGTACTGGACCAGGAAAATATTATGTAGACAGGTGCGCTTTAGTTCCTCTGAACCAGCAGGAACAGTCATAATTAGAACGGTGTCATAAGTGACTGCATATGGAATAATAGCTGATTGGTTCACCATGTGTCTATGATACCATCTGACAAATCCTGGTTAGTATGGATCAGGTAGTGTACGTGAAGCAATCTGTGATTCTTGCTACCTTGTCTGTTCTTTGAGGTTCAGTGGAATAGCACAGGAGCAGCTGAAATAATGACCTTGCAGTAAGAGATTTCATTGAGGTTGAGAATTGCCCCCTTGTCCAGGGGCAGGGGAGGATTTTGGAATACTGAATGCTACACAAAGTACAGATTTCTTTTAAGGGGGAAGAGTATGTCCTTCACAACGAAAGAAAAACCACTGAAATACATTGTAGAAACTCTTTGTGCTGTACCGGGTACTTAACACAAACCTTTTTTATTTTTCTGTACATAGACATTCAAGCATGTTCTGATTAGAGAAGGACAGCATGACTCCATTATTGTGTTCTATAACTTGGTCTTTATGCAGAAACTGAAAACCAACATTTTACAGTATGCATCTACCAGGGTAAGATGTGGGGCTGATGTATCCTTTTGTGAGAAAAACTATTTGCTCTTTTGGATTCTGCTTTAAAAATTACAAACCAAATCTCAGGGTAGTAAGGATCTAATTTTTCTTTCTTCATTACATTCGCCGGCTGAAATTATTTTTAAGCAAGGGTAATTTGAAAATGTCAGTCCATACTCCAGTATTATCCAGACTTAGACTACTGTAACATTCTTTACTAAGGTCTCTTTGTTGCTATTACTTAGTTGGCTTCAAGTATTCCAGAATACAGCAGATAAATTGACCTTTGGGGCCAAAAGAATTGATGATCATTACTCTTTATTAGAAAAGCTATATTAGCTTCCAGTTTTGTTTAGGATTAAATTTAAGATCTTGTGTAACTTTTAAATCCCTCCACTAAGCACAACTGGAATGTCCCTTATTTACCCAAAGACCTTATTCCTAACTACCCATGAATTTTTCCCCTTTTTCCCTCCCTACTGAATTGTATCTAGTGAGCACTAGGAAGTCATCGTTTTCTTATCAAACTCTCTCACTATGGACTTCTCTCCCATTGGACATCAGGATTGAGAAGAACTATCCCAAATTCACGAAGGCTATTAAAACATAGCTCTTCAAACAAGCATTTAATTTTAATTACTTTTAATTAAGCTGCGTATTTAATATGGTTAGTCATGATCTTTTGGTTCAAGCTTTTTACCTGTTTAATATTTTAATTGTATATTTATATGAATTTACTTTAATGTGAATTGTATATTAATATGGTATTGCTTGTTGCTTTTATATTTTATTTTTATGTCTATTTTAATGATATGGTTATGCTTTAATTGGTTTGATTATTATTTAATTTGGTTACTTGTATTTATTTTTTAACTGTTTTGATTTTGTGTAAGACGGTATATTAAGAAAATAAACTAAATTTAAAAATTGAATATTCATTTAAAACATCACTTTTTTTCTTTATTGTAGCCTCCTACTTTGTCCCCAATTCCCCAGATTCCTCGAAGCCCTTACAATTTTACTAGTTCTCCTTTGCGTGTCCCTGGTGGAAATAACATCTACATCTCACCATTAAAGAATTCATACAAATGCGCTGAAGGACCGCTCTCACCAACAAAGATGACCCCAGGATCAAGGTTGATAAAGCCATTTATTTTTCTTGTCAAATGACACTAATGTTCATCAATTTTGCTTTCAGAAAGTAGAAATATTAGAAACCTTGCATGGTGGCAATTTTGCCTGCTGGCCAGGTGATAACTTTTGGTATTACTGGTTGTCTGTTTCCTCTAACAGCATTGAGCTAAGAACTAAAATATTTGTTCTGCCCAGAAGAATTTTTAGGAGCCATACTCCATTTATTCTTATTGGTTTTATTTTAGTTTCTGTTTGACTTATTTAGCTTGATTTGCTTTTTTATAGAGTCCTTGTGAGCATGTCTATGGACACATCTAATGTTTAGCTACTAAATTATCTTTGTTCTCATTTTCCAGAATCCTAGTGTCAATCGGTGAATCATTTGGGGTGAGTTTCTTTGTTGAAAGAAAAAAATGTACCTCTTGAATATTAGGAAATCCAAAGAAATCTGTGTTAATAGTAATTCTTAAAGGATGTTGAAAATCACATTTTATGGGCCAGCTCAGTGGCAGTGTTTGTGCACTGCAATGGAATGGACCAGAGTTCAATTCCTGAGTTAGATCTTCCACTTCCAAGACTGGTTGGGGTTGGGAATGCAGTGGGGAGGCATTCACCACCTCTTGGCAGACGCAGTCCAGCAACAGCAATGTCTAGTGGCTGGATTTAGGGCCCAGGATTGCGGGAGCTTTGGTGAATGGCCTCTGGCTGAGGACTGTTGCTATGGTGACTGGATGGTGACTTGGGCAGGAAATAGGGGAGAAAACTTCTCGGGTAGTTAGGAATAAAGGTTTATGGTGCCAGATCCCAATGTGGAAGCCCAAAGGAGTAGGAGAAAACTGCCGGAACATCCCAAAACTACATTTAGTATTTTCATTTTGATTTATGGTCTCCCATTTAGGCAGTTTGTTATCCATTCACTGTTTCTCCAAACCCCATCGTACTAATTTTGAAATTCCAGATTTTATAGAGTAACTTATCAAACGTTTTAGCAAATCTAGACAAATTCAGATTTGCTAACATTCCTCTACACCTAACACGTACAAGATTTAGACTTTATTAAGTAAAAGAAAAATATAAAACAATATTACAACTTGGAGACCCTGCGAAAAGGTAAACAGATACGTTTGTGTTTGGTGCTGGATATCCTGTATGTTTAACAGTTCTTTGTAAAATGCTTGTGCTTGATGAATTAAATTTAAACATTCTTTTTTCCCCTGGTAGAAAGCATTGCCATTTATTTTTAATGATCATGTAATATGTTTTATTCTTTGAGAGAGCCGAGATAAAATTTATTGTAACTGTGATCTGAAAAAACGGATGCATGATTTCACCCATGGTCGCTGAATTTTGAACTCTGTAGCAGTGTGTTCCAAGTTTTTGGTTTAGATTGTAGCATTTTGCTGCTAATGTCATCCTATTTAGTATACTGGGTATTTTTAGCAGGCTTCTGACCAGGTTTTCAAAGGTAACCCTAAATGCAAGCCTGTATCTTTCTTAGTCAAAGGAAGCAGGCTTGTAAAGGTGCTTTGAGGGGGTTCTCTGTGAAGAAACAGAAATATGATAGCACAAGCCAAAACTGTTCAAATTCTAAAAGTATGCCAAAGGTTAGTCAGTATGTCAAAGGACAGCATTAAGTTTCATTTCTGCCTTCTGGGTTCAACTTACAAGAATCCAATCTTATTAGCATATATGAGAGAAAATAATGCCAACCAGTTGAAAATTTTATGCAAACTAACCCATTGATACATAATTTTAGGGGCTGTGATGTATTTAACGGACTGTAGCAGCTTGGGAACTCTGAGCTGGGGTTTACTCTACATTTTGTTTGATAAGCTGCACTGCTCCTTATAGGATATCTTATAATAAAAACTAACGGTTTATTTTTCTATTACTGGCTGTTGGTATTCAGTGTTTACTAGCACCCCTTATAGGGATACTTTATATGTTGATGAGTTCTACTTTCCTAGTACACTATGAGCATGACCTTGGTTTACCTTGATTCCACCACAGCAGTGAGAACTGCTGCAGAATTTACCTGTTGTTGGAAAATGAAGGTAAACTGCTAGTCTACAGCCTCATGCTGCTTCCACTCCCCCTTCCCAACCTGACTCTATGAATCAGGCTACGACCACTCCATCCTATCCTCCCTCATGAAATTGGCTACTGCCACTAGCTCGTACATCCCACTCTCCCTTCTTGAAATTGGCTCTTCCCTCATTCCAGTTTGAAGCCAGCTAATTTTCCACTGCTCACACTTTAGCCACACCCTACTGGTCAGCGGCAATCACTACGCTCCTGACTATTGACATTGCAAGATTCTATACTAGGCCACATGGTGCAAGCAGAAACCTGGTGTTTTCATGCTGAGTTGCAAGAGGGCAGAAATCTGGTAGACAAATGCATGGGCTTGTAAGCAGAGTTGTATGGGACATGTACAGTCATGGGAAAGGGGATGCATTAGGTGGAGATAAGAGAACTGGAAGGGAGCGACTAAAAGGGAGGATAGAGGGAATGAAGGGACTGACTGGAGAAGATGGTGAGAGAGGAAATAGAAGAAGTAACTAGAGTATTGCGGGAGAAGGGGAAGGAGGACATAGAAGGAGCAGTGGAAGAACAAATGAAGAAAGGGACTGGTAGGAATGGCCAGAAAAGGAATGGAACAGAATGCAGGGAGTGACTAGCGTGAAATGGAATGGAGAAAGAATTAAATGAGGAACTGGCAAGATAAGAAATGGAAGAGAATGAGATAATGTATATGGAAGAAGAGAGACTGGAAGGTGGGACAGGAGATAGAGGAGCAAGAAAAAGATTAGTTGGAGCCAGAAAAATGAATGAAAAGGAAATAGTCACGTGAGGAAGAGAGAACTAAAATGAGAAAAGAAAATTTAAAAAAAATACTGAGACACAAGTGTTGGAAAACTATTTTTAAACTATTTAAATATAAATTTAGCTCCTATTTGCAGGTTTATTAGTAAGTGACACATAGATTTATGCAGATTTTGCACAGAATTGTGTCCCATAAATTTTAGTCATACTTTTATAATACGACGTTTATACTTAGCAGTGTATGTTTTACATGAAAAGCTTGGAATTTTTTTTATATATTTTGGTTTGTTTGGGTTTTTGGTTTTTTTTTCAAAGATTTCTGAAAAATTCCAGAAGATAAATCAGATGGTGAGCAGCGGGGACCGCCAGCTGAAAAGAGGTGCTGAAGTCGGCAATCATCCCAAACCACTGAAGAGACTTCGTTTTGACATCGAAGGACAAGATGAGGCAGATGGAAGGTAAGTTTATTTCTCACCCACATTCCTGAAGCTGATAAGAGATCAGAAATGTAAGCAAGACAGGGACCATACATTCTTTTTAAAAAACCCAAAAAAAACTCTTAGAGAGAAGATGCAGAGCCATAGCTTCAGGATCGCTTTGTAGAAAAGGGAGGGTATGTACATGTAGTTAAGCTGGGGGTGTTGTGTGTATATAGGAGGTGGGGAGGGTGTTTGGTGGTGTGGAAGTGCATTTATGCAGTATGACTGTGTCTGTATGTGGGGGGTAAGTGTGGGGGATAGAGGGTTGTCCATATGATGTGTTTTTTGAGGGAGTATGACTTGGGGGGGGTGGTTGTGTGTATGTATGGGGGAAGGGTGGATGGGTAGAGGCTGTGTGTGATGAGGTTATGTATAGAAGGACTATATGTGTAGAGGGGTTATGGTGTGTTTTGGGGGAGATATGGCTGTATATCTTTAGGAAGGAGGGGGGGTGTGGTTGGGACAGTTGTGTGTATGTGTGGGGAAAGTTGGCTTGGAAGATGTCTTTCGGCACCATCCTTCATCAGATGAATCAGTTATGTTGCCTGTCTCTTTGTATGGTGTGTATAGCTTTGGAAAGGTGGCAGGAAGTGGCTTTGACGGTGCTTTCTGGGGCTGTCTTTGTCAGCTGCTTCAGTTATTTTCCCCTGGGTCTGCCTGTATTGCTCTGTCCCACAATGCTGGAAGGGGTGATGGGTGCTTTTGGAATAGAGCACTGCTCTACATTCTTCGGTGTCGTAACATTTTCTGAGAGAAAGCAATGGAAACTTTTTTGGGCTGAGTTCCCTAAAAATAGAGATCCAATATTTCAGATATTCAGACATGTCAGGTGTGCACATTTTCTTCCTGCATGCAAAAGTTTGTGAATTTCCATTCCTTTTTTGAAGAGTTATTGGGCCTGTAGATGAACTGACAAGACCGATGGACAATGAAACCTTTTAAATCATTCTTTCAAATGTTGGAAAGCATGAAATCATTCCCATAAGACATTTCTTCATGTTCTGCCTCCAGTTCTCATAAAGGAATCGCCATGCTGGTCTCCAGTAGAGACCAAGTAGTGTAATGACCTTCCATGTTCCACAGCGAGTGCAGATCCCTAAAGTGACAGATGGACTGCCCCAGGGCTTGATGGACCGATTCTTTGCAGTATCTTTACGAACAAAAAAGGAAAAAATATGCAGCTTTTGGGTGATACAAAAAGCATGCCAGACAGGGTGAAAAACAGAAGTTGAAAAAAAAACAAAACAGGAAAAACGGTCAAGGGTTTGGAAAATGAGTTTTAGTGTTAAACAGTTTTACATCCTCCATCTAGGATACAAAATGTCATTTAGAAGCCCAAGAACTGGAAACTGTCAAACAAGAAAGTGATTTAGGGTGAGATGACCTCAGGGTAGCCAGTCAGTGTGAAGCAATGGGCAAAGCTGACTGGAAATTTGGCTGCATAAGTAGAGCTGGCATTAGCAGGAAAGAAGAGGTAATATTGCCTCCATATAGGTCACTTGTTGAGACCCTCACCTTGAGAACTGTTCGTTTCTTGAGGCAGCACCTTAATAAGGAATGAAGTCTTTCAGAAAAGGACTTCTAAAACGATAGGGGGGAGATGCCTAGGAAAACCTTTTGTTTACTGTTTTTGGGGGGGACTGGGGTTTGTTTTTGTAAAATGTAGAAACAAAGCAAAATTTGTTTTTGTCTTTTCAGATGGGAAATGATACAAACATAACAAGTGTGATTTCCCTGTCGTTTTTAAAACCATCACCACATTCCTATAAAATTATATCTAGTTGTGTTCATAAGTTTACATACCCTTGGCGGAATTTGTAAGATGAGTGATCGGACAAAACACATCTGCTAATTTTAACGTGTTTCAAATTAAACTATTATGCATCACAGAATAGCATAATCATTCAACCAACCACGAGATGGCCTGATATTTCGGACATCAGCAGCTTTGCTGGCAGTGTAGACTATCGCAAAACTTGCTTGCAAGCCATAGGAGGGAGCCTGTGTATTAAATTAAGAACCAAAGAGGAAGAGGAGGCCAGCACTGCAATGGGACTTAAGCATGCTTGGAAC
The DNA here is from genome assembly GCF_901001135.1 of Rhinatrema bivittatum. Lineage (NCBI taxonomy): Eukaryota > Metazoa > Chordata > Amphibia > Gymnophiona > Rhinatrematidae > Rhinatrema > Rhinatrema bivittatum. The sequence goes on along the minus strand of NC_042619.1, from coordinate 122,649,018 downwards.
AGGTATAGAGGGCAGTGGTAGGACCAGGGTTAAGAGGTCAGGAAGAAGACGTGGAGAGGGGAGCTAGTGTGTGTTTAAAAATTGGCATTTATTTGCTCATTTACGCAAAGTGGACAGTAAGAGGGAGGAAGGCAACTGGGCAGACTGGATGGACTAGCTGGTCTTTGTCTGCCTTCATAGAAGTGCTTCTAGTGCTACCTCCCTTGGCCGGCCACTCAGTAATTAGGTAACACATTTTGACTCTGGTATAGCTGAGTGTTGGCCAATATAGGAGGCCAATATTGAAGATCCCCAGGTCCATTCAGATTCAAACATGCCTGAAAATTATTTTCCGTGTTGCATGTGTCTGGTAGTGCTAGAGAAATAAATAGTAGTAGTACTTTTGACACTTTGTAAATTTTCTCCCCCTTCTGATAGAATGGGCTCTGCCTGCCCTTTCTCTTACATTCTCTTTCCTCCCCTCGCCACCAGTGGAAAGTAACCCTGGAAACTCGGAATCACCTCCAGAAGGTTCCTGGATGGTACGGAGCTAGCTTCGTTGGAATGTGGGTTTGTAGGAATCTAGCCCCATTGCACAGTGCTGTAATGCCCAGAGGAGTCCTGGGATGTGCATGCGTGTCCTTATGCTGGAACCAGAGAATGCTGCTTATGGAGCTCAGACCCCTGAAAAAGTGTTATAGGGGCCTTGCGTGAGAGAGATCCAGCCCTGGTAGGGACATCAAATGATTTTAATAATAATGTTTTGCTTTTGAAATGTAAACTCTGTGCATAGTGTGGTGCCGCTCTCAGTGTGTGGCGCTGACTGTGCTGAAGAACCCGCACTGCTTCACCCAACCTCCAAGGTCTGACTGCCAGAGGTAGACTTATCCGCTGCATGAAGGAAAGCAGCGTAAGCCTCCACCTGTACAGGTATCCCCTGCAGTCTCATCCGAGGAAAATCTTCGGCCATTGGCTACATCATGATAGTGTTAGCTGGTTTCCTGTGACACCAACACTCCCGCTTACTTTAAAGTGGGAGTCTCTTCATGTTAGAAAATCACATTTTACTTTCTTGAACCCTGACCACTCTTATTGTGAAAAAGTACATCATCTGTTTATGTTCTCAACACAATGATCTTTTCATGAGGCTTTCCTCGCTTCCAGCTTTGAAAAGCTCTGCTAGCCAGCCCCACAACCATGGTGTCATCTCCTGAAATTAGATGAAACTTATTTCTATTATTCCTTTCAAAACAATCTTGTATGTTTCTGGTCTTCCAGTTTAGCCAAAGTACTCTAAAAACATACTCTTTCTGCTTGAAATATGTGTTCATCCCTTGCTCATTCCTGCTCCAGTTTCGAGAGTTGCCGAGTGTGATGGGGGGATTGCAAACTGTGCTTGTGTTGCGTTTTCAGTAATCTTGAGAATAAAAGAGGGAAAACATAGGGTTGTAAATTTGTTTCTTTTAAGAACTGGTGTATCTAAGGAATGGTTGTTTCATATATTTTTTGAATACATGTAAGTGAGCAGCTGTGACTGAAGAAGCAGCCCCTGTTTTATGCAGTTTTAAACATTCCAGCTGACCTGCAGTGGTGGGAGCTGGGCTTCTAATGCCCCTGCAGGAATGCAGCTCCATGTATGGAGCTGCACTGATGTGACGACAGGAATGCCGTGTTTGCAGCATTAAGAGCCTAGTTCCTGTTCTTACAGTACCTCAACAATGTAAAACGAGATGTGTGAACATTTCCTGATTTATCGGGTACAGAAATTTGCCCATGATTATGGTAGTGTTCAGGTGAATTAAATAAACTAGGCTTTTAAAAAGGACTCCAGGGGCGATCCAGGAAACCACAAACCATTGAGCCTTATGTTGATGCTGGGTAAAATCTAAATAAGATGTTGGAAGTATTGTTAGGAACAAAATTACTCACCATATGGATAAGCATGGCCTAGTGGGGAAGAGTCGGCCCAGACTTTTAGTATAGGAAAGTCTTGCCTTATTAACATTTTAGAAATTTTCGAAGGTGTAAAGCATGTGGATAAGGGTGAGCTGGTACACGTAGTGTATTGATAACGTCCCTCATGAGACTCCTCAGAAAGTTAAAAAGTTATGGGATCGGACGCAGAATAGGACTAAATGGTGAGTTTTCCCAATGAAAAGAAGTACTTACTGGATTGCCCCAGGGATCTGTACTTGGGGCCTGTGCTGTTTAACATATTTATTAATGAGCTGAAAAAGGGAGCCTCGAGTGAGGAGATGAATTTGATTTCCCCACATCAGGGTGAATTACTGTAAAACAATATACAGTCTGCACATTAATAAGACCAACAATACTGCAAAAGCAAGATATTCAGAGAATAATAAATCGGGGCATTTATTTGCTCAGTAGCTAAGAGAAACAGGGAAAAAAATAAAGCTCTTACAAGTAGAAAGCAAACGGTTGCCAAGGATAATCAGCTGCTGGACCAATTCTTAACTAAATTATTCAAAATAGTTAAAACGCAAGCATATTGTGAGGAATTGCAGGAGGACCTTGTCAGGCTAGGGACCTGAGTAGCTAAATGTCAGATGAAATTAAATGTGGACAAGTGCAAAGTGATGCATAGAAGGATAATCTGTACAATGCTGGGTTCCACATTAGGAGTTATCACTCAGGAAAAAGACCTTGGAGTCATTGTGGACAATGCATTAAAATCCTCAGTTCTGTGTGCAGTGGTGGTCAAAAAGCAAATGTTAGGAATTATTTGGAAGCAAATAGATCTTAAAAATGAGAATATCATCATGCCTCTGTATGGATCCATGGGGCGACCATGCCTTGAATATTTTGTATGTTTCTAGTCATTCCCATCTCAATAAACATAAAGTAGACCTAGAAAAGTTACTGAGAAAGGCAAATAAAAATGAACATCTCCCTAATGAAGGTTAGGGCTCTTCATCTCGGAGAAGACCCATCTTAGAGGGGATATGATAGAAGGTTATAAAATCCTGAGTGGGGTGAAACCAGTTAACAAGGAACATATTTACCCTTTCAGATAGTACTAGGACTAGTGGGGGGTGCTCTCCATGAAATTAAGTGGTAGCAGATTTAAAACAAATGTTAAGAAAGTGAAATTTGTTGCTGAAGGATGTGGTCAAAGCTAGTTTAAAAAAAAAATTTGGACAAGTTTCTGGAGGATTGGTCCATCAAAAATGATTGATTAGGTAAATGTGGAGATCGCCATTGTGTATTTCTGGAAATGAACAACATGAAATGGATCTGCCAAGTACTTCCAAGGGACCTGGATTGGCCACTGTCAGAGATAGGATGTTGAGTTGGATGACCCAACTTGGCATTTCTTATGTTCTTTTGGAGTCCACTGGTGAAAACAGGCACTGCTAAAAAAAAAAAAAAAAAAAAAAATGCTCAATAACATCGCAATGTGCTTTGATATCCCTGAAATTTCATTTAAACCGATGGGAGCACATGAAGACTGAGCCAGGCATCACTGGTATCCTGCTATCTGTGGCAGAAATTTGAATGAAATTGGATGAATGATTGAGGTGGGTTGGAGAGACATTGTTCATATAAGGCCAGTTTCCCTGTAGGAAAATAGGCTAAAATACATTTTTTTAAAACAGGTGCCATTTCCACAGTCATATTTATAGTGCTCATTTACAGTAGCACTTAAATTCTACGGTAGTTCTCCTTTAAGATAATTTCTATGCCGAACCATAGAAATTCAATGCAAGGAGTCTAAGCACTTTGGCCAGCATAAATGCCTGCTACTACTATTGATCATTCTGTAGCGCTTTAATTGTGCCATTCGGCCGGGCCATGATGGGAAGAATGACCACATAGCACAGTTTCCCTTAAATGGTTGTTTGATTGTGCCCTGTGTATTAACTTAACTTTTTTTTTTTTGTATCTTTAGTAAACACATGCTTGGAGAGTCGAAATTCCAACAAAAGCTGGCAGAAATCCGTAAGTATTGTAAACATCCAGAAACTACTTTTTTTTTCTTTTTTCTCGCTCATATAGGATTTGAAGGGAAAAGATGATTCTGGAGACTAGCAGTTACAAAGAATTTATATATTAAAATATTTATTTGCCTCATTATCCATTGTTCTAAGTAGCTCATAAAAGACATGAATATTCCAAAAATGTGAAAAAAAACATTCAGATAAAACATAAAGTAACAAACATCAATAAGACAAACATGAGAACATTAAACATAAAAACATAACAATTGATAAGACAAACTTAAGAAATCGATAAAATAAAGATAACACCAAAGAAAAGTTATCAATAAATATACAAACATAGGCAATGAAAAAAATCAGACATTCACATAACAAACACCACCTGCCAGCTAGAAATAAACTCAGCCCATTCAAAAGGCTTGATTTAAAAGCATGGGTTTTCAACTTCTTAAAAGATAGAAAACAAACCTCCTTTCTTAATGCTTCCAGTAGGCTATTCCATGCCATCGAGTCAGCCATATCAAATAGTCTGTCCCTTATTTCGGCCAAGTGCATTATGCATGATGGGAACATGAAGAAAGCATTCTTCTTGGGCCTATGAATTATGGGTAGAGCACAGATACATGGGGATGTTTCATTATTCAGAGCCTTATGAATCAACATCAATACCTTAAACATAATACTCAAATTAAGGGAGTGTAAATTGCATAATACAGAGGTTATATGGTCATAACGAGAGGAGCTGTCAGTTCCTGGGTCGCTGAATTCTGAATAAGGTGCAGTGCTCTTAAGGAAGTAGCTGTTAAACCTAGATAATTAGATTGTAATTGGTCCACTTTTTCACATGTTGATGTAGCTACCATCACACATGTTATTACATAAAATGAATATGTCCTCGTCACCTTTTAGTCCTTGTCCTGTTCATTATCTAAGAGCTTTAGCAGACCATGCCAGTGGCTTCCTTTCACAAATCATACACCAATCTCTCACTTCTGGGATTTGTCCCGAACTCTTTAAACAAACCATCTATTTTACCTATAGCGAAGAAAAAAAATGAGGACATTACAAATTTTAACAACCTACGTTCAATAGCTTCTTTAACAACACTAGCAAAACTAATGGAATCAGTGGTCTTACATCAACTCACAGACTACTTAAATGACAACGATCTCCTCCATTCCAATCAACATGGGTTTTGTAAAGGCCACAGCACCGAACTCTTACTACTAGCTTCTTTTGACACCATAATTCGAGGTTTCGATGCTAATACAGATTACATCTTGATATTATTGGACATCTCGGCTGCCTTTGATACATTAGACCATCAAATCCTCCTCTCGCGGCTTCAATCTATTGGTCTAACAGATACGATCTTAAACTGGTTTCATTCCTTCCTAACTAACCGTTCTTATCAAATAAATATTGGGCCTCATTTTTCTGACTGGTACACAGTTTCCTCTGGTGTACCCCAAGGATCCTCCCTTTCTGCTACTCTGATTAACATTTTTCTGATACCCCTATGCCATCTGCTTAATACTCTAGGTATTCAATTCAAGATTTATACAGACAACATCCAGTTTTTTATACCCTTCTCCACATCATGGTCCATGACTCTTTCCACTGTCTGCTAATATATTAAAACCATTAACACCTGGTTGTCCCATGGTCGTCTCAAACTTAACATATCAAAAACTGAAATTCTCCATTTTTCCACTATTCTGCAATCCACTTACAGTCCTCCAACACATCTCAGCTTAGATAGTATTTCGATTCCTATAGTATCTAAAGTCCGCAATCTTGGGATAATATTAGACTCCAGCCTATCAGTGTCTCATCACATCTCCATAACAGTGAAAAACTCATTTTTCAAACTTCATATGCTAAAACATCTTCATCCCTTACTTTTTCCAGATAATTTTCGCACGGTATTACAGTCTTTAATTTTCACCAAACTTGATTACTGTAATGAGATCCTACTTGGTCTACATGACAATGCCCTTCGTCCCTTACAGTTAATTCAGAACGCTGCAGCCCGCATCCTGACTGGTACCTCTCGAAAAGAACACATTTCTCCAATCCTATACTTTTTACATTGGCTCCCAATACAATATAGAATACAAGATTCTTTCCATTGTACATAGCTTGATATATAACGATTCTTCCATATGGTTATGCACTCAACTTCGCATTTATCAACCTAGTAGGAACCTACGTTCTTTACACAAAAACTTTTACAAGTTCTGACGGTTCACTTAGCCAGACTCGATATTACCAGAAGATGTGCCTTCTCAGTCGCCAGCCCTTCAATCTGGAATTCCATTCCTGATGACCTAAGGCATATATCTTTTTATAAGGAATAAAAAAAAAAAAAAACCCCTTAAAACATTCCTATTCTCAATGGCCTTTAAATCGATTGCTACTACTTCGCAATGGCCATCTAAACTCTCCCATAGTGCTTAAAAAAACTAACCCACAACAGTACTGACCATTTTTGTATATTAGAGCACAATGACTCTATTTTTATGTTACTGTTATTTTTGTTTATATGCTTTTATGTCCCTTAGTGTTTTATGTTTTTTAATTATGTATGTTATTTTAACCTGTAAACCGTTTTGACTGATGTAAGTTGAAAAAGCAGCATATAAACATTTAAAAAAAAAAAAAAAAATCCCATCAAAGTTAGGGATTGCAGCAAAATTCTAAAATCATTTGATGACAGGAGGCTTTAAATTGCATAGCATTCAAAGTTTAAAATGAAGATCGGACTACATTTTTGATCTGGGCTTTAATAAATTCTGATTAAAAATAAAATGATCCCAAGATTCTGGACTTCATTTAAAATTGGATTAGAACAATTCTCAAAATGCAATTTAGGATTACTTGGCAAGCTGCAAAACTGAGCCAAATAATCTGTTTTCCCTAAATTTGGTGCGAGTTTAACAACCAACCAGGCCTTAATGGCATTCAGGTACATTGAAATTAGTCCTAGAATGGTTCCTAAATCAGCAGCAGCTGGAAAAAAATAGTATCATCAGCATATATCCTATATTGTAAATCAAGACCACTCAATAGTCTACAAATTGGGTGAATATAAATATTAAAAAGGGTCACAGAAAGTGCAGATCCCTTAGGCACACCAGAGAAAGTGGGAATCAATTGGTGTCATAGAATTGCATCCAACCTGCTTGGGAGTGGTCCAATATATATGATCTAGACCACCTTAAAACTGAACCTCCAATACTGATCTCATGTTCAAGGTTATCAAAAGCTGCAGATATGTCTAATAGGACTAAAATTAATTCAGTATTGTTATCAAAGCCACACTGAAGACTATCAAGGCTTGAAAGTAATAATGTGTGAATTTTAAATTGGCCACACGCATAAAAATTGCCACTTGTGTGCATGGCTGGGCCCTGTGTGCAGTGCATGGATTTTCAAAAGTGGCGATACGCACACAAGTGCCAGGCCCTGAGAAAGGGGCGGACCGGGGGCGTGTTCTGGGTGTGGAGGGCGGGGTGGGACGGAGGCCGACCGGGACAGCGGCCATTAGCTGTTGTCTCAGGGAAGCTAGCGGGCGCGTGTAAATTACTTTTGCTCCCGAGGAGCAGTAAGCAATAAAATAATAAAAATTGAGGCGTTAGGTTAGGTTTAGGGGGTGGGGAGGAAAGAGGAAGGAAGGATAGACAGGGGGTTAGGGAAGTTCCCTCCCAGTCTGCTGCTTAATTGGAGTGGACTGGGAGAGAACTGGGGAAGGCCTGACTGCATCGCCGCACGGACTTTGCAAAAATTTCACCCCCCATGCGAGCGGCCAACGGATTTTATAGCACGCGCGTGCTAGTGCACGCATGTTATAAAATTGGCACATCCATGTGCACGTGCCAAGACCCGCGCGCTCGTATGTTTTAAAATCTACCCCTAAGGATTCAGTACTGTATTTGGGAAAGCTATTTGAAATATTAAATTTCTCTTAAAAAAAAATCCCTTTAATCACAAAATAGGTGAAATCAGGTGGTAGTTCCTTGGTTCAGTATAGTCAACTTGAAGTTTCTTCAGAAGAGGACGTACTGAGGCCTTCTTTAAAGAATTTGTAAAGAAAACCTCATGTGGTAGTGAGCGCCAAAGGTCTTCAGCCAAAAAAGTTCAACAAGTTAGTATCGCATGGGTTCATAGCCTTGACGCGATCAAGAATTTCTTTCCTGGACATCAATTCAAACTCATCCCATCCAACATCGCATGAGTGGATCAGCTGAAGCAAAGGTCCACCAGTGTTAACAGGAAAGGACAAAGACATTGAGCATAGTCTGCAGGGGGGGGAGCGTTCTTTTTAAAATTAAAAACCAAAACAAATTCTCAAATACTCGTCAGTATTATGTAGGCTAATGCAAATGTTTGATCCATAACTGGGGCTTAATTTGCAATACATAGAAAGAGGATAGAAGGGAAGGACAAGCAAGCGGGGGGAAAGTGTCATATTTCCAGGAAGCAGATACTGTTGTACCAATGGCATGTTTTCTACATATACTGTCAATATGAATATGGTGCAGACTACATTATTAACTGGTTTGAGAATTCTCATTCGGCTTCTTTCATTAAGATCTTGCAAACAAAGCATACATCTACAGTATGGTAAGTTAACATTGTAAACGTGCAAATGCTGACCCCCCCTCCCCATACAGACACTCACACACACATTTCATGTAAGGGTTTTTTGTTGGTATTCAGACTACTTTGCTGAAATTCTAGTTTTTGCTTATGTACATTTTAGATGACTTTTGTGTTTACAAAAATCTCCCCTCCACAATAAATTGGGTATTTTCACATAGTGCGGTAATGGCTTTCTCTTCCTGTTCACGCTGCTGCATTGTACAAAGCACTTGGAGCAAAATAAGGCTAAGGCAAATTATTCAGGGTTTCTTTCATCAGTTCTAATAAAGCTTTATTGGAAACAAAATCCCTTGTTACGAAGTCCCATACGGAATCCAAGTAACATGTGAAGAAAATCACAGGCTTTCTCTCTCGCTCCTCCTCCTCTCTTAGTGGCACTTTATTTTTAAACTCTGATCTTTAACATAATTTACTTTCAACGTATAGAAAAATAACATTTTTTAGTGCATTTCTCCCCAGTGAAGACATGGTATGGAATGTAAGGATGTAGGTCGCACAGCTTTTGTATAGTTGTATAGTTGATGCTCCTTTTGGTACATTTACTGCTCAGTGTAATAATTATACAGTATTTTTTAAGCTGTAAAGCTGAAGTGGCAGGTTGTCATGGTCAAACACACTCATATAGCTGAAAGCAGTTTGGGTGTTTAAGATTCAATGCTGAAAAACAACATTATCAGTCTGGCAGTTTGTTCCATGCTGAGGTGTTCGGGAAGCAGTTTTATTAAATTTCAAAGATAAAGTAAGATTTAATAACTGTAAAGGAGAAAAATTAGCTAGAAATATATTTTGAGAGCAAAGTACTCAGGCTCTCATTAAGAGGCCAGTCCTATAATTGCACATAAAATGACTGAAAAGCTACAGCTTGCACATTTGCAAAAATTACCCAATAGTATAAGGTCCCATTGAAATTCTCTACTTTTATATAATTCTACTATTTATTTTTTTGGTCTAGCATCCACTAGAACCAGACTGCAGGAACAAAAACTAGCTGATGGGATGGATACCTCAAGCAATGAAGAAAAGTGAAATAATGTTCTCAGGAATCGGATTCTGGACTGCATACTTTTTTTTTTCTATCTTTGTCTTTAATTTGTTTGGCTATATATATATTTTTTTTAAACTATTATACATGGTGTTTGATAGCAGCGTCTAGTTTGAATGTTTTTCTGTTATTTTCTAACCTTTAAAAAATGTAGAACAAACCTTGTGGTGTACATTGTACACGATATATGCCACTGAGTTTTATTAATTTATTATGGGACTTTTTTATGATTTTCACATGGGCAACTTTAAGAAGGAGATGATCATTCCCGGCAAATGCATTTTACTGGCCTGATGCCCATTAATTCTGTTGATATCAACCCTTTCTATCTACATCTAATGTACTTGAAGTTAGACAGGGTAATTAAAAATGCACTAAGTATATTTTGCTCAGTAGGTTTTGTTGTATTTGGAATTTGCACTATTTGCATGTCGTGCAGATTTTCTTTGTCAGAACAACCTAAAATCAATTGCAGATTCAATATGTATCCATGATACTACTGACGCAAACATTCTATACCTCGGATATTCAGAAAGATTCCTAAGGTTTGTAATTACTTGACTTTTCTTTCCAAAATTGCAGTAGACAATGTCACTATCATTGTGGACACTTCTTCCAGCACAGGGTATATTGATGTCATCCATATTGGGTCTTTATGCTGCATGTGACATGCATGCATTCATAAACCGCAAATGTACTGTACTTCAAAAAACAGATTAATTATAATATTTTGGATCTTGAAGGACTAAAGAGAACAAGTATTGAGCAGCTGTTAATGTAGCATTCAGAATCTTGGGTAGGGTGAAGGGGGTGGGATTGAGGGAGAAGATGAGCAATGTGCTTATGGTGCCACCTAGTGGTTAAAGAACAGTATTGGATGTAGTGGGGCTGCGTCACTGCAGTTTCTCATTTCAATATTTGGATTTTTTGTTTGGGATCAGTAGAAATATTGGGAGGCCATAGTTGAAAGCTTCCTAAAATGAGACAGTCATGTGGGGAGGCACAAGAAAAAGGTCATGCGGGATAACAGAACCAGAAAAAAATGAGACACTTGCTAGGGTATTTACAATATTTTTTCTCTGCTTTGATCATAAGACCAAAAAAAGCAGTACAAAAGATTGTGACATTTTTAAAAAGCACAAATAGTTCCCATAACTTGGGTCTTTTTTCCCTTTTTTTTTTTTTGCTTTTTAAACTAAGCTCTGGTTAGTTACCTTACTAGCAGAGGATATTTCTTGAATATGCATAGGATCAGCATACAATTTTAGTTTCATCAATGTTTGTTGAACTTTTCTTTCCAGTTGCTACAACTTGATGAAGAGGCTATAACCCTTGGATAACCAATATATTTGAGATTAGTTTTCAAACAAAAAGGTATCGCTGCCAACAAATTTGCTGACATTTAATTTCCACATATCCCAGTGGACTAACATGGCAACCGCATTACTTTTATCCAATTACCATATTTGGTATTTTTAAAATTCTTTTTAAATTTTATATTAGATCCTTTCTTTTTGGAAATTTTTTCCTGGAAAAGTCAGATTATTCTATTACACAGTGAGATGCGATGATGATTTCTTGTGAGTAACTTATGTAGGTTAGCACAAAAAAAGGGAATATATGTAAGGTAGCCTTAGCTGCCTTTTTCAAGATTGCTTTTGATCAATACCAGGTTACAATTTCTGCAAAACCAATCTATGCCATCATCTGCAGAATCCATGAACATACAAAGTTAAATTTTAAGCCTGGATAAATGTAGCCTAGTGTGTTGAGTATTTGACACACTATTTTTTCTCTGATCTTAATAGACTTATAAAAAAAAAACGTTTTTCCTTTGTATGATAGAGTACTGATTGTAGGTTCTATAGTTGCAGTTAGAATAGTAACAGGATTCTGCTGACTAGTGACTTGCAGATATTAGTATGCTACAGTCAAAACATCCAATATTGCTTTACTTTGATAATGTGGTGCTGCTTTTGCGTTCATAAAGTTTCATTTTGAAAATTTACATTACAAATGTACAATTAATGGATCACAGTCTTTTCTGATTAAAATAAGTGAGACAACAAGATATAATAAACTTTTCCTGAGTGAATTTTTTGTTTAATATGCAAGAAATTGCTTCTGTAGAATATCAAAAGGGGTATGTTGGCTGGACCCAGTGATGCTTCAGGTCTTGGTACCCAATTTGGGAGGGAGAAATGGGCATATATCAACACCTGCTGATTGGCGTCAGGCTAATGAGTCTACAGCGCTGCAGAGAGCCCATAGGTTTGCAGATTGAGGGGGAAACAGCACCGAGTAGCCGCAAAGGAGAGCCTATGTGGCCTTAGCACTAGGCAGCATGAAGTTTTGGCAAGGCTCTGAGTCAGCCAGAATGTGAACTGGCCAAATAAAAACATCTGTATAGCAACAGACTGAGGCCATGCATAGTGTTGACTACATATTGATTTTACATGCATATTTTCTTCTTTGTATAGATTTTTCTCACTGCATGATGTAGTATTCTACAAATATAAATCTATACTATTGCACTATAATGCTATAAGCCTTGGCAGAGAAATAGCAATAGGTGAAATAGGTGGCATCAGTGAGGGCTGAATTAAGAGGAAGAGATGCTAAGGGGGGAAGGGGACAGAGAAACGTTCAGCTCGTCAGCTGTTTTGTGGGAGGAGGGAGCAGTGGCATAGCTGAAAGCCCCAGGTGGCAGGCCACGGCCCTGAAGGGAGGGACTTGGGAGGCTAGCAGCAAAGAATGACATTGCGTCACACAGGTTGCAGTAGTGAGGGCTGCGGGAAGAGCAGAGAGGGGAAGCAGTCTCACTTAAATACACACACTGGTGTCTCCTGACAGTAATTTCTTACATTGCTGCATGATTACTTACTCATGTGTTATGCTGCCACGTGCTGGCTATAGAGTAAAATCATATCAACACTTAAATGTGTAGTTTCCCTGTACGTACCTGGATCAGTCCAGACAGTGGGTTATGTCCCCAATCCAGCAGATGGAGTCAGCCAAAGCTTTGAGGGGGCGTCACCAGGAGTGCTACTACCCCCTCTGCAGGAGTTCAGTATCTTCTGACTCCAGCAGATGCGAGTAGTGAATCCGGGTTGCTCCCGATTACCTCAGGCAGTTCTTGTATTTCTTCTCTAATTTGCTTTTCTCTCTGCCTACTTCTTTTTGGATCAAGTTTGTTTAAAAAAAAAAAAAAAAAAAAGTTTAGAGGGCTCTAATTGGGAGGCGTGGCTTCCCTCGGTGTTTGTCTTGCTCTCTCTTCTTCTTCTCTCCTTGCGAGCGGGGTAGGTAAGTGTTGTTTTGCCTTTACTTTTCTCCTTGCTTGCAGCTGATCTTCGACGGAGGGGCTCGCGGAGGACATTAGAACCGGCCCCTCCGCGTTTTCTCTCCCTTGCCCGCGGCCATTTTCGCGGCTCCTCGTGGGCTGCAGAGGCAGGCAGGGAGAGCGTCGTCGGCGGGTCGCGCGGCCAGGAGGCCCCCCCGCGGTGCCGTTTTTCCTCCTTTCGGGGTGTGCAGGCCGTCCGGGCCCCCTCCCGCAGCGGCGCTTCCGTTCTCGGCCCCCCCCGAGGCTCTGCCGGGTGGTTTATTCTGCCGGGCCTGTTTACCTGCTCAGCCCCGATGCCGCGGCCAGAGCGCTGCTCTGCTTGCGGCGAGCTGGGCTCGCGGATCTCGAGGGAGGGCATTTGTGCGAGGTGTCTCCCCGGGGGGGAGGGCACCTCGCGGCCCCTCATCGATTTCCCCCGCTTAGCAGGTCTGCCCGGGCGGCGGGGGCCGGCCCCTCCCCCATTCCTGGCGGGAACGGCGGCCATTTTACACTCTGCACCCCCTGAAGGGGAACAGACGGCGTTTGGGACCGGGGATGCGGGGGAGTCCCCGCCACATTTACTCCCCGAATCGGACCCGGAGACAGTCCCACCGGGGGCCCCCCCCTCGGAGCCCCCCTCCGGGAGACAGGGGTTTTCCCCAGAGTTTATACTTTTGCTGCACACGGCATATCTGCAGAGCCTTGAGCCTCCCACGGGGCCTCCTCCACACAAGATACCGCGGCCCTCCCTACCCGCGGGGGCCCCTCTGCCTCCCCCGGCCCCCCCCGCTCCGGCGGGTGTGGGGGCCCCCCTCCCTCCTGCTCGCGCCCGGCTCCCGGGAAGCTCGGGGACTGCGGGCACAGAACCAGGTTCCCCTGGATCGGATCCGGCAGACCCGGGTCAAGGGGACTCCACTTCAGAAGGTGATGATCCGCACACGCTGCGTCTGTTCCAGAGGGAAGAGCTGGAGGACCTCCTGCCACAGGTTATTAAGGAGTTGGACCTCGATCCACCACCGGAGCCGCCCGCGCCCGTAGCGCCCGCTGTGGTCACTTCCTCTAGGAAGGGGGATCCGGTCCTGGCAGCCCGGAGGCCGAGGGCTCGGGCTTTTCCCATTCATGATTCTTTCCTCCAGCTTCTCACCGGGGAGTGGGATGCCCCGGAAGCTTCCTTCAAGGGCAGCCGGACCATGGAGAGGCTCTACCCACTGCCGGACGATTTTCTCGATCTCATCAAGGTACCGAAAGTGGACTCCGCGGTGACAGCGGTCACGAAGAGGACAACCATCCCAGTGACAGGGGGTGCGGCCTTACGAGACGCACAAGATCGCAAGTTGGAGGTCTTCCTCAAGCGGGTCTTCGAGGTCTCCGCGGTAGGCTTGCGAGCGGTGATGTGTAGCTCGCTGGTCCAGCGGGCCAGCCTTCTCTGGGTTCAACAACTGCTCACCTCTCAGGTCCTACCGGCTGGGGAGGCCGCCCAGGCGGATAGACTGGAAGCGGCGGTTGCTTATGGCGCTGACGCCTCCTATGACCTGTTTCGGGTCCTCGCCCGCTCCATGGCCTCGGTGGTAGCGGCACGGCGCCTTCTATGGCTCCGCAACTGGGCGGCGGACACATCCTCCAAGTCGAGCCTGGGCTCCCTGCCATTCAGGGGCAAGTTCCTGTTCGGGGAGGATTTGGATCAAATCATCAAGACGCTGGGGGAAAATGCGGTTCATCGCCTGCCGGAGGACAGGTATCGTTCCACCAGGACTTTTCCGTCCACTCGGACCAGAGCCAGAGCGCAACGGCGCTACCGGAACTACAGACCGGCGGCAACCAGGCCCTCTGCCCCCAGGTCTCAGCCCTGGTCTCGCTCCTTTCGCGGGCGCCGCCCCGCGCGTCCCGCCCCCGCAGCTGGACAACCTCCGCCCAAGTCCTCGCAATGATGTTCAGCTCGCCCACTCCGCCGTCCCCAGGATCGGGGGGCGACTGGCGTTCTTCTACGAGGAGTGGGCGCGAATCACCTCGGATCAGTGGGTCTTGGACACCATCGGACAAGGTTACGCGTTGGAGTTTGTACGCGCTCCAAAGGGACGGTTCATATTCTCCCCTTGCGGCTCGGACACCAAGCGACAGGCGGTGCAGTTGACCCTGGACAGACTTTGGGAGATAGGCGCCATTGCGCCCGTGCCCTTCGGAGAGGTGGGCTCGGGCCATTATTCCATCTACTTCGTGGTGCCAAAGAAGGACGGTTCCTACCGGCCCATTCTGGACTTGAAAGAAGTCAACAAATCACTTCGGGTGGTTCGGTTCCGCATGGAAACGCTGCGGTCCGTGATCGCGGCGGTGCATCGGGGGGAATTCCTGGCCTCCTTGGACCTGACGGAGGCCTACCTCCACATCCCCATTCGCCGGGAGCATCATTGTCTACTACGGTTCAAGATTCTGGATCAACATTTCCAGTTTGTGGCTCTCCCGTTCGGGCTGGCAACGGCTCCGCGCACTTTCACCAAGATCATGGTGGTGGTAGCGGCTGCCTTGCGGAAGGAGGGGATCCTAGTTCATCCTTACCTGGACGATTGGCTCATTCGAGCGAAGTCTTTTCGGCATGGACAGGAGGCGGTGGCCAGAGTCATAGAGTTTCTGCAGTCCCTAGGATGGGTGGTGAACTTTTCCAAGAGCTCCCTGGTGCCCTCGCAGCGCTTGGATTTCCTGGGGGCGACCTTCGACACCCGTGTGGGCGCGGTCTTTCTACGCCAGGACAAGGCGCAAGCTCTACGGGAACACATACAACGGTTTTCTGCGTTATCGGTTCCCACCTCCTGGGACTACCTGCAGCTCCTAGGGGTGATGGGTTCCACCATCGACATGGTCCCTTGGGCATTTGCGCACCTCAGGCCTCTACAGAGAGCGCTTCTATCCCGCTGGAAGCCGCTTTCGCAGGACTACCAGGTGCTCCTTCCCCTACCGCTGTTTGCCAGAAACAGTCTGACCTGGTGGATGAATCCGGAGAATTTGGCCCGCGGCGTGTCTCTCGATCTGCCAAATTGGGTCGTGGTAACCACCGACGCCAGTCTTGTAGGCTGGGGAGCAGTCTGCGACCGCAGCGCCACGCAAGGAACGTGGTCCTCGGAGGAATCAAAGTGGTCCATCAATCTACTGGAGACCAGAGCGGTCAGATTAGCGCTCCAGCACTTCCTGCCTCTCCTCCAGAACCGGGAGGTCAGGATCTTATCGGACAATGCGACAACGGTGGCCTATATCAACCGGCAGGGCGGCACCCGCAGTCCGCAGGTCGCGCTCGAAACAGAGATGCTGATGCAGTGGACGGAGCGGCATCTGGCCCGTCTGGCGGCCTCGCACATCGCGGGCGTGGACAACATCCAGGCCGATTACCTCAGCCGTCAGTTTTTGGACCCCGGGGAATGGTCCCTCTCCGACGAGGCGATGCAGCTGCTCGTTCGGCGGTGGGGATCCCCCCACCTCGACCTCATGGCGTCCGCACGAAACACCAAGGCTCCCCGGTTCTTCAGCCGCCGGAGAGAGCGGGGAGCGGAGGGCGTGGACGCTCTCGTACTCCCGTGGCCGGCCAACCTGCTCCTTTACGCGTTCCCGCCGTGGCCACTGGTGGGAAGACTACTCCGCCGCGTAGAGGTCCACCAGGGACCGGTGATCTTCGTCGCCCCGGAGTGGCCAAGACTACCTTGGTTTGCGGACCTGATCCAACTGGTGATCGACGGACCCATCCGTCTAGGACATCTCCCCCGCCTCCTTCACCAAGGCCCGGTATTTTTCGACCAGGCAGAACTCTTCTGTCTTGCGGCCTGGCTTTTGAGAGGCGCCGCCTCCGGCGCCGGGGCTACCAGGAGGCGGTAGTCTCAACACTGCTGCGTTCTCGGAAGACTTCGACGTCGGTAGCCTATGTGCGAGTCTGGAAGGTGTTCGAGCTGTGGTGTGCCGGCCTGAACACGAGTCCCGCTGAGGCTTCGGTTCCTCAGATACTTCAGTTCCTGCAAGCAGGGGTGGACAAGGGGCTTGCATACAACTCTCTCCGGGTTCAGGTGGCCGCCCTTGGCTCGCTCCTGCGGGACGGGGGATCCCGGCTACAACACCCGGATATTCTCCGTTTTCTCAAAGGGGTCAAACACATGCGGCCTCCGGTGCGGAATCCTTGTCCTTCCTGGAGTCTCAACCTGGTGCTACGGGCCATGTCTGGCCCTCCGTTTGAACCACTGCGGAATGCGACGATCAAGGATCTCACTCTCAAGACGGTGTTTCTGGTGGCTATCTGCTCCGCTCGGCGCATCTCGGAGCTGCAGGCCCTGTCGTGCAGGGAACCCTACCTCCGGTTCTCGGACTCCGGGGTTTCGATTCGCACTGTTCCCTCCTTTCTCCCGAAGGTGGTGTCCGCGTTCCATGTGAATCAGACGGTGGAGCTCCCTTCCTTCTCCTCCTCGGAACCGAGGTCTCTCCGCCTTCTGGACGTCAAGCGCACCCTACACCTCTATCTGGAGGCTACGAATGATTTCCGGACTTCTGACCATCTCTTCGTCCTCTGGTCCGGCCCTCGGAAGGGAGCTCAGGCCACGAAGACGACCATTGCCAGATGGTTGAAGGCTGGCATTGCCGCTTCCTACATTGGGGTGGGACGGACTCCCCCGCCCGGTATTGTTGCGCATTCTACACGCTCTCAGGCGGCCTCTTGGGCGGAGACCCGCTCGGTCTCCTCTCAAGAAATCTGTAGGGCAGCCACCTGGAAGTCGTTACACACGTTCTCCAGACACTATCGTCTTCACCTCGCTTCCTCGGTCTTTGGACACTTTGGTGAGCAGGTTCTACGAGCGGGTCTCGCAGGACCCCACCCGGTTTAGGGATGCTTGGGTACATCCCACTGTCTGGACTGATCCAGGTACGTACAGGGAAAAGAAAATTATTCCTTACCTGCTAATTTTCGTTCCTGTAGTACCATGGATCAGTCCAGACGCCCACCGCATTTGGGTCCTATTCCTGCTCGACGGGGTTTTTCTCATACGGGACGGTAGTATTTTCTGTCTCTCATGATTGCTCAGTCCTTCCCTGTTTTGTCACAGTTCTGTTTTGGGGTTGACACGCTGACCTTTTTGTCCCCCCACCCGTTGGTGGGAAGGGTTCTACGGCTGATTGTTGCCGTTCATTAAACTTGATCCAATATGGGGGTTCTTGTTTTTACTCGGGCTTGGATATTCTCGATACTGAACTCCTGCAGAGGGGGTAGTAGCACTCCTGGTGACGCCCCCTCAAAGCTTTGGCTGACTCCATCTGCTGGATTGGGGACATAACCCACTGTCTGGACTGATCCATGGTACTACAGGAACGAAAATTAGCAGGTAAGGAATAATTTTCTTTTTTTTGTCTGACTGGGCAAGCTGCCGAGTATGCTTGGACATTTCTCCTGTGCCAGCAGGATTCTCCAGTTTGTATCAGCTGCTCAGAGAGTCCTGGAGCCTGTGTCTCCAGCGCCTACACAAACCATTGCTTTACACCACCGTTACAACGCAGCAGAAGTACGACAAAAAGAGAGGGTGGTAGATGCATGGAACAGCCTTTCAGCAGAGGTGATGGAGAGCAGGACTGTATCTGATGTCAAGAAAGCCTAGAGATAAGCACAGGGACTATGGGAGGGGGCATGGAAGGGTTTGTAGAGCTGAGTAGTTGATGTGGATGGGCAGCCTAGATCGTTTGTGTGTTCTTTCTGCCTTCATGATTCTAGGTTCAAAGATTCATATTAACTATTCAGCTCAGACACTATGACAGCTGGTCTTTGTTCTGTTTCTATTTCACCTTTCCAGTACATTGTATGTTTTACAGCTCCTGTCACAGCTAGCTTTAGAGAAATTGGCATCTTGTGCAAGTGCCAAAAGTGGTGACCACCCACATACACACTTCACAGGAGGAGGGGACTAAGTGACAGGACCAGCTAGTTATAACCATTTAGACATTCATGTTACATGTAAATAATTTTAAATAGAGTGGCCTAATGCTTAGAGCAATGTACTGAAAAACAGGGAAACCAAATGTCAAATCCCACTTTCCCCTACTGACACTCCTTGTGACTTTGGGCAAGCTACTTTATCTCTTGTTGCCTCAAGCACCCACTTAAATTGTGTAGAAAACCCAGGTTTTTCTCTTTAGAGTGTCATGAAAATAACTCGATCAAATATTAGTCAAGCACGTCCCTTTTATTAAAGATGTGTACACAGAGGCTTGCTACCATCAGAAATCCATAGAGCAATGCCTAGCCACGCAGTTAGGGTCGGATGTTGAGGTACGTGCGGGCATAAATTTGTGCGCCCGATTTTATAACATGTGCGTGCAAGGGGGTGCACACTTGTGCACCTTGCGCAGGCCGAGCCCTAGGGGAGCCCCGATGGCTTTCCTCATTCCCTCCACCCCCCCCCCCTCACCTTTCCCTCCCTAACCCACCCCCCCCGCCCTATCTTAAACCCCCCCTCACCTTTCCCTCCCTAACCCACCCCCCCCCCCAGCCCTATCTTAAACCCCCCCCCCCCCCTAATAAGGTGCGCCTGCCTCTGGGCAGGCATAGGTTGCGTGCGCTGGCCAAGTGCTGGTACATGATTCCCCTGGCACGGCCGCTGTGCCGGAGGCCTCTGTCCTGCCCCCGCACTGCCCCCCTTCACAAAGCCCCCGGGACATACGCGCGTTGATGGGCCTATGCAAAATAGGCTCTGAGTGCGGAGGCGCGGATATGCACATAAAGCTTTGAAAATCTGGCCCTTACCCTGCAGGATTAAATACATCTTTTAACGTCTGCTTTTTACAAATAAGGTAAAGAAGTGAAATATAACCTATAAGGTGAGGGATTGAGAATGGACCTATAAAATGTCAGTTTTGATACTCTCATCAATTATTCTCTGTTCATTGGTTAACAAAAAGCAGAATTGCAGTATTTTGCTTATTAATATTCATTAATTACAGGGGCAGTAAAACACCATCCTGTTTCCTTTGCAGTAAACAACTTGGTTAACTAGTTATTCCTTACTTTATGCCTACTTGCTTGCCGCATAGCCCTCTTGTCACATGTCCAGCATTAAAGCAGTTTCTGCATTATTTAATTACACAGCTAAATGAGAAACTTAAGCTATTGCTTGCTGCGTAATTTTGGCCTGGTCAGTCTCAATGCATCAATTCAATTGGGATCTTGACCATAGATTCCTTCTAGCTCTGACAATGCCTCCCTTTTGACACATTCAGATTGACTAAGGCCCTAAATGTCTGTGGATGGTGCCATTTGCAACCACTGGATTTCAGGGGGTTCAAGCATATCAATAGCAGGAACAAGGGTGGCCTCTGTGTCTATCTTGGTGAGGGGTTTCTTGCTGTCAAGGGGAGGGTGATCAGAGACATGAGGTTGGCACTCGTCATGGGGGGTACTCTTCCTACAATGAGACAAAAAGCATTGGAACAGGAAATAAAAATTATTAAAAAGTACACCATAACAGCTGAAAACATAAGCAATTCGCTTTCCTAATCCTCCAACCCATGAGCCAATTCCCCAGGAAATCCCAGTTCCATGCCCCTGACCCTCCTCCTCAGCTTAGTTCATGGATCTGCTTTGTCAAACCTTTCAAGGTGGTGATGCATTGGATTTCTCCACTTTGGTCCACATAGGTAGAGCAGGAAGTATTGAAGACCTGGCATACTCTTTCTTCCTTGGCAAGTACGATATCAAGGGCCAGTCAGTTCTGTAACACAACTTCTGATAATGAAGTAATCTCTGACTGCAAAGTCTCTGACTGACTTCTGCTAACAATTTTTTGGAACAATGATAGTCTCATCCTTAGCCATAGGAAACACTTCATTCCACCCAGTAAATGTACATGCAAAATGTAACGACCCAGTATAGAAAATGTAAAATATACTTCCATTGTAGCATGCGTGGCATCACAATAAAATCCATTTTCAGTCACACAAATGGTCCCCAGGGGGAGCTCAGATGTACAGGTGCAACCCCCAGACCTTTTCCCATGTTATAAACAGCACATGAACCACAGCTCTGCACTACATCAGAGGCAATGGGGCCTAGATTAGGGGCCCACCAGTGGGACTGTATCTCCTTTATCACACCTGCCTTGCTTGAGTGAGAGCTGGAGTGAAGCAACTGAGCAAGGTATGGAAGAGTGTGTGTGTGAGAGGGGGGGGGGGCCCACAGGAAGGTTATTTGGGCCACCCCAGAGCCCAGGCCACAAGGTAGTGCTATTCGTGTGGGTCCAGCTGACTGTTCATCAGTGGTGGGTGGCTGCAGAGAAAGAAGTTCAGAGAGAGAAACCTAGTCTGGAACCTGTACTGGAAAAATATAGTTAGAGGGAAGAGAAGAAATGGGTGAGTCAGATATGGCAGCCCAACACATGGCAGCATCAGCAAAGGCATTTCCATGGGCCTCAAAGGAGTCTCCAGAAGAATGAACTGAGCATTTCACCACCACCACCTATGAAGGCAAAAATAGAGCAAATAACAAGGCCTGAATGAAATCATGATGTTTAATTGGAGATCCAGAGGAGGTAAGGAAACCTTGACTCTTCCAAATAGCCCCAAAATAATGGAGAACCACCAAAAGCATACTGAGAATCTGTATAAATAGTGACCGATTGAGAAGAGGCAAGAAGGCATGGTCAAGGCCACAAGTTCTGAAATTTGGGCAGAGGTATATGAAGGAGGAACAGGGCCAGCCTCAATAACTTCTGATGGAGAACAGACAGCATATCTACCCTAAAGGGCCCTTAAGACAGGCACCATCAACAAAATTAATCAAAGCTGGGTTAAGGAGTGGAATATCCATAACATCTGGATGAAACCTGGCATCCACAACGACAGCAGCCTCACAATCGTGGGGCTCCCCATTCTCTGGTAAAGGCAAAACAGAAGCTGGGTTAAGAGGAGGGGAGTAATGAATAGTCAAATTATACTGGCCAGTAAGGAGCAGCTCATATCTAGTCAGATGGGCCTGAGATAGTAACAATTTTAGAGTGAGTCAAAAGTATAGACCCAGAATGTAGAACAAACAGTTGCAGAGGGTGGTCTAGTACAAAGGGCTGTGCTTGTTCTACCAGGTCAGCTGCAGTCATGACTGCTTTCATGCATGGTGGGAGAGCTCAGGCAACGGCATCAAGTGGACGGGAGAAGTAAACTATTGGTCTGTGTAGTCCCCTGTGTTTCTGGGTGAGAACTCCCAAAGCCACCACACCACGCTTGTGGCAAAAGAGAGTGAAAGGTAAAGAGTAGTTGTGGAGGCCTAGAGCAGGAGAAGAGGAAAGGGCCTGGTTAAGAGCAGTAAAAGAGGCTTCCTTTTCAGAATCCCAGGATAAGGGGGTAGCCTTGGAGGCACTGGAACCTTTAAAGTAAATCATAGAGAGGCTTGGTGAGAGTGGAAAAGTCAAGGATCCAGAGACGGCAGAGATTAACTGTACCCAAGAAGGATTGCAGTTGTCTAGTAGTAGTAGTAGAATGGGGGATGTTAAGGATGGCCAGAATGCGGTCGGCAGTCAGAACACAAGAGCCTTGAGAAATCTGGAAACCAAAATAAGCAGAATAAGAACAAAGTGGTAATTTCTCCTTGAAAACTTTGAGACCAGCCTCAGCCAACTGAATCAGCAAGTGTATGGCATCCTCAACCGAATCTTGGTAAGTAACAAAGCAGAGGAGGAGGTCATCAACATATTGGAGCATGGTAGAGCTTTTAGGTAAGTAGAAAGAGTTGACAATAGAGAGTAGAGCTTGAGAAAAAATAGAGGGGGAGTGGATGAATCCTTGTGGGAGGTGTGTCCAGGTGTAATGCAGACATTCAAAGGTGAAACAGAAGAGGTATTGGGATTCCAGGGCTATGGGGATGGAAAAGAAGGCAGAATACAAGTCTACAACAGAGAAAACAAGGTACTCGGGGTATCTTAGAAAGGAGAGTGTAAGGATCAGGGACCACTGGGGTACTAGGCAAAACAATGTAATTAATGTCACATAACTCCTGCACAAAGTGATAATGAACGTGACCTTGAGTGGAAGGTTTTGGGCCAGGAAGAATGGGGGAATTGCAAAGTACAGGAGTACCTAGTGGAATTTTCTCTAAAACTTCCTGGGCCAAGAGATATTGAACAACAGGATGAATACCCTCAATGACAGCAGGCTTCATGGGAAATAGAGGCCTGCAGGGCAACTGGTGAGAAGGGTCAGGAGGAATAGCCAAATGATCTACATCATTATTGTCCTTAGCCCAAAGGGACTCAGGGGCAAGAAAGAGGAAAAAGGCAAGCAGGAGGCACCATAGGGAGAATCTAAGCAGGCCTGCACTGCCAGCATTTGTTTTTCAGGTAAGTGTAAGAAAACACCAACAGGAGAACAGTAAATAGTACATCTCTTGCAAAGCAGGGCCCAGCCCAGAAGCTTGAGGAGGAAGAAAGAAGAAAAGAGTGGAAAGTTTCAAGGGGGCCAAGCTGCATAGGAACTGGGTGTGTAGCTGGGCACCACTGCTGAGTATTAGTCACACCCTCAACAGGTACTCTCCAAAGAAAGGAAGTGAGAGGGCAGACTGCATCTGGAGAGTGGAACGGGAGGCACCCATGTCCACTAAACATTCTACAGGATTTCCAGAGACTGTCAGGGTGAGAAAAGGCTCAGGAGAAGAAAAGCAAGAAGTCTTAAGTAAAGGCACAACCCTGGCGGTCTCCAAAAATTCCTAGCTGGAAACTGAAAGGTCAGACCTAGTAGAAGCGGGGCGAGCAGGAAAGAAAGGCACAGCAGAGGGAATAAGGGCAGCAGAGGAGGGATGAGGAGCAGCAGAATGAGAGCGAGAGACGGGTGCTGTGGGGCGAGTCCAATGCGGAGGGTCCATTCCCCCTTCCAATGGCCCATCATATTACAATTATGACAAGCCTGCGTAGTGTTATAAGAAGGGAAGAGGAAGGTCCCAGCCGTCTGTTCCCCCATGTCCTGCTCCTACCTCTAAGCAGCATTTTCTAACAGCCCAAGCTGAAGAGCGAGCAAGCAATCTGCTTGTGACGCTTTAGAAGCAAACTTCTGATCAAACAAGTTTGTGCTACAGCACAAAGTTTAGAGGGAGTCTCCGTCGCCCAAGTTATGCAAGTGGTAACTACACACTCGTGCAATTTGACTGGCAGTCCCTGGTAAAAGAAATTAGTGAGAGCTGCCTGACTTCTCTCACTCTGGGTTCTCTAGACCTGAATAGTTAATATACATCTCATCAAGCCTCCTCAAAAACTCGGATGGCTCTTCGTCAGCCATTTTACATTGAGAAAGTTTAGGCCCATCTGTTTGGGAAGGGAAAATATAAAGTGCAGCTTTAAACAAATCCACTTTTTCCTTCTCATTGGGGGAATGTGCATTGGGAGGAGACTGCTCTGGCCATCCAGCGAGGTTGTATAGGCGCGCACATCTACGGGGAGAGCCATTTTCAACAATTGTTCTATATCAATAAAAGTGGGATTGTAAACAGAAAAGAGACACTGTAGCTCCTCTACCCACTTATGGGGTTCTTTGTGGTACTGTGGCAAGGAATTCTTGATCGCCAATAAGTCTCAGGGAATATAAACCTGAGGGCCAGAGGTAGCAGTAGCACTAGGGACTGTTCTAAGGGGAAACGCACCCTGAGGGCATTGGTCACGCTGTCTAGAGCATAACTTGTCATGCACACAATTAAGGTATGCAATGCAACAATGGATTGAGATTGAATGCCTATAGGAACCATCATGTAATTGAGACAACTCACCCAAAAGTGAATGGTGGCCCATATGTCTAGCCTCCTGAACAGAAGGAGGAACATTTTCAGGAACTCCGTGGGGAGATCCAGGAGTAGCAGTATGGGAAGGGGTAGGGGGTCTCCTGGGGAACGTTCCATGGATTCTGTGCAGGAGTTCTCGGGAGTGGGGGAGGCACCACATCAGATCTCAAAGAGGACACCAAAGGGGAATCCCTCGATGGATTCGTAGGGTAGACCCCTTGGTAGTCTGGGTCATCTAGAATATCCTCAGAGGGGGAACCTGGATATGCAACATCTCCATGGTTTTTACTGGGTACAGGGGTTCAGCTGGGCAAGCTGGACACACTGAGGGTATTCAAGAGGAGCAGAAGGTGGAAGTGGAGGTCCACGCCCAGATTTTTCCTGAGGTTTAAATACCCGAGTTCTAAGTTTATTTAGTTCTATTTTTGTTTCAGCTAAAGTCTTTTTTTTTTCTTCTCCAGTGACTCTTTCAGCCCTGCCCAGATAGATTTTTCTTTTCCGATATAATATTCCTGCCAACAAGAATAAAAGATTCTCCACTGACAATCAGGTTCTCTCATCTGCTGCTAGCACATCTCTTAAATGATCAAAACTCCCTTTTAAAGGGAAATTGCAATTTAGGGATATCCCGGGTCAAAAAATTCCATCTTTTAAGATATCTGACATCCATCTTAGAGTAATGCTCCCAAATATAATGGGCAGGGGTATTTGGGGGAGGCTCTGGGACCTCTTTAGAACCTCCGGAACCCATAATCAAAATCTAACCCACTCAAGCGTGTCTTTAGCGTGTCACAGGCAAACAAAATTCACTCACGCTTCACAACCACTAGAATTCCCTAAAGGCAATATATAGTGCAATCTGGACTATGCCTGGACCCTTAATAAAACACACAAAACAGCCCCAGGTGGGGACTTTGATCTCAGACTACTCCAACTGGAACAATGCTTCCTTTACAACTGAAATATCATCATCCCACATCGTCTTAAGAGAGAAATAGACTGGTCTATATTTTATTTAGATTTAACATCATTATTCATCTTTTCTCACAATCTGCTTAGATTATCCATGATTTACTTAAATAAGCATTTTTCAAAACAAGCAAAAGGGAAATAAGAATAAAAAATTAGAATTAATAACTCAAAGTTTAGTGACATTACGCGGATGTATCGTAGTGATTGGCCCATGCCCCTTTAAAAGACCCTGGAAATGGGCACTGCAGACACTGAAAAAGTGGCAGCCGTTTGAAGGAAGAACCCTACGACACAGTAAGTCTTGAATTACAAAACTGTATCTTGTTTTGGTAACAAAAAAGTACTCAATTTGTTTGTAATCTTTTAAGCTGTCTCTAGCCCCTGAAGCAGACATTTTTTTGTCAAAACGCTGGCAGTGACAGGCAATTGGAGTTGGAAACGGGCAGGAAATAAACATTGTCTAAAGCAGCCATGGCTCTCTTCAATCTAAGATAAGTGTTTTTCTGCCATTTGATTATACAGTTTTGAGAGCAGGTGCTTCAATGTAGCATAAAAGTTATTTGAATAACTTTAAAACTGACATTTTTATTTGCATTATAAAAACAAAATGAAAAACAAAAGATCATATATATAAAAAAATCATCACTAAGATATTATATTAAAAATGGTATATAAATGAAGGCACAGCCAAAGTTATGGCACATGCCTAATTTGGAAATACTGGACATTCACACCCCCTCTTTTGTTTCTGTTTATAATCTAAAATTTTTGCCAATAAAGCAGATATTTTTACACAAATAGAAATAGTAAAATCACCTTCAGCCTTCCCTGGCAGGCCATTCAGCTAACTATTCTTCAAATTAATTTTGCTTAGCATAATTTAATTTTCATGCAATAAGACTGCACGTTCTTTAATTAAAACTCCAATCAATTCCTTATTAGGTTCAGATTATGTATTAATTTTGAGTTTATCCTGCTGCAACAGCTGAATATCATCTTGCAAATGTGGTTGGTGTTAGAGTAGAAAATACCTGAAATTTACAGTCAATTTTGTTCTGACTTTTTTTTTTATATAATTAACCATATATTATAAGAACAATAGTTTGTCTTTACTTCTGCTAGATAAAATACTCCCAGACACAGAATAATCTCCTTCTGGAGTACAAACCTCAAAAACATATTAAGACTGAGCCATTTGTGAAGAATATTTCTCAGAAGTAATATCAGGCTGGATTATTACATCCTGAGAATCAGGGGCAGCAGTGATCTCCTATCGGGCTACTTTCCACCCCCTCATTCCAGCAGCATGAGGATGATTGCACTCAGGCATTGGCTCTTCATCTAAAAAAAAAACAATAGAGAACTACTCTTCTGCTTTATTGTTAATGTCAGTGGCACTGGGCACAGCATTCTGATCCCCAAATTTATGAGGATGACAAGGTCTGAGCTGATTAATGTGGACCCATTTAAGGACATCTTCACCATCAGGATTTGTCTTAATTTGAATAAGATACACGACTGGTGAGTCTTTATCCACAATTACAAAAGGTCCTTTCCAGCTAGACAAAAAATGTGCTTTCTTTGTCTTTGTTTTTACTGTAATTATAGTAAAAGAACTTGTCTCTAGTTTTATACTCTTTAGAGGTAACTTTTAAATCTTAATAGGTTTTTCTACCTCTGACATTTGTCTCCAAATTCTTTTGGGCAAAGGCAAAAGTGTTTTGCAAATGTTCCCGCAGATGTGCAACATATTCATGTGCACTAGCCAAATTAGCATCCTAAGAACATAAGAAATTGCCATGCTGGGGCAGACCAAGGGTCCATCAAGCCCAGCATTTATTTATTTATTTATTTGAAAGTGTTTGTATACCGCTTTTACAAACAATGTTTAATCAAAACGGTTTACATAAATATATTAAAATTAAATTCCAAATAAAAAGAGAAGATAAGAGAAAGGTCATAATGTTACAAAAAAGTATAATTAAAATAAACTATTAAAAATAAAGAACAACTAACATAATTCTAATAAAAATTAAATAATGTATAATATAGAATACAGAATGTAAGGTGCCATGTAAGTAAATGTGAAAAATCAGTTTGGTTCCACTATTTAGTAGGTGTAATTTTGAATGCAATTTGAAATAAATATGTTTAAGGATTTTTCCAACAGCAGCCAAACCAGACCACAAGAACCTGGCAAGTACCCAAACACCAAGAAGATCCCATGCTACTGATGCAATTAATAGCAGTGGCTATTCCTTAAGTAAACTTGATTAATACCGTATCAGATTAGCCTCAGACCATTTCTGACCCCATGTCGTCCATAAGTTCCTGAAAACTCTACCCTAAGTTCAATTATGTTCCGTTAATTTCCGTCATTCTCCTCTATGTTTACCTGTTAATTGTTTTAAAAGGTTATATATGTTTAAATGTTAATTACTATGTTATCGTTATAATGATATAATGTTATTTGTTAAATGTAAGCCGCCGAGGCGACAGTTTTGTTTCATTGTACACCGGTGCGATGTGTATATTATACAGGAGCGGTCTATAAAAATTAAAAATAAATAAATAAATAAATAATAGCAGTTAATGGACTTCACCTCCAAGAACTTATCCAAACCTTTTTTTAACCCAGTTACACTAACTGTACTAACCACATCCTCTGGCAACAAATTCCAGAGCTTAATCGTGCATTGAGTGAAAAAGAATTTTCTCAGATTAGTCTTAAATGTGCTACTTGCTAACTTCATGGAATGCCCCCTAGTCCTATTATCCGAAAGTGAAAATAACTGCTTCACATCTATTCGTTCAAGACCTCTAATGACCTTAAAGACCTCTATCATATCCCTCCTCAGCCGTCTTTTCTCCAAGCCGAACAGCCCTAACCTCTTCAGCCTTTCCTCCTAGGAGAGCTGTTCCATCCTGCGTCCTGTAAAGCAAATGCATAGGTAGGGTCACTTCCCTTCCTGTCATCATCTCAAATGAGACAATCCTGTAGTACAGCGTGGTGTGGCTCAGATAATCATTAACACTAGAGGTAGTGGACACATACTTCTTTAGAATGCTAATTATGGTTTTGTGTGTTCTTTCTACCAAAGTATTATTGTGTTTTATTGCAACCCATTCTATCTTACATTTCTGAGCATCAGGGGTGCCTGTATGTTTTGTGAGTCTGGTACCTGGACATACACTGGAGTGGAGATGCCATTTCAGTGTATGTCTGTCAGCTTCCTGGGGTGTACCAGGTATGTGCTTTTGGTTACAGGTGGACTGAGCTCCTGAGTCCGCTCGGCACTGTCAGCTGAAGGTGGTTTTTGTTTGAGGCAAATCTTCATTCAATTAAAATCTAGGACTATGTTGAGTATGGCCTCATTTTTCAAGAGAAAAACATTGTCATTATCTCCCCCTTCTTCGGGCTGTCTGTACCAAAGTACTAATAGGGAGGGATCTGCTGATCTCTGGAAGTTTATTCTGAGAGTAGTCTCTTTCTATTCTACAGAGCAGGAACTAGGGGCTTCCTTCCCCCTTTGAGCCACTCTTCCATATGGGAGAGGGTATCTGACCTGAGTCCACATGACCTCATTTACATAACCAAGTATGGGGGATTGTCTCATGAGTTCATTCCCAATTAGGAATTCCTCACCAGGGGTCCTGGTGATCAGAACTGGGTGCTTCACTTTCATCTTCCCTCTCTGAAGTGTGAGCCATGCCTTACCTCTGAACTTCTCAGGAATTCCTCTATATGTGCCTAGGTCCACTTTGCATGGGACTTCTCTTGGAGTGGACCTACTCTCTAATGAAGCAGAGAGCTTGTCAAACAAGCTCTGCATAATTAGGGTAACCTAGAAGCCCCTCACAATTGAACACATTTTGTATTCTGATGGGGATCGTGTAGCAGTCCCCGAGGCTTCAATTTCCCTAATGCTTCCTGACAGAGTCCAAACCCAGAAGGGGCGCAGGACTCTCCTTTGCCTGGATGTCACCTGGTATTGTAGAGGTATAAGCATCTCTGGGTCTGAACAGGGCACTTATGATAGAGACTTGGGTCAGTCATATGCTAGAAAAGGACCCGGAAGCACTGGAGCCCACTTTTGGTGTGCTAAGCCCGGTACCACTCTTAGATTCCTTTTTTTCTGGGAACGTTTTCGGGCGGAGCAGGCACACTGTGGCTTTGTTTGATGAGTTTCTGGATGACGGCTGTCAGCTCGGCCAGTTGACAGCCAGAGGTGGTCTCTGGATTTATTTTTGCTGCCCGCCCCCAGTGGCGATTCCTTTCGGGTGGCTGCGAATCTCCTGCGCCCTTTTCTGGATTAGCTGCTGGGCCATCAGACTGCTCCTGGGGAAGAGGTGACCAGGGCCTGTCAGACTTAGGATAAGAAGTTAGGAGATTAGTTTCAAAGTGTATTTCTGGACTCTGACTCATGGTGGACACTTGGTTCCTCTCCTTCTCTTCTGTCTTTTGCTCCCTAGGGGCAGACTTTCCTTTATGACAAATGGCTTCCCGTACAAGGAAACCTAAGGGCGTCTCCCTGTGGAGATATAAGTTCACAGAGTAGGGCAAAGAACCTCATAAAAGTCTGCTTTGGTGGCACAAGACTCCCCATGAAAGGAGATCTGCTTTAAGTAATAGCTAAAAGCTCAGGCACTTTCTTTAGGGCCACATTGTAGGCAGCCTGCCGTGCCAAACCACTGTTAGCATAAGTCCCAAAGTGCTCTTTGAGGGTGAAATCAAACGTGTCTAAGGACTCTCTCTCCTCAGCGTGGATGCTGGCTATGCATTGTCTTGCTTCTTCACTGAAACGCCATGGGTGTAGGGCCACTTGGCCTTTTTTAGAATGGGCACCTACTACCTTAAACATTTCATGCAACCTTGTTAACTGCTGAAAAAGATCTGAGCCACAATTTTTTTTTTTTTTAAGGGAGTGATTAGTGTGCGAATTTAGCTTAATTTGTTTGGTGAGGTTGGAAGTTCCTCCTAATGGTGGCTGATGGTAAGCCTGTTGGGGTGTCAGTTTCTGATCACAGCCCCACTTCTGGGAGGTTGGGTGAGGCAGCTTCCTCTCCCCATCTCAGGCTGTATAGAAGGGGACAAGTGTGTGCATCTCTTGCCTTTGTACTGGCGAAAGGCTACAGCTGTATGCTAAGCCTGCTGCTTTGTGCCCTCTCTTAAGCTTTTCCCATGGTTCTGGTAATCTTTCCCAGTCTTGAGAAAAAGGCTGTCTGTGGGTCTGTGTTGTGCATTCCTTTTTCTACCTTCACTGACCCTTAGGGAGGTGTGGGGTCAGAGGCACTTCTTGAGTTATGCTGGGGTACTCTGCTGCCTGCATGCTCTGCTTTGGAGAGACACAGCTGTGCATAACATTATCTGTCTTCTCTTTCAATAACTGAATTGTACTTTGGGACAGTTGTAGCTGATACTTGATTTAAAGAAATATAGGTAACAATTCTCGGGTTTGTTTCTAACTTTAAATTTGCTTCCTGTAGCTGGAAAAGCTGAGCTGTGTTTTACTTATCTGCAGAGAGCTGCTTATCTTCCTGTTTTCTCACAAACGTTTGAATCTCTATGAGTTGTCGAGTTAATGTTTTAGTGCTAGCCTTTAACAATTTAATTTCAGTAAGGTGTGTCTCCTGAAGAGACAGGCTTTGTAGTTCAAGCTTCGATGTTGTATTATTCCAATCTTTTATACTCATCTTGCACAAAAGGTTTTTTTCCTATGTATTAAATAATATACCACCAAATTGTTAAAACCCCTAATTTTCCCCCATTACACATTCATACACATTATTCATACTGTATTAAAATACATACTCAATACCCAACAATATAGGATCCTAATCGTTTTGCTCTCTCAGAGCTTCCTCAGGTGTTAATACAGATATTCCAATACAGTGCTTACAGCTTCAGGGTCACCTTATTCAATTATTAACAATACTTTCCTCAAGATTCTTACAAAGATTTGAACATTATATTCATTATTTGAATGTCATATTGTGTTTTTTTCTGATATTGTCCATATCACTCTAGTTCTTCTTATCTTGAGACTTCACTATTGCTGTCAAATACTTCACCATGTAATCTTCCCAGATTTTAATAAATATTGTCTCCACTTACCGATTTTCATCCCAATATTTTCTACAAAACATAATAAAATGTTATCCTTCCCCTCATTTTTCTCCTTCCCCCTGCATAAATATATATTAATTTTACCTACTTGATCTCACTGCTTTTTTTGCCAAGCCTTCCCTATTTTCAGTTACTTCTCAAAACCTCATTCATTTCAACCTGTCCGCAGCTCCACTGGTTCCTATTTATGATTAAATCAATATTTAATACATTACTCTATTCCTCTCCCCAACATATATTTAATATTACTCCTGCCAGATCATTATAAACTATATGATAATTACCTGTGCAATGCGATATATTCCAATTCTCCTCAGCTAATAGGGGTGCGCATTAGTTTCCTACATATTGGTAATCCGCAACGTATAGGACCATATTCGTTGTATTCATGGGGAAGCGAAACGTATCGAGATTCCCCACGAATACAATAAATCTTCGTCGAATTATTCGGCCGTCTAAAGGAGTGAATTTAAACACCCCCCCCCCCCCCCAAGACTTACCAAAACTCCCTGGTGATCCAGCGGGGGGTCCGGGAGCCATCTCCTGCACTCACGCCCTCGGCTGCCGGTATTCAAAATGGCGCTGATAGCCTTTGACCTTACTATGTCAGAGGGGCTACCAGTGCCATTGGTCAGCCCCTGTCACATGGTAGGAGCAATGGATGGCCGGTGCCATCTTGTGAGAAGGAGATATGGGGGCCAGGAAAGTTCCGGAAAAAGACAACGTGTTCTCCTCAGAAATACTTATTTATCAGATTTGGCAGGACTTAGCATTTAGAAGATAACAACAATTCCTGTCTCTAACATCTTGGCCACTAAACACCGATTTACCCTAATGAAAGTTCTGTCCCATGGGTGGTTTCAAACATTCCATAAACCTTGCTTGCTTAATATATTACTACCTACGGCTAACTTACTCCTGGTCCCAACTTCAGGCAATATCCCTCTGTTCAACTCTGAAGCAAATGCTGGCTGGAGGGAGGAGACTTGCTTTTGAGGTCTGGTATTAGCAGAGTTACTGGCTGTCTGGGGGCTTGCTTCTGGATCCTGTACTAGCAGAGCTGTTGGGCTGCTCTCGGCTTCCCATCACCTCAGGCTCCGTACCACCATCAATGCCTATTTTTTTCACTTCCCCTCCCTTTTGCCTCTCCATGTTTTCACATTTTATGTATGTTTTTATATGTAATTCGCCTCAAAATGTATTTTGAAGAGTGTGAAAAATAAGTTTTAATAAATTCAAATTCCTCTTATTTTCATTTGATCCGTTTTGTAGCAGAATTCATTGAGCACTATCACTGCTTGACAGAAGGGATAGACTGTAGTACCTTTGTATTTAATGGCGGTTTCTGGGCTACAATGCTGCCAAGGTAAACATCCTTTAAGTCTGTTCAGATAAAAAAAAAACTTATGAAGGTGCTTTTGGAATCCGCTATGAACAATGGAATACAGGGAATACAAATTTTTGATAAAAAACCTGTTCCAAGTTTCCGGCTTGATGCTCCTGGTAGAGGAGCCATGCTCCACACATGCAGATTCTTTGTTTGGTGTCTTATGATTTAATATTTATCTTTAATTTTGTTTTTATTTTTGCATTTAGAGCTTATAAAATACCCAAAACATGTATTGACATCAGTGCCCCCCATGGTCTGTGCATTCTGCAAAGCATTTGTGCAAGGTGTCTTAAGTGGTATTTTGGCCACCTTTTTTTTTTTTTTTTTTTTTTTTACATCTTGATTCACATTTTATATATTTAGTTTTAAATTATGCCTATTTATAGAACTGCTTATATTTTTGTATATTTTCTTTTGTTTGTTTTTAATGTACTGCATTCTTATAGTTCCTTTGCATCTTTTCAGGGAACATATATACTGTCTTGGTGACAATCACTGTACAATTTGACACAACTGCTATCACTGTAGGTGATTAACTTGAACTGGTTGATTGACTATAGCTGGAGACCGCCAGTGTACTCAACCGGAAAGCGTAGACACCCAGCAGGGTGGATGCCCTAGGTAAATGAAAACATGGCTTACCCTTGAATTATTTGAAAGACCATGCGTAACGGCAGCCAAGGGTGGGATGCTGAGTCCATCTGTCTACACTAAGGAAAATGAAATTATCAGGTAAGTAATTTCTCCATTTCCTAGCGTGTAGCAGATGGACTCAGGACAAATGGGATGTATAAAAGCTACTCCCAAACTGGGTGGGAGGCTGCCCATGGCCCACTTAGTATTGCCCTGCAAATGCCGTGTCCTCCCGAGCCTCAATGTCCAGACGGTAGAATCTGGAGAAAGTATGGATGGAGGACCACATTGCCGCCCTGCAGATCTAGGCAGGTGACAGCATTCTAGTTTCTACCCAGGATACCGCCTGGGCTCTGGTAGAATGGGCCTTGACCTGTAGAGGTGGTGGCTTGCCAGCTTCTACATAGGCCGCCTTGATGACTTCCTTGATCCAGCGGGCGATGGTTGCCCGCGAGGCCGCTTCCCCTTGTCTCTTTCCGCTATGAAGGATGAAAAGGTGGTCCGTTCTTCGTACGGGTTCCGACATTTCCAGATACCTGGATAGGAGTCTGCCGATGTTGAGGCGACGTAGACTACGGACTTCTTCCAAATTCTTCAAGCCATCCATCGTTGGTAGCGAGATGGTCTGGTTGAGGTGGAAGTGTGAGACCACTTTGGGGAGGAAGGAGGGAACTGTGCGTAGTTGGATGGACCCCGGGGTGAGTCTGAGGAACGGCTCATGGCAGGACAGTGCTTGTAGTTCCGAGATGCAGCAGGCTGAACACACTGCCAGCAAGAACACAGTCTTTAGGGTTAACAGGTGGAGGGACAGGCTTCGGAGGGGTCTGAAGGCGGTTCCCGCTAGGAAGTCCAAAACGAGATTGAGATTCCACAGGGGTACCGGCCACTTTAGTGGTGGGCGAATGTGTTTGACTCCTTTCAGGAAGCGTGACACATCCGGGTGAGAAGCTATGCTGTCACCCTCGCTCTTGAAGCCGTAGCATGACAATGCGGCCACTTGTACCTTTGATGGAGTTTAGGGACAGACCCTTCTGTAGTCCATTCTGTAAGAATTCCAGGATCACGGCAACTTTGAATGAGCGTGGCTTGATGTTGTGGTCTTCGCACCAGGCTTCAAATACTCTCCAGATCCTTATGTACGTTATCAATGTGGAGAACTTGCGTGCTCGGAGGAGGATGTCGATTACCGCCCCTGAGTATCCACTCTCTCTCAGGCGGGCCCTCTCAATGGCCAGACCGTAAGAGAGAATTGAGCTGGGTCCTCGTGGAGGATCGGACCTTGTTGTAGCAGGTCCCTGTGTGGGAGTAGGGGTAGAGGGTTCCCTGCCAGCAGTCTTCTCATGTCTGCGTACCAGGGACTTCTTGGCCAATCTGGAGCCACCAGAAGAACTAGTCCCTTGTGTAGTTGATTCTTGTGAATGATCGCACCCAATAGGGGCCACGGCAGGAAGGCGTAGAGTCCCCGGTGGCCAGGTCTGTACCAGGGCATCGATCCCATGGGACTGCGGTTCCCGCCTGCGGCTGAAGTATCTGGATAATTGGGCGCTGGATCTGCTTGCCAGAAGGTCCATGTTCGGTGTCCCCCACCGATTCACTATCAATTGGAAGGCTGCGGACGACAGCCTCCATTCTCCTGGGTCTAGACTTTCCCTGCTGAGGAAGTCTGCCGTGATGTTGTCTTTCCCGGCAATGTGGACGGCAGAGATCTCCTGGAGGTTTGCTTCTGCCCATGCCATCAGGGGGTCTATTTCTAGGGACACCTGTTGGCTCCTGGTTCCCCCCTGCCGGTTGATGTAGACCACTGTCGTGGCGTTGTCAGACATTACTCTGACTGCCTTGTTTCGGAGTCTGTGAGCGAACCACAGACAGGCTAGTCTGACTGCCCGTGCTTCTAGGCGGTTGATGTTCCATCCCGCCTCTTCTGCATTCCACTGCCCTTGGGCGGTTAACTCTTCGCAGTGAGCTCCCATCCTCGTAGACTGGCATCTGTGGTGAGTAGGGTCCAGGTTGGGGAGGATAGCCTTGATCCCCGACTCATGTGGCTGGCCTGCAGCCACCACCGTAGTTGGGTCTGCACTCTGCCTGGGAGTGATAGATGTACGGTGTAGTTCTGGGACCGTGGGCTCCACCGTGATAGGAGTGAGCGCTGTAGGGGCCTCATGTGGGCTCGCGCCATGGCACAACTTCCAGGGTGGATGCCATCAGCCAGAGGACTTGCAGGTAATCCCAAGCTGTGGGACGAGGATCATTCAGCAAGGTTTGCAGCCGGGTCCACAATTTTGATCTCCTTGTGGGGGTCAGGCTGACCTTGTCCTCTTTGGTGTTGAATCGGACTCCTAGGTATTCCAGCGACTGTGAGGGCTGTAGGGAGCTTTTGTTTGTGTTGACCACCCATCCTAGGCTCTCCAGTAGAGTTATGACTCTGCTGGTTGCTTGGCGGCTTTCCTCCGGTGACTTTGCCCTGATCAGCCAATCATCCAGGTAAGGGTGAACGAGGATTCCTTCCTTCCTCAGTGTTGCCGCCACCACTACTATTACCTTGGTGAACGTCCGGGGTGCTGTGGCTAACTCGAAGGGTAGTGCCCGGAACTGGTAGTGACAGTTCAGGACTTTGAAGCGTAGGTAACGCTAGTGATCCTGATGAATTGGGATGTGTAGGTAGGCCTCTGAAAGATCCAGGGATGTGAGAAACTCTCCCGGTTGTATCGCCCTTATTACGGATCGTAGGCTTTCCATGCGGAAGCGGGGAATCCTGAGGTGGCGGTTGACTGACTTGAGGTCCAGGATGGGCCTGAAAGTTCCCTCTTTCTTGGGGATGATAAAATAAATGGAATAATGCCCAGTATTTATTTCTTGCGGAGGCACTGGGGTTATGGCCTCGAAGGCCAGTAGCCTGGACAGTGTAGCTTCCACTGCCGCCCTCTTGGAGAGGTCATGGCAGGGGGACTCCACGAACTTGTCCGGAGGGATTCATAGAAAATCCAGGTAGTACCCCTCCCGAATGATGGCTAGGACCCACTTGTCCGAAGTTATCTCGACCCATCTGCGGTAGAATAGGGCTAGTCTGCCCCCTATGGCTTCTTCCCTTGGATGGGTCGGCTGAATCTCATTGTGGGGTGCGGCTGGGGCCTTTACCTGAGCTGGTTCCCCTCTTGTTGTGCTTGGTCCGAAAGGACTGGTTTCTGCCTGAAGGGCGGGGGGCTTGATAGTTGCTCCTGTAAGGATTGAAGCGCTGTGAACTTCTGCCCCTGAAGGACCTGGGGAAGGGTCGCTGGTTTCTTTGTCTTATCCTCCGGTAGGCATGGCAATGGGGACTCGCCCCATTTGTCGGCCAGTTTCTCTAGTTCACTGCCGAGCAGGAGGGATCCTTTGAAGGGCATCCTCGGGAGACGTGTTTTGGAAGATGCGTCGGCCGACCAGCGGTTGCCTCCTGACCGCCACCGCAGAGGACACTCCTCTAGCCGCGGTGCGCACTAGGTCGGAGGCAACGTCCGCGAGGAATGATACTGTTGGTTCCATATCTTCTCCCGGGGTGGTGTTCCTGGTTTGTGATAAGCAGGCACGTGTCACCATGGTGCAGCAGGCCACAATTTGAAGTAACATAGCGGCTAGGTCAAATGACTGTTTGAGGATGGACTCCAGCCGCCGGTCATGTGCATCCTTGAGCGCAGCTCCTCCCTCCACTGGAATGGTAGTGCGCTTGGAGACCGCGCAGACCATGGCATCAACTCTTGGGTATGCAAGAAGATCTTTGGTTGCCGGGTCCAGTGGGTACAGGGCTGCCAAAGCTCAGCCCCCCTTGAAAGTGGACTCCGGAGCATTCCATTCCAGGTCAGTCAGCTGCTGTGCTGCTTGTAACAGAGGGAAATGGCGAGAAGTCTGTCGAAGACCCTCCAGCAAGGGGTTCGGTTTAGGTTCCCTGGAAGTACCTGGGCCCGGGATAGCGAGCTCCGTCAGGCATTGGTTGACCAGGTCCAGGAGCTCGTCCTTTGTGAAGAAGCATCTCATGGTTCGGTGAGGCTCTGTCCCCGGGGGGAGCTCCCCCTCTTCTAAGGGTTCGGTTTCCTCCTCAGATAAGTCCGAGTCCCCATAGGTGGGGCTTCTGGGTAGTGGAAGTCTGTGCCTAGGTC
Source organism: Rhinatrema bivittatum (assembly GCF_901001135.1). Taxonomy (NCBI): domain Eukaryota; kingdom Metazoa; phylum Chordata; class Amphibia; order Gymnophiona; family Rhinatrematidae; genus Rhinatrema; species Rhinatrema bivittatum. Next base: position 122,611,035 of record NC_042619.1, on the reverse strand, counting down.
TTGAAGGGCCTGGGGCATGAGGGTCCTCCTGTGGAGCATGTGGCTGGGCAGCCTGAGGTACAGTTTGCATTTGAACAAAGGCATGAATCCCCTTGAAGAACTCCACCCATGAGATCGACACTGGGTCAAAGCTGAGGGGCACTGGTTCCTTGGGGGTCCCCCATCTGTGGGGAGGTCCCCCTGGCTAGGTCCGGGGTTCCCCCTGAGGAGCTAGAACTTGGCCCTGGGTGGGACTGGCCCTGGACTGGATCTCCCAGGGCCTCTTCGCACTGCGTGCACAGGGCGTTGGCCTCCTCACTTTGTGCGGCTCTGATGTGGCATGCTGGGCAGAGGCCTTGAGCCTTTATCCCTTTTTCTGGAGGTGCCATGTCTGTCGGCGCTTAAACTCTTATGCGCTGCGGTGCGCTTAAGATGAGGGTGTAGTTGTGCGCGCAGCTGTGCGTTCAGCCGTAGATATTTGCCCGGCTCTGTGCGCGCAACTTATGCGCGCAAGATTTTATGTGCGTGTAAGTTTATGCGCACAAGTGCTTTGTGCACCTAGCTCGAATTGTGCGCTCGCGAATGGCGCAGCGAATAGGGCCAAGATGGCGATGGCGAGCACGCGGGCAATATGGCAACCCCCTCGCAGTTAGAAATTGTGTGACCGCGGTGTGTATCCATGAAGGTAAAGCCGCAATCTATTTCTGAGTTTACAATGCAAACCGAATGAAGTCATCTCCGTTAATAGTGCTGTGCGGCACTACCACACTATTAAGTAGAGATTCATGACACAACAGGTTATAAGTCTCTATTGTGTACAACACTGCGGCATCGGCCCTGCAGGCATATTATAAGTCCTGCTCAAATAGATTGCCCCTGAGGCAGCTCTGAATAAAAGAGCGAAACTCGGCCAGAGTCGGGCAAATTTCAATAAAGGGCTTTTTCGATCATCCGATTCTTGTTCTCGTCATTGCTATACAGCCAACTGAATTGGCTTCCGCTTTGCTTTCTGGGTCGATCGGAAAATACTTCCCCTTCCCCCAGTTTGCACAGATACACCATAACCACTGCAAAACATTTCATAAATGTGTGTGGCGCCGATGATAAGCAACACATGATAGTGGAGGTTGTGGTTCCTAGTACAAATTAAACATTTTCTGTGAACCTGGAAATATTTCTATGTGGGTGTAAGAATACTTTAAATCCAGAGCGTATAGCCAGTCCCCTTTCCACAAGAAAGGACTTAAGCTGTCCAAAGAACCCATCTTGAACTTTTTCTTTACCATGAATTCAACTCTAGGTCCTTATGGTCTAGGAAGGGTTTTCCCCCCTGTTTCCTTCGGAATCAGGAAGTACTTGGAATAAAAATTCTTGCCCCTTTCCTCTAGTGAAATGGGTTCAACCTCATTGGTCTCCAAGAGGAAGAAGAGTTCCTTTTGCAGGAATTCCTGATGGTGAGAAGCAAACCAAGACCTTCTCTAAAGGCAATTTGGTGGGGTTTCCAATAGATGCAATTTGTGTCAGTTTCCAATTATTATAAGGTTATTCTGGGCCAATAGTTTACTTAAGCTTCAGCCTTTTCCCCAACAGAAAGGTCCTCTGGCACAGATCCTGGAATTCTGGCTAGTGTTCCTGGATGCAGTCCAAACCACCGGGATGCTGGCTGTGAATTCGGGGCCCTCTTCTGTATAGGACTAGCGTGAGGTCCCTGCTGTTGATGGGGACAAGAAGGTGGAGAATAATGCCTCCTTAGAGGATAAAAGTGTCTTCTTAGCACCTCATTCAAATACCTCCTACATAAGGAGGGCAGTTCTGGAGCGGCAGTAGAAAGGGTTTGAAGAATAACACAGTGGTCTTTAATTTGAGCAACCACTTTCTTAACCTGACCTCCGAAAAGATTCTCCATTGCAGGGCGGGGCAGGGTCTTTCCTGCACATCTTGTCTTAGGTCTGAGGCCTGCAACCATGCAGTTTCAAAAGCATTGTAGGTCAAACTGACCATGTGTTTTCCACACTCTGTAGCTTAGTCCACTAATTACTCCAAGGCTTGATGCTTCTGTTGAGAAAGATATTCCGAAATACCTTTAGCCTCTTTCATGTGTCACATATGTTGGCCCATAAAATGCTGGTAGGATGTTATGCAGGCAACAAGCATAGCACCCTGCTACACTTTCCTCCCAATAAGATCAAGGATATGAGAATCTTTCCCCGGGGGCATCGAAGAGTGGGTTCTAGATCTCTTGGCCTTTTCCAGTGTACATTTGACTGACTGAAGAGGCAGTCTAACTGCTTTTCAAATCTGGGAACCTTTTGGGCACAGTATATTGCATTTAACTTATTCACTGGTGACATAGGGAGGAGTTTCACATTCTCATCTGAGTCTCCTGAAGGATTTCACAGATGACACTGCTAAATTTCCTTGTGAGAGAGAGATACATGAACTGGAGATAAAGTATTTTTGCCCTAGACTCTTCCTCTTTCTGTAAATTAAATGGCATTGTCTCCATCACACTCAACAAAATTGACAAAGGAGAAGTCTTCCAGAGAGGAGACCCGTTGACTGCTCCTGATCAGAATATTCCTCAGATCCATGTGTGTGTCCCATGAATACTCAGAATCATAGGTTGGATGGCATGTAATAAACCTGCTCAATCTTGCCATGGCAAATGTGATATGGATCAGTTAGTCAGTGAGACATGGAATAAGTTGATAATTTTGGACTTCCAATGCAGGTTTATTATTTATTTAATTTATATTCCACCTTGCGGCACTTTAAAGAGGATTGCATTCAAGTACTAGATATTTCCCTGTCCCTAGAGGGCTTACAATCTAAATATGTACCTGAGGCAATAAGAGAGTTAAGTGACTAGACCAGTCACAAAGAAGCATCACTGGGATTTGAACCCTAGTTTCCCTAACCGTTGGGATACTCCTCCTACTTAGGAATATTGCTGGACAGTGGTCTTGCTGTTAAGGCTCATATATACGCAGTCACACCAGAGCCTCCTTTTACAAACTGCACCTGTTGCAGTGCCTGCTATTCTTGTTACAACCCTTCACATTTGCATACAATGCCACAAGCCTTACTTTTGAATAAGTGATTATTGTTACTATCTATTTAGGTATACCATTTTATATTTACAGCAAGTTCTGCAGCTTGTTCAGAATTTGGCTGTCCATTTAGCATCAGTTGTCTGTAGATATGCTCATACCAGTCCAGTTCTGAAAGACCTATAGTCTTCCGGGAGGCAGTGCAGAATCAAAAATTTAAGGTCCTCACCTTGGTTTTCAAAGCTATTCATGGGTGTGCCTTTAGCTATCTTGAAAGCCTTTTTATTGCTTATTCCACTGCTCATCCCCCAAGATCTTCTTGGAACTCCTGGTAATTGATGCCCTCATTTAAAAGATATCATCTAGCTGAAACCCATAATCTAGCAGGCCTAACAGCTGGTGCAACACTGGAATGCACTGCTTTTAAAAGTGCGAGAGGAGGGCGATTAATCACATTTTTGGAAAAATCTGAAAGCTTTCTTTTTTGCACATGTATTTGGATGAATGCACTTTGTGTTCTAGCTCCTCAAATTTGTAGGATTTAATGCTAGATATATTTTCAATTATCTAAGTTTTTTGTACTTATAATTTGTTTGGATTGGCACTCAAGTTCTCAAATGTTGTTAAATGTATTATTGTTATATTTGTATTCTGATAATGTCTTCCATATCAGCAGAATATAAAAATCATTTGAAATAAAATAAATAGGTTGGCTGTGTGTTCGAAGCATGCATCTGGCTAATACAAAGACCTCTCTGACAGTACCCACATTGTCTGTTGGTATCTAAACCCCAATGCACTTTTGCATCTTGGGGAATCTTCCCTCTACCCCCAATGCACATGAAATTGATAGCAGTGCAGTGGTTTCCAATGCCCATCAGGTACCAGGAAGGGCGTCCATTCCACCAGATGCCACAAGAGTCTCAGGGCTATCAATAATATTGATGCACTGATACTTACAACAGCAGCTTGGATCCTTTTTTCCATCTCCCCCTGAAAAACTGCCAGTGTAAATACTGTATAGGAAGCAGGCAATATCGTCATATCTTTCTGAGATACCCGAGGGAGCTAGAAGGTTGGCATCTGGGCCCTTGGAGGCTGTCATAATCCCTAAAACTGATGTGAGGGTGAAATACCTTCCTCTATAGAAATGCTTAGGGTGATTTACAGCTGCAGCCAGTATCTGCTTGTATGGCACATCAACAGGGATGGATGACAATGCTTCTTAGCCTTTTCCTGATGCTTGGCATCCGTACTCCTCGAATTGTGTCAATGAAGCAGAATCCTCCTTTCATCAGATGGAGTGGGGAGGTGTGGAACAAGACAATGGTTTATCTTCTTGGCCTCTGGAAGTCATCTTCCTGCAAATGGAAGACTCAAGACATCATGGTCATCCCTCAGGCAGAGCACACATTTATCATGGGTATCCGTGATAAGACATGATGCAACTGCACTGGGGACACCTGTGGAAGCCAATAGCCCTCTTATCTTTTTGGGACACTGGCTGAAAAACAAACAAGACAAAAATCAAAATTCAATTTAAACAGAAACTGACCGAGGTACCAATACCGATGAACATAGCGGCCACTGAAAAAGAAATAAAACTTAGAAATGAGCTAACAATCCTAAGAGGATTGAAAAACAGATGAACCGAAAAGGCCTGCAGAGAAAACACCAAAATCTTTCAAAAAATTCTCAAAAGAAAAAAAACTGTGACAGTTGGACTCCATGGAAAAACTGAAGAGGGTCCTGTCCAATTCCATGACGGGACGAACATAGTCAGTAGAGCATACTGAAAGCTTCTACAAACTTTGAAGTAATAACCCCTGGGTGAGCTCTGTCAGAGGAGGTCACCCAGCTGTGAGGGCTTCAGACCCTGCTTGTCTTCAGAAAAAGAAAGAAATCAGAAAATCTTAAAAAGGTAGGAGGAGGAATAGAGGAGGTGGGAGAGCAGAAAACAGGTGAAGAAAAATATGTACATATGACAAAGGTTAGACAAAATATTTTATTTTTACCTTTACACATTAGAAAACAGTTTCTCATTTCATATGAAGAACACCATTTTCAAATCCCTACACATGGCACCTGACTGAACTGCATACATTTTTTCTTCCAAAGTTGTATTTTTGATAGAGCTATGAAAAACATACACTGGCCAACATGCAAATACAGAACATTACCAAGGAAAATAAAAGAGCAGTGCACTTTCCAGTCAGGTTAAAAAATGTAGTAAAAGATTTGAAAAATAAAGACATGTGTGCGCAAAAATGTCAATTTACCGCATTCCCTGACACAGTAGAAAGATAACCAAAGCATGGTTATCAAACTACTAGCGTTATCTTTCAAGAAAAGGAAAAATGAGCTTGGAGAATGGCTTTAAAAGCCAACTTAAAAATAAATATACACACATGTATGAATAACGACTAGGAGAATGTGGCACTGTCTAGAATCTACCCTGTGCACTATGGGAGAAAATAAAATTTCATCTCCAGTGCACTTAGGCATATCCTGCCCCCAAACATGATTGCCAAAAAGCTTTGCAAAACAATGATCTTTGAAAAAACAAACAAAAAAAACTATTTAAAGCACTCTCTGGTTTTCCCCTTCAATTCTCTTCCAAAGGAAAGTCCCTCTTCATATTAGCTATTCAAAAGACAAGACAAATGGGAAAAGACCAAAAACCTTTAAAGAATAAGTATTTTAAAAAGAGAGACGTTTGAGTTTTCAACTAATCTGCACGAGTCCTGCTAGACTCCAAAGTGTTCCATCATATGCATACAATGTTAGAAATTGGCCATCATTTATAAAGCCAAAGTGATTTAATCCACCACCAATTCAGAAATGTGAAAAAAGGCCATCCTGAAACAGGCCTGCATATGTTACTACCTGGTATGGTTTTTGCTCTGTGTTGCCACATACAAGATCTAGGTTCGTTTCACGACTCTAGGCCACCATTCCACAGATCATACTGATCTAGAGACACTGCACAGACAGCATTCAAAACTGCCAAGAGGAAGGGCTGTCTAGGTATTGTTCTTGCAGCGATATCTGCTTGCTTCTTTGAGCCTAGTCTCCTCTCCTCAAGCACTAGAGATCACTGCAATGCCAGGCTATTGAGGGAGGCGCAGTCAGGGAGGTGACAGAGCAGGGCTCTAAGGGGTAAATACATGCATACTTGCAAAATACGCATTTCAGCTAAATATCATAGGTGCACTGCAGTAAACAGGAAGAAGTCAGAAATTTTCTGAACAGACTTTGCGACTTCACACATTTTTGGCCCCATGATTCTCAGCGATTCCAGCTTTTGAAAATAAGACTTTCATAGCTTATCAAAGAGCATAATAGCTGCATTCCAGACTCTGAGGTATTAGACTATCATTTAGAAAACCATTACTAATTACAGTACAACTATGAAATCATCAGTTATCAGGTTATGTTCTGTGTCTTCTCATCAAAAGAAATTAGTGCAAACAATACATTTGATTTAATCCTTTTCTTTCTCGAAGGCTTCAACATTTCAAAGTCCTAATACCTGATTAATGTTAGAAGAGGAAAAAGGAATGTTTCCACTGTAAAAAAGTTCCTTGCTGTATCCTCTGAAATGTACTCAGTTCTTAAATGCTCCAACTCTACTTGCTTTACTGATGAAATTCTTCAGAAGATTATGGTCCATCTCTGCAAAAGCTTGTGTTTGTGTAACTATAGTTAAATGGTTTATGCAGAACCTGAAGCAAAATTCTTCTAAATCCTAAGGATAGAAAAATATTTTGTTACAGTTACTTTCTTTACCAGATATGAGGAAAGAAAAACAATTGCTTACCTATAATTCTGATTCAGAACAATGAGCTATACTAATGTGTTACTGGGCCTGCGATGCATGAGGAATGAGAGGACTCTTCTACAGGTTTCCTAAAAGTATTTTTAGGATGAAAGGGTTCTCCAACATACCACCCCCTGCTGCAGTTTAATTAACTGAATAACGTAGCTGAACAACTAACTGGGTCAGCTGGAGTAAGTAGCACGTCCAGTGCGGCTCATTATATGCTATCAATTATTGGTACTCTTTGATGATAATCAACTACAATTATCTACCCAGCTAAGAGCAGAGCTCCCGGTTTCCTATGGCAGATTCTTTTTCAAGATTCTGTGCAAGATTTAGCAAATTATGTAAGCAGATTTTTCAAAGTTCTGCAGCAATTACGTGGCAAATTTGCATAAAGATTCACACATCTGACAATGCAAAAGTGTCAACATTTATTGAAAACCATTCATTGTTTTAAGTTATTAAAATTATATACAAATAAAATATAAATAAGTACAAAAATCAATTTATCAAGATATACCAGTTACAAACCTTTAACTGTGAAATGGCATTTTTGTTTTGAACTGAAATAGTGCAAGTGCAACCATCCTTTTTATATTTTCTTGAGAAAGCCCTTGCCATCTTTTCAAGTCTATGAGCTTTAGTATGCTAAAAATGCCCTCAACATCAGCAGTCTGTCATGATATTAATTACACAGAGAGATATGTGCACATATAGTGACACATACAAAAAGAGTTGAATTAGCACAAGTTTGATACTTATCAGTAGTGGTGCCAGTCATAAAGGCTTTTAGGAACTGAAATTAATGCCCTATCAACTGAGAGACAACAGTAGTTTTAGACTTCAAAAAATACATCCAGGCCTTTGTAAATGTGTATGATTGGCCATAAGTACAGGTGTGAGAACCTTTGTAGAAAGACGACATTCTTCTAAAGAGACACCTCCATCCAGGAATTAAATCTAAATAATCTTTGGTTTAATTTAAGAGATCTTGGAGGGATCAAACATTTTGACTGCTTTCTCCATCTACTTAAATTATATTTTTCCCCTCCTGTTCCTTTCAGGACAGAATAAGGGGGGGGGGCGAGGAAACAGAAAAATAGGGACTCGATTAGGGAGCAGAATACCCTCTTCTTTCATCTACTACAGCCTCAGCCTCACCTCCCCCCTTCCTGTTCTCTGCTTGCTGTTTAGGAGGGGTGGGGCTGGAGCACAAGTTCAGGCAGCTGAGAATATTTTATTTATTTTTATTTTATTTATATTTCGCTTTTTGCACTTTTTTTCAGTGCTTCAAAGCGGATTACATTCAGGTACTGGAGGTAGGATTGAAGGCAGGCACCCTATATCTTTCGTCAAAAGATTGAATTAGATGGTGGGAAAGCTTCACATAGGTTGATTCTGTGGTAGGTTGTCAATTATGTAGCAACCAGCTAATTATGCAGTTTCACCCACAGCCATACAATCTAGGGGTACTGGCTAAGAGTTGTATTCAAATGAAAATGGAGAACTAAAAAACATGAATGCCATTATTGGACATAATGGAAGATGTTTGTTAGAGGGTAAGCCTCTTTTTTGAATCACATAAAAATCTGAGGAATTATGCATCGAGAATAACAAAATTGTATTATTTTAGTTTACGCACATCTTTCTGTAGGTACAGCCCATACCCAATACATGTTACAACAGGCCTAGTATCATACACAGTATGGCAAATAAATCTTCAAAAAGAATAAACAGTAAAACAACCAAGCAAAAGTATGAGAAAATAATCATAATACAAATTTACTGATCAAGACAGCAACTAAGAATCGAATGCTTGAGAAAACAGAAATAATTTGTAGTCCTTTCCTAAATTTACAGTAGTCTTTCACATCGATCCATGAAGGAAAGGGAATTCCAAAGACATGGGGCAAGATATGAGAAGGCCATTTCCCTAGTTCTTTCAAATTTGATTTCCTTAAAAGAAGAGAAAGTTCTTGTTGGGAAGAATATAAGATGCAACCAGACATACAGGGAAGTTAACAAATTAGTCAAATACTGAGGACTGCCAAACCGAAGGGCTTTAAAAATGAGACAGGAAATTTTAAATTAAATCTGTAGAGGAACTGGCAGTCAATAAAGTTCCCATAGAATAGGGGTTACATGATCATACTTTTTCTCTCCCCCCCCAAAAAAAAAAAGCTTGGCAGCAGAGTTTTGCACAAGCTGTAAATCAAATAGGGTGAAAAACCATTGTATAAAGAATTGCAATTATATAGATGATTTAAAACAAGTGCAGATAAGTGGAAGATGAAATAGTTTTGATACATGAGATTCAAATTTCAGCTGTGAGTCAAATCTGACTCCCAAGGTGGTGACTCTGAATCTCCCCTAATTTCAGTAGAGCGCTGGAACATAAAAACATAAGTGCCGAGCTGGATCAGACCAAAGTCCACTTAACCCACATCCTATCTTCGACAGTGGCCAGTCCAGGTAACGAGTACCCATCAGATCACAAAAAGTTGATCTATTTCTTATATCTTACTTCCAGGGATAAACACTGGCTTTCCCAAGTTTACTTGGCTAATAACTGTTTATGGACTTTTCCTTCAGGAACTTGCCAGCACTCTTTTGAACCCCAACTGAGAAATTACTACTTACCTGATATCTTCCTTTTCCTTAAACCAAACAGATGAATTCAGGACCAGTGGGTTATGCACCTCTATCAGCAGATGGAGACAGAGCAAAGCTGATGTCATAATATATATACTATTGCAGTGATATCAGCCTGCCAGTATTCTCTTCAAAATCCAACTGTGGACAGACTAGCCAAAAACATGATTAACAACAGACAACCATTTCAGTACTCAGCCAACAGGAAAAACTGAGCTCAGACAAAGTATGCATTAACACTAGTCTAGGGACTGGAGTAACACTTACCAGTAACCCCTAGAACACGTAGCCATGCAGGAGGACCATAAAACAATCATTCGGCAATCAAGGGTGGGAAGCTGAATTCATCTGTCTGGTCTAAGGAAAAGAAAATCATCATGTAAGTAGCAATTTCTCATTTCCTAGTGCCCAGACAGATGAATTCAGGACCAGTGGGATGTACCTAAGCTATTGACGAACAGGGCTGGAGGCTGCCTGCAGTCCTGTCAAAACCGCACGTGGAAAGGCTGCATCCTCTGAGGCCTGCACATCCAAACGATAATACCTGGAAAAGGTGTGTAAGGAGGACCACGTCGCAGCTCGGCAAATGTCAACAGGAGACCATCTAACTTCCGCCCATGAGACTGCCTGAACCCAGAGCAGGTGCTACAGGGGGTGCAAACCCTGCATTTGCAAAGGGCAGCAACTCCGTGGGGGTGGCATCTCATATCAGAGTCGGGTCAGTATCATGTGCAGTGGTGGAAGAACAACAGCTCTGCTTGTCCTCCTCCTCTCCTGCTCCTCTACACAAGCAGCAGGAGTAGTCTAGATTACTGCCTCTCTTTCTAGCTCCTCCCTCCCCACAAATTCCCTGTCGGCTGCCTGTACCTCTCATGCTCAACCTCTGTTTACCTGCACAACTAAAGATGGGTCTGCTGAAGCCTGAAAACACCCCCGTAAATGCTGTCATCATGGAGATGCAAAGGGTAGCAAGTGCTCCCCCCTAGAAAAAATGCTTGCCACCCTTGTTCCATTCTTCTTTCCACCATGTGGCAGAGCGGGGACTAGAAAGCAGGAAGGGTGTGCTTGCACAAAAGCTGCATTGCCAAAAAGCAACAGCAAGCACACAGAAAGTAAACGCGGGGCCGATCTGTGAACCAGAGCACTCAACCCTGTGGTGACCCCACCCCCAGCAGGGATTTCCTAGGTAACAGGAAACCCGTGTGGAAGAAGAGGCAGGATCGCCACAGAGCTAAGTGCTCCTGCTCACAGGTCGACCCCGTGTTTCATTTTTGTTTGCTTGCTGCTGCTTTTTGGCAATGCAGCTTTTGTGCAAGCACACCCCTTCCTGCTTTCTAGTCTTCCTGGATCAGCTGAATCAAGTCAGGTGAGGGAGAGGACTCAGGATTGTGGCCCTAGAGCAGAGCTTTCCAAACTTTTCATGTTGGTGACACACTTTTTAGACAAACATAATTTCACGACACGGTAATTCAGTCTACTAGTAAACCAGAGGTTAAAGGTTAAACGAACGAAACATATTTCGACAATTTATGTATGTTTCCTTAAATATATACATAAATAAAATGTTTCACGACACAACCTATCTCATGAAAACCTTAAATTTATATTAAAAATATATATTCCAAGATTCATGTTATTGTTATAATTTATGAGAAACAATAATAAAACAAATTGTCTGTCCCCCACACCCTCATCTCTCTCCTCCCCCCAGCACATGTCTGGCCCCCACACACTCATATCTCTCCCCCTCAAGCACATGTCTGTCCCCCCAGCACGTTTGCCCCCCACTCACTCATCTCTCTCTCCCCAGCACATGTCTGGCCCCCACACTCATGTACCTCGTCTTTTTGATTGTTGCCAGTTAAGTGCTTCACTCCCTTCCATGATCACCAGACACTGCTGCTTGCAGTCAGTACTCCTCATGGCCAGGCCTCATTGGCAGCAGCAGCCAATGCAAGGATGGCTGGGCTCGTTCCACCCACCAAGCCCCCCCAAAAAACGCGATTGACAGCAAAAATCACCCAATAATAAGCAACCCATAAACTGAAAAAAAAAAGTGAATCGCTAGAAAAAAAAAAAGCCCAAACTCGCATCAGAGTTGACCGGGCTTGCGCGACACACCTGCATACTGCAGGCGACACACTAACGTGTCCCGACACACAGTTTGGAAAGCTCTGCCCTAGAGAGACGCTGGGCATGCCGGGAAGGGAGTTGTTGAAAGAGTGGTGGGAGATACTGGGAAAGGTGGTCATGGAGGAGAGAGGAAAGGTAATGGATGAGAATAGTGAAGAGGAGAATGGTGTGCTGGGAAGGATGGGGAGAGAGTGGTGGGATATGGTGGGAAAGGGGGGAGTGCTGGGGACTGTGGAGGAGGGAGGGGGATACTGGGAAGGAGGCAGAGAGTAATGGGAGATGCTGGGAAGGGGGTTGTTGAGAGAGGTGCTGAGTGGGGATTATGGAGGAGAGTATGGTGGGAGATACTGGGTGGAGGTTTGTTGAGAAAGGAAGGTGCTGGGCAGGGGTACTGTGGAAGAGATGCTGGGAAGTGGGGCAAAGAGTAGTGGATGATGCTGGGAAGGGAGTTGTTGAGAGAGGGAAGCTGCTGGATAGAGAAAGCAGAGAGATACTAGTAAGGGGGGAGAATGGGAAAATCTGGGAAGAGGTTGTTGAAGAAATAGGTGCTAGGTGTGGTTGTGGAGGGAAGAGGAGATGCTGGGAAGAGAGAGAGAATGATGGGAGATGCTGGGATGTGAGGAAAGAGAGGGGCAATGCTGAGTAAAGGGTGAGGTGAGAGAGATGTAGGGCAGGGGAAAAATAATTGTCAGATGATACGGAAGAGGAAAGAAAAAGAAAAGGAAAGAGAAGAAACAGAAAATGGACAGGAAAAACAGAAGCCAGACGAGAAAAGCAGAAAACTGGAGACCAGGACCAACATGATTAAAAAACTAAAATGTCCAGACAACAAAGGTAGAAAAGTTTTTTTCACTTTGGTAATTGAAATGTGTCAGTTTTAACCATGTGTATGTCTTAAATCCTTGTACTTTTTCAGCACAGGAGAAAATGCATTTCTATTTGTATTTCTCCAGGGTTGCACTGCATGTAGAGTTGGGCTTCTCGGGGGTCCCATTTCATTTTTTGTCTGAATATTTCATATTTGTGGTCATTTATTCTGCATTTGTTGAGCTTCTATCCATGTTGTGAGTGTGTGTGACCGAGGTGAGGGATTCTGCTAGCGTGTAGGTTCTGTGTACGGCTTGTTCTGTTTTCCCAGTAGGAGGTGTATTAATGCTGTAGGCCTGGTGTAATTTTGCTGTGCTGCCTTTTCCTTGCGAAGGTTTTCTTGTTTGCTATATATGTGCTGGGTGTTTTTTAAGCAGGATTTTGTATTTCACAGAGTACCTGGAAGTGAAGATGACACCAAAATTTGAATACTTTTCTTGCATTGTGAGTTATAGGGGGGCAGGGGAGTTTCTACGGGAACTATTTTATATGATAGAAATTATTATATCAAATATTATGGGACTTAGTTCAAAATGGACCAGGACCTCCTACACTGAATTTACATTTTGGGAACAGCAGAATTTTGTTGTCTGATTTGACTTTTCTGGTGCAGGACATACCTGGCATCCCTGAGATTTCTGTATTGGATCTGAAATTTTGTGTTAAAACTTTGACTGTAAGGCCGATTTTCATACAGTTTAGACTCCCAACTTTCAGAGTTAGCCTCCTAAATTGGCCTTTATGAAAAATAACTGGGGCTGACTTTAAGGCTCTAGTTTCATTAGTATCCTACATTTAAGGAGCGGAATAAAGGCAGTGAAAAAAAAAAGTTTAGAGCTTAGCTCTGATTGTTAGCTCTAGGCACCTAATTTAGGATCCTAAGTAAAAGCAGATGAATAGCAGGCCTAAATTTAGGTGAATTTTCATCTGAAAACATAGGAAGCTTATTTTCAACTGAACTTAGCAACCTAATTTAAGCATTTAATTTAGGGACCTAAATGTAGGAGCTTGGCTGTATTTGAATATCAGCCTCTATGCTTTTAAGTATATTTTGAGTGTAAATTACTGCAGTTTTCGATGGGGACAGTCCACTGGATAACCCCCTCCTCTTCCTTCCAATGAATGCCTGCTCGTTACTGGTACAGGGAACAAAGTGTTCCAGATTCACCGAACAGGAATCTGTCAGCTTTGCTCTAACCCTGCCACAACAGCTCCCTATAAATGGGATCAAGACATTCCAAATTATTGCTGGGGAAAAAAAAAAAAAAAAAAGAGAAGCCCGTGAAGGACTTTATTTGAATCCGGCGGTGGTATTGGTTGTAGCGAGAAGCAGCACAATAATAATTTGCACAGGGCAGCAAAACAGCTAGCAACGGCCCTGCCTGACCCCTAGAGGAAAGAGCCATATCCTGACTAAGTAACGGCTTTTCAGCAGCCACATACACAACCGTAACTACCTCCTTAATCCAGCGAGCTATTGTAGCCTGCAAAGCAGGCTCGCTCTGTTTACCTCCACCGTTAAGGACAAACAGGTGATCTATTTTACAGACAGGTTTAGAAACCTCCAGATACCTCACAACATGTCTCTTGACATCCAAGGGTCGCAACAAGCAATATTACTCCGCATATCTTTCCCTATCCAGATACGGCAGGGAAATGGACTGATTCAAGTGAAAATCTGACACCACTTTTGGCAAAAAGGAAGGAACAGTTCGCAGCTGTATCGCCCCTAGAGTCACCCGAAGGTAAAAAGTCATGGGATAGGTGGCGATGTCCTTTCATGGATTGCAAACTGGCTAAAAGACAGGAAACAGAGAGTAGGATTCAATGGGCAATTTTCTCAATGGAAGGGAGTGGACAGTGGAGTGCCTCAGGGATCTGTATTGGGACCCTTACTGTTCAATATATTTATAAATGATCTGGAAAGAAATTCGACGAGTGAGATAATCAAATTTGCAGATGACACAAAATTGTTCAGAGTAGTTAAATCACAAGCAGATTGTGATAAATTGCAGGAAGACCTTGTGAGACTGGAAAATTGGGCATCCAAATGGCAGATGAAATTTAATGTGGATAAGTGCAAGGTGATGCATATAGGGAAAAATAACCCATGCTATAATTACACAATGTTGGGTTCCATATTAGGTGATACAACCCAAGAAAGAGATCTAGGTGTCATAGTGGATAACACATTGAAATCGTCGTTACAGTGTTCTGCGGCAGTCAAAAAAGCAAACAGAATGTTGGGAATTATTAGAAAAGGAATGGTGAATAAAACGGAAAATGTCATAATGCCTCTGTATCGCTCCATGGTAAGACCGCACCTTGAATACTGTGTACAATTCTGGTCGCCGCATCTCAAAAAAGATATAATTGCGATGGAGAAGGTACAGAGAAGGGCTACCAAAATGATAAGGGGAATGGAACAACTCCCCTATGAGGAAAGACTAAAGAGGTTAGGACTTTTCAGCTTGGAGAAGAGACGACTGAGGGGGGATATGATAGAGGTGTTTAAAATCATGAGAGGTCTAGAACGGGTAGATGTGAATCGGTTATTTACTCTTTCGGATAGTAGAAAGACTAGGGGGCACTCCATGAAGTTAGCATGGGGCACATTTAAAACTAATCGGAGAAAGTTCTTTTTTACTCAACGCACAATTAAACTCTGGAATTTGTTGCCAGAGAATGTGGTTAGTGCAGTTAGTATAGCTGTGTTTAAAAAAGGATTGGATAAGTTCTTGGAGGAAGAGAAGTCCATTACCTGCTATTAGGTTCACTGAGAGAATAGCCACTGCCATTAGCAATGGTAACATGGAATAGACTTAGTTTTTGGGTACTTGCCAGGTTCTTATGGCCTGGATTGGCCACTGTTGGAAACAGGATGCTGGGCTTGATGGACCCTTGGTCTGACCCAGTATGGCTTGTTCTTATGGCTCCTGGCAAGACAAGGCCTGCAGCTCAGATATTCGATGCGCAGAATATATAGCCACAAGAAACACCATTTTCAAGGTCAGTAACTGCAAGGAAAGGTTAGGCAGTGGTTGAAATGTAGGGCCCGCCAAGAAATCCAAGATTAGATTAAGACTCCACAAGGATACCAGTAACCGCAAGGGAGGACCAAGATGTTTCACTCCTTTCAAGAAACAGGTCACATCTGGATAAGCCAATAAGGATTCATCATTCACCTGACCCCTGAAACAGGTAAGAACCACTACCTGTACCTTCAAGGAATTAAGGGCCAACCCTGAGCAGGATCTTAACTGAACAAGGAAGCACCTCTTGATCTTCACACCAAGCCTCAAACACTCACCAAACCTGCACATAAGCTAAGGAAGTGGAGAACTTTCTTGTTCATAGGAAGGTGGCAATCATCACAGAAGAATATCCATGCTTCATCAAGTGAGCCCTCTCAAGGGCCATACCATAAGACAAACCAGAGTCAGATCTTCATGAAGAACAGGTCCCTGCCACAACAGATTCTTGAGCGCTGGAAACCGGAGGGGGGAGTCTACCAGGAACCATTGCAGATCCGCATACAATGGTCTCCTGAGCCAATCTGATGCCACCAAAGCATCATCCCTCTATGACCTTCAACCCTCCAAACTATTCTGCCCTCCATGGGCCACGAGGAAAAGGCATACAGCAACTTGTGCTCCGGTCAGTCCTACACAAGATCATTGATACCCAAGGACTTCGGATCTCTCCTGTGGCTGAAGAATTGAGGAACTTTTGCATTGTGAAAAGTTATCAGCAGGTCTAGAAATGCAAGGCCCCAGCAATCCACTATCAGCTGAAACACCTCGTCCAACAATACCCATTCTCCTGGGTCCAGACTCTTCCTGCTGAGAAAGTCTGCTCTAATACTGTCTTTTCCTGCAATGTGTGAGGCCAAGATCTCCTGAAGACACACTTCTGCCCATTCCATAAATTGGTCTATCTCCTGCAACAGTTGCTGGCTCTTGGTTCCTCCCTGCCAACTGACGTAAGCTACTGTCGTTGCATTGTCCAACATTATCCAGACCACTTGACCCCGCAACTTGCCACTGAACTGTAAGCATGCCAACTGGACCGCCCTTACTTACAGTGGACTGATGTTCCAGATAGACTCTTCCGCACTCCAGCATCCTCACGCTGTCAGTTCCTGACAGTGTGCTCCCCAACCCTGAAGGCTCGCATCCATCATGAGTATTAACCAGTCCAGCGATTTTAGGGAAACTCCCTTTCTTAGATGATCTGCTTGTAACCAACACCATAGTTGAGAGCAGACCTCTATCAGCAAGTGGAGCCGAATCAAACAGTCCTGATACTGTGGGCTCCAACGAGACAGCAGGGAGCACTGAAGAGGACACATATGCACCCTCGCCCATGGTACTGCTTCTAGTGTTGCCGCCATCAGACAGAGTACCTGTAAATAGGACCACACCGTCAGGTAAATAGTGTTCATCAAGAGATGCACCTGCATCAACTTCTGAATATGAGCTTCTGGCAGGAAAACCTTGCATTGCTTCGTGTCGAACCAAACACCCAGATACTCTTAAAAGCTGAGATAGCTGAAGACTGCTCCGAGCTTGGTTCATCACCCAACTGAGCTCCAGCCACAGGGAGATCATCTTGCAGGTCACCTGGCAGCTCTCTTACAGAGACGTGGCCCGAATCAGCCAATCCAAACACAGGTGTATCAGGATTCCATCTTCTCTCAACTCTGCTGCCACCACCACCATAACCTTGGAAGAAATTCTGGGAGCAATGGCCAGACAAAAAGGTAGCGCCTGAAATAGATAATGGCACCCCAACACTGTGAAATGTAGAAAATGTTGGTGCTCCAATTGGATGGGAATATGGAGGTACGCCTCGAACAGATCCAAGGAGGTCAGAAATTCCTCCGACTGCACAGCTATTATCACCGAGCGCAATGTTTCCATGTGAAAATGAATCACCCACAAATGAAGGTTGATCCCTTTGAAATCCAGGATGGGACGAAAGGAGCCCTCCCTTCTTGGGCACAATGAAATAAATGGAATATTGACCCATATTTTCTTGAGACGTGGGCATTGGGACCTCAGACTGAGGAGCCTTGACAATGTACACTCCACTGCCGGCTTCTTCTGTGGGGAGTAGCAGAAACACCATGAACATGTCCCTAGGAACACTGAGAAACTCCACTGCATATCCCTGCCAGATCACCTCATGGTCCCACTGATCCGATGTGATTTCGACCCACTTCTGACAAAAGAGAGAGAGAGGTGCCACCCCCCCCCCCCCATCTCCTGTTCCTGGGGGTGGGTCGGCAAACCTTCATTGGAAGGCTCAGGAAGTTCCACTATCCGAGCCCACTCTCTGCCTGGGCTGTCTGGGATGAAAGGACTGAGACCTACCAAAAGGTCGAGTCCTCCGAAAGGTTGCTCCTCTGTAGGGTCGAAAACACTTGGAACCCCTGGCATGGCCACTCATGCCAAAGGAGCACGTCGTCTGCTTCTTATCCTCTGGCAACTGAGGAACCAGGGATTCACCCCACTTACTGGCCAGTTTCTCAACTCACTCCCAAATAAGAGCGATCCTTTAAAGGACAATTTCATAAGGTTAGTCTTGGAGGTCGCATCAGCTGACCAATTTCTCAACCATAACTGACGCCTGGCCACTGTTTCCGAAGCCACCCCATTTGCTGAGGTGCAGATCAAATCGCAGCCCACATCTGCTAAAAAAGGAGGCTGCTGGCTCCATAACTGCCCTGGATTTCACTCCAGATTCATCAACGACCTGAGAGAAAAGTAAACAAGAGCGAGCCACCAGGGAACTATCTACAAGGTCATTGCCAATGCTTCAATTGCTTGCTTAAGGATGTCCACTTAGAGACAGGAGACAAGCGCATCCACTTTCAGAAAATGCTAAGAAAAAAAAAACTACAGCAATAAAATAGAAAAGTTTGCTAATAACCCAAGAACTTTATTCACCATAGTATCGAATCTCACCAATGACAAGTTAAAATCACCTCAAAACACCACCAAACAAGAAATCATAATGCAAAAAAGAGACGTTAAACAGTGGTCTTCATTTAATGAGATATCAGATCTGGAAGTGGAATCCATACTAAAAAAAAATCAAACCCTGCTCCTCATATAATAGACTCACTACCAACATTCGACATAAAAAAAAGCAGCTAACATCATCTCCCCAATATTAGCTAAGATTATAAACCTTTCCTTAGAAGAAGGAATAATGCCAGATATATTGAAAGGGGCAATTATAAAACCAATCATAAAGAAAAAAAACAGTGACCCCCTCACCCTAAGAAACTACCGACCAGTCTCAAATCTTCCTTTAATTGCTAAACTAATAGGAAAAAACTGTACAGTAACAACTAGCTGAACACTTAGACAATAATAATATACTATATCCATCACAACATGGATTTCGCAAACACTACAGCACAGAGACACTGCTGCTCTCACTAACAGACAATATTCTAAGAGGTTTTGACAGCGGAAAACATTACATTCTAATAATGCTAGACCTATCATCGGCCTTTGACACTGTAAATCATAAAATTCTACTTAAAAGACTAGATGAAATTGGGCTACCCAGCACAACATTAAACTGGTTCAGCTCATATCTAAACAGATTCTTTCAAGTTCAGATCAAAGACACAATATCAGAAAAATTTAATCTCGAAACAGGAGTACCGCAAGGATCAGCCTTGTCCGCAACTCTATTTAACATATACATGATGCCTTTATGCCATCTACTAGCAGGACTGGGCATCATACATTTCATATATGCAGATGACATTCAACTAATTCTACCAATTGAAGACACTATAGAGAAAATGTTAAACCTAGTTAACATATACCTAGACATTATCAAACAGCTGCTAAACCAAATGGAACTTATTATTAACATTGAAAAAACAGAATTTCTACACTTAGAACAGAAAAATATAGAGGTCATTCAAACACCAATAACACTCAAAAACAATCAAAAAATAGAACTAGCTGTAAGAGTTCAGAACCTAGGAGTAATAATGGACCCAGAAATCAATCTAAAAACAGCACATATCACTAAAGGTAAAAGAAGGCCACACAAAAGTCATGATTCTCAGGAAACTAAAACCCCCTACTAACACCAATAAACTTTAGGCCAGTGCTCCAGGCACTAATTTTCTCAAGCACAGACTACTGTAATGCACTGTTTGTTACTAGGACTTCCGAATACAACATTAAGACCACTTCAAATTCTACAAAACACAGCAGTTAGAATACTAACTGGGGGAAAAAAAAAAGAGGTTTTATGCAAAGAAACCAAAATGGGATTTTTTTTGGCTCAGACATGAAATCTGCCCCAGGTACTCCCAGCATCTTCAGCGTCTGAGAAATCAGAGCCAGTAGCTCATCCCTATGAAAGAAGCGCAACATAGTCCTATACGGTTCCAGTCCGGGAGGAATATCCCCATCCTCCAGATAGTCAGGATCGGCCTCATCACTAGTGCCACCCGGATTCCTATCAGGAGGACCTACCAACAATGTAGGTGTACTTTGGCGCTTAACAGTAGTACCAGCCGAGTAAGAGGTCATTTATCTGTGTCTCTGACCTGACAGGATTGGATGGGGCGGAGGACTGAGCCTGAAGAAAGAATTGCAATCCTTGAAAAAAATTCTACCCAAGAAAAGGCAGAAGGATCCATGCCAAAACCAGATGGCACATGTGCTGTGCCCAGTGAGCTATTGTCTCCCACTGATGAACCAGTTAAGGAAGTTCTAAGGTCAGGCACCCCTCCTTACATGTCCTTACTCAGGCCGTCATCAGGCTGGGAAGAACCAGGCTTGGTAAAATCAGAGAAAGATAATTCTCCCTGAGCCTCTAAGCAGCACTGGCACAAATTAGAGAGCACCGCCAGGCTGAGATGCCCAAATATAACAGGCAGCACAGAGGGAAAGGCGTTTAGTTTTCTTAGCCACAGGCACCATTAGTCTGTCAGTACACTTAACAGGTGACTGAAGGAGTGCGTCTAGCTGATATCAAGCTGTAAAATTTAGGAGCACAAAATTTAGGCGT
Organism: Rhinatrema bivittatum; assembly: GCF_901001135.1. Lineage (NCBI taxonomy): Eukaryota > Metazoa > Chordata > Amphibia > Gymnophiona > Rhinatrematidae > Rhinatrema > Rhinatrema bivittatum. The sequence goes on along the minus strand of NC_042619.1, from coordinate 122,590,482 downwards.
CCGAAGGCTAGGCGTCGCAAAACTAGGCGCACTTCTGCTGTTCCAAATTTAAGAGTACAACCAATGCGGCCTAAATTGTGCGCCCAGGCAGTGCGCTCAAAAAACCTGGGCGCACAACTTGGACGCACAGCCAGGCGTGCTTGCACGCATTGACTGTCCTTCATCAGAAGGAATAAAGCCACCTTAATATCCCATGATAGTTTCTGATTGGCTATACTGGAGACTACAAGTGCATAAACCTGAAACTAGATACTAAGCCATGCTGTGAGGAATAAAGACTGGCTGTTGGGATGGATTAAAATGCTTGGGAAGATTCTAGCCTGATGGGATCTACGATGGATATCTCCAGTAGATCTGACTTGACCAATACAGAACTATGAGGATCAAAGATCTTCTGACCCTTCAGAGTTTTTGCAATGTTAACTGTCCCCTAATGAAGGGAGAAGGTACTTGTCCTTCTGATCTCCTTCTATAGCAGAAGACTAGAATCTTCCAATTCAGGAGCATGTCACACAGATTCATCTCAGGTTGTCCCCACTTGAGAGACATAATGCTTACCAACCTGACTACTCTTATCCAGGGGGATAAGGTCTACTCCTGGGGGTTCAGCAGGTGACTGACTGCTCAAATGAGAACTCAGCCCCATACTCTGGCTGCTTCCAAACACTAGGGGGCGGATTTTAAGAGCCCTGCTCGCCTAAATCCGCCCAAATCCGGGCGGATTTAGGCGAGCAGGGCCCTGCGCGCCGGTAAGCCTATTTTACATAGGCCTACCGGCGCGCGCAGAGCCCCGGGACTCGCGTAAGTCCTGGGGTTTTCGGAGGGGGCATGCCCGAACCGCGCGGCGTTTTCGGGGCGTGTCGGGAGCATTCCGGGGGCGGGCCCGGGGCGTGGCTATGGCCCGGGGCGTGGCCGCGCCCTCCGGACCCGCCCCCAGATCGCGTCCCGGCGTGCTAGTGGCCCGCTGGCGCGCGGGGATTTACTTCTCCCTCCGGGAGGCGTAAATCCCCCAACAAAGGTAAGGGGGGGGTTTAGATAGGGCCGGGCGGGTGGGTTAGGTAGGGGAAGGGAGGGGAAGGTGAGGGGAGGGCAAAAGAAAGTTCCCTCCGAGGCCGCTCCGATTTCGGAGTGGCCTCGGAGGGAACGGGGATAAGGCTGCGCGGCTCGGCGCGCGCCGGCTATACGAAATCGATAGCCTTGCGCGCGCCGATCCCGGATTTCAGCGGCTACGCACGTATCTACTGAAATCCAGCGTACTTTTGTTGGCGCCTGGAGCGCCAACAAAAGTACGCCTATTCGCGGTTTTTGAAAATCTACCCCTAGGGGTGGAATCCAAGTTCTCCTTGCTTGTTTAGGTATTACAGGACTACCAGACTTCTCAGCCTTACTAGAATAATTTTGTTGGTCACATGATTTTAAGTTTGCCAGATCATGGCCAAGAAGCAAACTAGTGGCTTCAAGGGGTACCCAAAGCGCAAAGTTCATGACATCTCAGTGTATGAATTTTGCACTAAAATATGACTGAGTGCTACAGGCTCAGAAAGAAAGGTCTGGGCCTGAGTTGAATTAGGAAATCCCCAATAACCCCTAAAATAGGGTGCTGAGCAGAGATGGGATTTGGGGAATTTACCACAAACCCTAGAACTGCAACATTCAGATGCCTGCCTACAATAATCTCTCTTCCCCTACATACGATGTGCATTTGATCAGTTAATGGTCTTTGTAGGGGGAACATATTCCCAGCTTGTGCAGAAACACCATACTGACTGCTAAGGCATTTATTTATTTATTTTATTTATTTAAGGTTTTTATATACCGGCAATCATGAGAACATATCTTGCTGGTTTACATGAAACGGGAGTGCATCAAATACATCAAACTAGAACTGAGGTGACCGAAGGTACAGTTACAATTAACAAGGGTAGCAAAACTTGGTGAAGAGGAAGAAATAGGAAAGAATAAATGGTTAAACGATATACAAGTCAAATTACAAGTTATGTGCAAATGGCATGATTAATGGCTGAATGTTTTAGAGGAGTCCTTGGATTGTGTCCTTGGATTGTGTCATTAAATTGTGTCTGGGAAAGCTTGCTTGAATAACCAAGTCTTAATACATATAGAACAAATACCAGGATATGACTCTGGAAGAGCTGTGTCCCAATCACAAATCTGAGATACCTCCTGTGAGTGCAAGTCTCCTTGAGGTCCAAACAGTCAACCTCACTAATGGGCAAAAATGATGCCTACAGAAACTTGACAACGGATAGAAGACAGCGTGTGGGTAAATGGAACCTACTCTGAAGAGAGAACGGTGTTAAGTGGAGTACCACAGGGATCGGTATTGAGATTGGTTCTGTTCAATATCTTTGTGAGCGACACTGCGGAATGAATAGAAGGTAAAATTTGTCTATTTGCAGATGATACTAAGATCTGCAGCAGAGTGGACATGCCAGAAGGAGTAGAGAGAATGAGATGTGATTTATGGAAGCTTGAATGATGGTCGAAGATATGGTAGCTGAGATTCAATGCCAAACAGTGCAGAGTCATACATCTGGGGTGTGGTAATCAAAAATGGCTATTTTAAATTACACATTTTAAAATGTCTTAAGCCATTACTAGAATTTAATGATTTTAGAACTATTTTACAAGCCTTACTTTTCTCCACTTTAGATTATTGTAATTCTCTTTTATTTGGTTTACCTGGAAATTCTTTAAGACCTTTACAGCTTCTCCAAAACGCAGCTGCCAGAGTCTTATGCGGAGGAAAAAGACATGACCGTATCAAGCCAGCCTTGATTGATTTACATTGGCTTCCCATAAAGCAGCGAATTGAAAATAAAATTTTGTGTATCATACACAAATCAAACTGTGACCGAACTGAATGGCTAAACGCCTCCTTACATCTGCACACACCTCAAAGAGCGAGGTCTTCTTTCAGTGCCTTCCATAAGAATAGCACATCTGTCTGAAGTTGGAGACAGAACAATTTCAGTGGCAGGGCCTAAACTATGGAACTCGCTATAAGATGAGCTTAGAACTTAGATATCAAAATATTCAAAAAAACCCTTAAAACCTGGCTATTTAAAAAGGCTTACGAAAATTAAACACTAGCAGTCAATTGCGATAATGTAAACTTTAAAGCAATGGACTAAGTAGCATTCTAGCAGTCAGATGCATTTTCCTTTAAACAAACAATTATTTTCCCTTGTTTTAATGTATTGCCTTAAATATTTTGCTATTATTTTATCCATTTTTTACTGAATTTTAGCTTAAATTTTTCTTTTTTTTTTTTGTTTCCACTATGCTAACTTTAAATTGTCTGTATTCTTTAAGCATATTCTTAGTTTTTATTTTAATTATATTTTAATGAACTTAGTTTAATTGTTTAGCACTTGTTTTAAATGATTTTTATATGACTTTTGTAATGTATTTTGAATTTTGTATTTATTGTACACCGTCTAGATTGTTTACAGATTGACGGTATATAAAATGAATAAATAAATAAATGTGATGGGCGGTGATGGGCTGTTGTGCACTGAGCAAGAAAGGGTCCTTGGGGTGATATGATAGTGTCTACTGATCTGAAGATGGCGAAGCAATGTGACAAGGCAATAGCTAAAGCCAGAAAAATGCTGGGCTGCATTGAGAGAGGAAAAACCAGTTAAAAAGAAAAAAAGGATGTGATAATCCCTTTGTACAGGACTTGGTGAGGCCTCACCTGGAATACTGTGTTCAGTTCTGGAGACCGTATCTCAAAAGGGAGAAGAAGACAGGGTGGAGGCGCTCCAGAAAAGGGCTACCAAAATGGTGGGTGGTCTCCATCAAATGACTTCTCAGGAGAGGTTGAAGGATCTACATATGTATACCCTGGAAGAGAGGGGGTATAGGGGAGATATAATACAGACCTTCAGATACCTGAAAGGTTTTAATGATGCACAATCAACGACAAACCTTTTCCGTTGGAAAGAAATCATTAGAACTAGGGGGTCACGAAAAGAAACTCCAGGGAGGATGACTCAGAATCAATGTCAGGAAATATTTCTTCACGGAGGAGGATGGTGGATGCCTGGAATGCCCTTCTGGAGGAGGTGAAGGCAAAAATAGTAAAAGAATTTAAAAGGGCATGGGATAAACACTGAGGATCCCTAAAGGCTAGAGGATGGAAATGAAGAAAAAAAAAGAGTGCATGGGGGTAACTTGTTGGTGTGGCGGTTAATACCCTTAACAAATAACCCTCATACTGCTGATGCAATTCCATCATTGCTCTCTGCTTTAATGGCAGGGGGAAAAGAGGAAAACGGGATATTAGAATCAGATGGCAACCAACAAGGACACTGAATTGTACAGTCTAGGAAAACAAGTAAACATGGGGGTAAACTTGCTGGTGCAGCAGTTACTACCCTTAACCAATAAACCTGATACTTTTGATGCAACTCTAACATTGCTCTCTGCTTCAATGGCAAGAGGTAACAGGGAACTGGACTCAATCAGCAACCGACAAGGGCTCTGACTTTGACGGTCTGTGAAACTGATAAGTATGGGGGTGACTTGTATGGTGCAGTAGATACTACCATAAGCTTGCTGGGCAGACTGGATGGGCCTTTTGGTCCTTTTCTGCCGTCATGTCTATGTTTGAAATTTTCAAGTACGTGTTCAATCTGCCACATGTAGGACTGGCCTAAATTCCCCAGTTTTGTTATGAAACAGGAAGCACTCTGATTTTAAATACCCCTCCTCTCTTCTGCAGTGGGAAAGGTTTGATTGGCCTTCTAGGGCTTCCAAAAGGTGCATTCTGTAACCATCCGTTACAATTTTAAGGACTCAGCCATCTGAGGTTGCAAGGTTTTAATGGTTCACAGAAAACAGCTGCAGAGATCTTCTGCCATCTGGCCTGGAATCCTGGCTTTCGACCAATCGGAAATCTGGCTTTGCTTTTCACTAGATGGCCAAGAAGAGCTTAGAGCTCACACAGGTGACCATTTAAGTCCTGTCTTCTGGGGCACAATAACTGCCTTGAATAAAAAGTAGATAAGCAAGATTTTGGGAAGGAAATTGTTTTCAGGCTGCAAGGGTGGTTCCAAAATGAGGTATAGAGGGTAGTCTTTACAACCACACCATGGAACGTTAAACTCAGACTCCAACTCCTCATTTTAAGGAGAGGTCTGAACTGGAGTAGAAGAAGGGGCTAATATAGGACTATTAGAAAACCTACCTCTGACTGAGATGAGGAGGATCAGTGATGCAATACCTACACCATCCAGTTCTCAGTGTAGATATCCACACTGGCGTCAAGGCTGGTACGCCAGGCACCCATGGCAAAATCAGCAGTGATGGATCACTGCCCTAAGGGGTCAAGCTGGCCAACCCTAGCATCTGAGCACCCCTGAGGCATCAAATATGTCTGTGACTAATTTGTCCAACTCCCTTTAAAACATCTCAAGTGACATGACTGGGGGTAGGCCTTGTAGGGGACTGAATGTCCACAAGGTTATGGGATGCAGGTGCAATGTACCCACTAGAAAAGTACACGTAGAGATTTGAAAATGCAGTCTCCATCATACTTTGTCCCCTCACAAACTGTCTCTGCCCCTTTCTATGCAGGTCAAATAACTTTGACCTGCACTAGGTTACAGGGTAAGTCAATCAAAAATACATTTATCTGTGCAAAAATCTTTGGATTATTGCTCCATAAATCAATTATTTCTCCAACCATTTTTTTCTATGCCAAAATGTTATATAAGTTCCATTTCAGACTGCGAATGAACTATTCTATCTCTTCATTTTCTTTATAAAAATGTGATTTTGTAAATATGAAATTTCAAATTCTTGCAGCTGCAAACATTTTCTGTTACCTGGCAACAGCTTTCAGGCTATAACAATTCATTTATCTTCTCCTTTTAACCTTCTTCCATTTACTGCAGACATCCAGCATTGATGGCGAGTTGCATCGAGAGGGAGGATAGAATAGCAGCATAGTGTAAGGATGTTTGCACTGCTACACTGTGCTACACAGGAGCCCGTTTCCAAAGGGGGGCGCGCACAGGCCACTCTCCTGTGCGTGCGATTCAAGGGGGACAAACATGCAAATTAGGGCCTGCGATAAAAAGAGGCGCTAGGGACACTAGCACTTCACTAACACCTCTTTTTTGATGGAAGCAGCGGCTGTCAGCGAGTTTGACAGCCAACGCTCAATTTTCCCGGTGTCAGTTCTCAAACCCGCTGACAGCCACGGGTTCGGAAACTGAGTTTCCAACCCGTGGCTGTCCGGTTTTCAACCCGCGAGCCAATTAAAACATTTTTTTTTGGCTTTTTTTTTTTTTTTTTTTTTAATTATTTTAAACTTTTAGGACCTCCAACTTAATATCGCCATGATATTAAGTCGGAGATTGTACAGAAAAGCAGTTTTTACTGCTTTTCTGTGCACTTCCCTGGCGCCGGCAGAAATTAGCGCCTACCTTTGGGTAGGCGCTAATTTCTGAAAGTAAAATGTGCGGCTTGGCTGCACATTTTATTTTCTGTATCGTGCGGGAATAACTAATAGGGCCATCAACATGCATTTGCATGTTGATGGCCCTATTAGTTCCGGGGGGTTTGGATGCGCGTTTTCGACGTGCTATTACCCCTTACTGAATAAGGGGTAAAGCTAGCGTGTCGAAAACGCGTGTCCAAACGTGGGGTAACACGTATCGGCCTGAAAGAGAATATATATGGTGCTGATAAAGTTTGAAAAGCTAGCTCAGTTGGCTAATAGTGCTTTTCTCCAGTATATGGATCCCTCTAGACACACTGGCCAGGAAAGTTAGACTTAGACCAGAAGTAAAGTCAATCACAAAACCTTAAATACAATAAACTCATTGTAACGCTTTGATTTTCAAAGACTGCCAGGGCTGAAAGCCTCACATACCTGTGCTTCATACTTTACTGCAGCTGACAGAAGAGAAATTGCGTTCTCCTCACAAATTCCTTGTTTGATAGCTTGCTGGCAAAGTGTTTTCAGTCTGTTTTCTCTATAAAATGTTGCAAGATCTAGAAGCCCTATTAAGGATTAAAGTATAAAATTATCCATGGGCTCAGTTATCTTGAAATAAAAGAGTTATTAAACGTGTTCTAATTGAAAACTGCTTAGAAATGTTGATAGGTGGTCTAGAAATCCTTAAAATGAATAAATGAATGAATAAATGAAACAATGGTAATTTTCATTTGTCAGTAAAAGAGCTATACAAAATTCAAGATATGTACCTCCCGTTATCCATATCGAACAAGCCAATACAACAAAGTATGTGTGTTCTCTAATGACAGCATGGATCTATTTACCCTTTTGAGTGTTCAGGCATATTGATTTCTGGTTTTTTTTTTTGACCTGGCACTGCTTCTTTGTACTTCCAGCTCAGTCGAAAACAGGCCTGGAATCCGGCACCATGAGCCTTCATGTGTAACTACCCAGGCATATATTTCCCCTGATTTTGTATTCCTTCCCCCTCCCCCAAAACATACCTAATCTAGTCACTGCAGTAACAGTGCTCAGCTAGGGGCTCTGAATCCGGCCACCGGGTGTCACCCTTAAGCAAGAACCAGGACTCTCCCCTCTGGGGGCCGCGAATGCTGCCTCCGCCACATCCCCAGCCTCAGCCCACCCAGAGAGCGGAAGACCCGGCTCGGGGACTTGCCATATGACATCGCACAGCACTTGCCATTTCAGCCACCAGACCTACCTGATCGCTTATTAAGCTTCTGTACACAATTTACTACATCAATACGACAAACAAATTCTGCAAACAGCATCTATAATCTACAAATATTTTTCCCATTCTTTTCTGTTTGTAATGTGTTTTTTCATAGGGCCAGCCCAATGATTCAGTGAAAGTGCTGGGTATTGCCATGCAGAGGGAGCGGAGCTCGGGTCCCAAAGGGTTCTGGGGGGGCAGTGCTGGTGGAGTCTCGGTCATCGTGGAAGAGTGGCACTCGGTGGTCTGGTTTAGGGCCCATGGTTGCTGGGTAATGGAGGAAGCTCTGGTGCAAGCACTGCTGCTGCACTGACTGGGCTAGGACACTCAGGAGGAAATGTAAAAGAGGGGATACATTTCAAGGCGGAAGAACTCTTTGGGGTGGGACCAGAGGCAGGGAGTACAGATGGGCTCCACCTCTTGTGCGCAGGCCTTCCCCGATAAGTTTTGCAGCATTTCAGATCTGCACAGGAGACATGAGAAAAGTCCATATTCAGATGCGAATCACTTAGTGGAGGGGTGACTGAAGCCCTTTAAAGATTAATGCTGAGTACTTTTTCATTCCATAAAAATTCTCCTGCCACCTCATACAAAGATTTGAACCACACTGCTTGAATGCTGACTGAATTAATTTAAACACAAGCATCTTGGCAGTATTCCCACATGTATCAGATTAACTATTCCCATCAGAAATCCAGGCAGAAGCATACGGGGGGGGGGGGGGGGGGGGGGACCAAGGTTCCTGGGTGCCAGGCTCTAGGGGGACCTTTATTTTCCAGTGGAATTGGTAACCCACGTCCGGCGGGGCATCCCATCCCACCTGGCAGCCAAACTGAAGGATGTACATGGTCACCGGCAATGTTCCCAAAGCTGCGCACCGCTTGTCCCCCCCTCCTCCCCGCGCTCACTGGTTCAAAAAGCCCAGCTCATCCCACCATGGTCGAAGGAGAAAAGAGGGCTCCAGTCCTGCCCAGCGGCTGAAATGGAGGCGCACCGGAGCTGCTGAGGGCTCACATCCTGCTTGGCAGTCCAACTAAAGGAGACCCCGCATTGGTAGGGGATCAATCCTGCTAGAAAGGGAGAGAGAGTGAGAATGAGAGAGAGTGTGTGTGTGTGTGTGAGAGAGTGAGTGTGTCTGTGTGCTTGAGGGAGCACATGTATATGTGTGCTTTACAGAGAGGGAGCCAGCATGTATATATGTGTTTGCCTGAGAAAGAGGGAGGGAGCCAGTGTGTATGTGTGTGTGAGCTTTGAAAGAGCGTTTGTGTATATCTTTGTGAGCATGAGGATGAATGTGTGTGTATATGAGAAAGGAGAGAGTTTGTGCATCTCCCTGCCCCTCCCACTAATACATGACTATCTCAAACTGACTGAAGTTAAAAGTTCTCAGGCATGAAGAGAGTGATTTTTATTATTATTGATTTTAATCAATAGTACAGATTGTTTAATCTGTATGATGTTTTGAAATATTTTATTGATGTATGGGAAAAAAAGAGTTTTTTGTTGTTGGATGTTCTATTCATCAGCTGTTTTGAAATATTATTAGTCTGGTTTTACTATTATGATTGATACTTTAAAATTTCTTGACTTTATTGTTTGATGTTTTCTGAGGAATGGCTATGTTTCTGTTTTTCCATTGGAGCACTACATACAGAGTCTGGCTGGTTGTGGTTTGTAGTTCAGTTTTTGTCTGCATTTTTCCATTCATACTTCAAAGTCACTTTATTTTGTCTTTGCTCTGCTTGTATGACTGAGGTTAAGTATTCTGCTAACATGTCGTTTCTATGAAGAGATCTATAGCAGCTTGGCTTGTTCTGTTTTCCTAACAGAAAGTGTATTGGTGTTTTAGAGCCTGGCATAATGTTTGCGGTTAGCGCTGTTTTGGAATGGGAGGTTTATTATATTGCAATTGAAATTTAATTAGCTCATGGCTTTCTGATGACCAAGCCCACACCTAACATGCATTAAAATATTCCTAATACCATATGTGTTCCAAGAATCTTTTTAGCTTTTCTGCAGGATTTTTTGGTTGATACCACAGCAATGCATATAAATATAATATAGATGCTGTGGTGATACTTTTACTTTAAAAGACTGTACTTTGAGTGTCCTTTTTCCTATAACATTTATTATAAATGCATAATTTTAAATTGTGTTCAGAGGGTTGTGAGGGGCTGGAAGCCTGGGCACAAAGCTGTAGGATTCACTTAGGGTTCCTAATACCCTTGCACTGACCACGATTAGAAAAAGAAAAAAAATTAAATGTTATAAAAAAACAGAATGAGGAGGGGCCAGCACAGTAATTGTTTGCACAGGGCAGCAAAAAAGCTAGGTGAGTGTGTGTATGTTCCCTGCTCCCCCAGTCCACGGCAATCTCAGGGTGACCGAAAATCAAAAGTTCCCAGGTATGGAGAGGGGGACATTTCTTTCCTTATTAGTTTTATTGTATTGAAATATTTTGTACATTTGTTTTTTAATGTTTAAAGTTTTTTTTTATCCTTGTTTTTCTTATTAGATGCTCTATTTGTTACCTGCTTTGAAATGTTCTTTTTATTAATATGGTTTTGTACTATAACTGATTTCTATTTCTTGATTTGGTTTTATGAGCAATGGTGACGTTTCTGTTTTAGCATTATTACACTACAGGTGAGTCTGGCTAGGAGGAGGCTGAGAAGCAAGATTGCTGGAGACTGGGAGGGGAGCAAGAGAAAGGCTGCTGGGGACTGGGAGGGTAGGAGAGTGAGATTGCTATTGCTTTTGTTTCTCTGAGATGGGAAGTGGGAAGCACTGGATTTTCTGTGTGGCATTTTGGGAAATGTGCATTTTTTTTTTTTTAAGTACTGGGAAAAAGCAATTTTTATTTATTCCTCTGGTATTATATATACTGCAGGCAGTCTGGCTTTTTGGGGTTTCCAGTTCAGCTTTTGTCTCCATGTTTCTCTTTCTACTTTGTAGTCAATTATTCTGTATTTGCTGAGGGGGCAGGCACTTGCTGTAATGAGAGTGCAGTGACCTGGGCAGGTCTGGAAAAAAAAAAACACGTTTGGAATGGTTTCTCCTTTTTATCCTGATGGTCAGAGGTGGAAAAAGTGAAAATTTTGGAAGGATTTAGAAATTTTACATCACAGTCCTTGACTCTCAGCATCATTCTTTATCAAAGGCTGTTTCTGTTTGCTTGCAGTACCAGAGAGGGAAGGGGCAAAGGAAACTTTATTGGCAGCACACAATAGTCTGCCAGTTACTTTCTTTTCTGGCATTTGTATTAGTGAGACTTTCTGTGACTGCAAACATTTCTACAAGGAGGGATGATTTGGGGGGGGGGGGGGGGGGGGGGAGGGGCGCAGGGGAGGCAACACAAATGCAATGGCCCCTGGGCGCCTCTGAAGCCCGGAAAGTTCTTCCACAATTTACAAATTAATATGCTGAGATCGCATCCCTTTTTTTCTAATCAATACTACATTAATGCCCAAGTATCAAAAGCTTCTCTGTTTTTTTTTTAAAAGGGTACCTACAGTTCATGTTACATATGCTTTGGTCTACTCCAGTTTATAAAAAATCTGGTATGCTTTCCAAGATTCACTGGTGCCTCTATCACCACATTTAAAATGTCCCTTATATTAAAAAAAAAAACATTTTTAATGCAGAGGTCTGTCATACTGGGATCACAATATCCCTGAATTAGTACACTAGGACAATAAACTATTTCCCATTCCCCCCTAAGTTGTGTCAACACTTGATTTGTGACTGCATGTTTTAAAAGACTTCTTACACAAACAAAAACCATTTATTTTTTAGTATCAAATGATTAACTAGATCTAGCATTAATACCACAAGCAGGTCGATACATTGTCCTGTGCACGCAATACAGTAAAACAAAATATTTAAATTACCGTATTTTCCGGCGTATAAGACGACTGGGCGTATAAGACGACCCCCCCTTTTTTATACATATTTTTAAGAAAAAAAATAATTTTACACTCAAACAGGAGCAACCCTATCTATGAAAAGGCAACACTACAAAATACCGTATATCAGGCCTTAAAAACCAATATACCTCTTATTAGGAAAACAGAACTAGCAAGCAGCTATAGATCCCCACACATAAATAATTGTAAAACTATACTAATAAGCAGAATAAATGTTTCAAAACAGCTATGAACAGAATAACATCCAACAATTAAAAACTCATAAAAACTATTAAACATTCTCCAAACACCAATAAAATATTTCAAAAAAGCAGACATCACATAATATTAAATAATTAAAATGGCAGTCAATCAAGAAAAATAAACTTAAAAAGCCACCTTTCCTTACCCCCTCCAGCAGCTCTCCTATTCCTCTTCCTTAGGGCCCATGTCTCTCACACACACACACCATACCAGTCATGCCCCCATGACCAGTTTCTGTCTCTCACACACCAATCATTTCCCAAACAGTCTTTGACACACACACCAATCATTTCCCAAACAGTCTTTGACACACACACCAGACACCTTCCTGAACAGTTTCTCTCATGCCATACACACACACAGGCTTCCCACTCCCGTGTTCTGCTTACTGTACATATACGGGCTTCTCACTCTCATAATCACTTTCTCTGTCTCACACACACACACCAATCTCTCTCTCATTTCCATGCTCACTCTCCACGTGCACAGGCTTCTCATTCCCTGAATCACATTCTTTCTCTCACATTCACACACACCAGTCTCTTTCTCTCACACACACCGTCACCTTATCAACCAGTCTCTCTCTGATGCACGCGCACACACACACACAGCCAGCCCTCCCGCTCCCATGCTCTCTCTCACATAATCAGGCTTCTTACTCCCATGCTTTCTCACATACCCAGATTTCTCTCTCTCTCACACTCACATACACATCAGTCATCTCTCTGAGCAGTCACTTTCATTGTCTCTCACACACGAGCTCGCTGACCAGTTTCTCTCAATCACACATATGCTCTCAATCAAATGCATTCTCTCACACACAGGCTGGCTGCTTCTCTCTCACTCACTTACTTCCACTCCCCCCCCCCCCCGAGCACAAATAGTAGCTGCAACAGCAGCTTCCTCCTCCAGCCCCCGCAGGCCAAGAAAGAAGAAACCCATCGGCTGCGGGAGGCTCATGCTGCTGTCTCCTTTCCCGATTACCAGCTCCTTCGACTGCTCGGGGCCGTTCCTGCTGTCGCCGCTGCAATTTTTTCACGCGGCACGGCTCTTTCTTCCCTCGCATCACTTCCTGTTCCGGTTCAAAGGGGGGGGGGGGCGGGAAGAAGAAAAGGGCAGCCGCGGATGCCACAGCATTTTTTTTTTTTTTTTTTGCACCGCTGCCGTTCCCGCTGGGCTTGAACGTGCTGATAGCCCGGCGGCAACGGCAGTGCGGTGCGCGGGAAGAAGAAAGCCGTGCCGAATGAAAAAATTGCAGCGGCGATAGCAGGAACGGCCCCGAGCAGTCGAAGGAGCTGGTAATCGGGAAAGGAGACAGCAGCATGAGCCTCCCGCGGCCGATGGGTTTCTTCTTTCTTGGCCTGCGGGGGCTGGAGGAGGAAGCTGCTGCAGCTACTATTTGTGCTGGGGGGGGGGGTGAAAGAAAGAGAGAGAGAGAGAGAGAGACAGCCAGCCTGTGTGTAAGTGAGAGAATGCATTTAATTGAGAGCATGTGTGTGTGATTGAGAGAAACTGGTAAGAGAGCAGGTGTGCCCTATAAGACGATACCCGGCGTATAAGACGACCCCCGACTTTTGAGAAGATTTTCTTGGGTTAAAAAGTCGTCTTATACGCCGGAAAATACGGTAGGGCCCGCGGTAAAAAGAGGTGCTAGGGACACTAGCGCGTCCCTAGCACCTCTTTTTGGACAGGAGCGGCAGCTGTCAGCGGGTTTGACAGCCGACGCTCAATTTTGCGGGTGTCGGGTCTCGAGCCCACTGTCAGCCACGGGTTCGGAAACCGGACACCTGCAAAATTGAGTGTCCGGTTTTCAACCCGCGAGCTGATTTAACTTTTTTTTTTTTTTTTTAAATTTTTGGGACCTCAGACTTAATACCGCCATGATATTAAGTCGGAGGGTGCACATAAAAGCAGATTTTACTGCTTTTCTGTGCACTTCCCCGGTGCCGGCAGAAATTAACGCCGACCTTTGGGTAGGCGCTAATTTCTGAAAGTAAAATGTGCGGCTTGGCTGCACATTTTACTTTCTGTATCGCACGAGAATGACTAATAGGGCCATCAACATGCATTTGCATGTTGATGGCCCTATTAGTCTCGGGGGGGGGGGGGGGGGTGGAAGCGCATTTTCGACCCCTTACTGAATAAGGGGTAAAGCTAGCGCGTCAAAAACGTGCGTCGAAATGCGGCTTAACAGTGGAGCGCACTGTACTGTATCGGCCTGAAAATCCATATTAATACAACCATCCTTTACTTACAGAGGTCCATATTCAGACACAGTGCAGATAGCAAATTTAGCTGGATACACTTATCTAACTAACTTTGCAGGTATATTCAATAGTGCAACTGCCAGCTAACTTTAAGAAAGACATTTGGCCTCACCAGACTAAGTCATCCAGCTAACAACTCCTCCCAGTTATAGCCTCCGAACGCACCTAACTTAGGAGGCTAGCTGGCTATCTTATTAGCCAGATAAGTGCCCAAACATTCATTTAGCTGGCTAACTTAGGAGTTAACTGAAACTGAAGAACAGTATCTACTGTTCATATCACTGAGAATTATAAAGGCAATTTTTTAAGCTGTTTTTAACCAAGTTTATTACCCTGGTATCTTATATATATCAACTTTATTCTCAATGCCTACACACTTACTGGAACTGTTTTTTTATGAAAATATTTATTTAAAATTTTTTATGAAACAAAATGTTATTTTGGAGTAGGTAGAAGTTTTCATACATGTGTGTAGGCATCCCTGCACAGTTAATGCAATATAATCATTAACCTCCTACCGCCTCCGTGAGAAATATTTGCTCTTTTTTGAAAATTTAAAGTCCCAAAACTTTCATGACATCCATGGTATTATTAGCTAGATGTTACCTTCATCGATGTTTAAGCCTGTAACTTGACGAATTTCCAAGCGGATACCTTTCAACCTCCTGGGTGCTGTCTGACAAACTCGAACCTCAATCCCGACACGCTCGTGTTTCAGACTTTGCGTCTTTCTTCAGGGGCATCTCTCTATAAAATAAAGCACTGACAGGTAGGATTGTTACCTCGCTGAATGTTGAAACTGTCAGTCTTGAAAATTATTTCTCCTCTCAGTGCCGTCCAACATGACGCCGTGGATGGGACATTTTCAAGACTGACAGTTTCAACATTCAGCGAGGTAACAATCCTACCTGTCTGAGCTTTATTTTACAGAGAGATGCCCCTGAAGAAAGACGCGAAGTCTGAAACACGAGCATATCGGGATTGAGGTTCGAGTTTAAGTCAGACAGCACAGAGGAGGTTGGAAGGTATCCGCTTGGAAAAGCAAATGTTGCTTACCTGTAACAGGTGTTCTCACAGGACAGCAGGATGTTAGCCCTCACATATGGGTGACATCATAGGATGGAGCCCAGTCACGGAAAACTTCTGTCAAAGTTTCCAAAACTTTGACTGGCCCCTACTGGGCATGCCCAGCATGGCACTAACCCATTTTGGGACTTTAAATTTTCAAAAAAAGAGCAAAATTTTCTCACGGACACGGTAGGAGGTTAATGATTATATTGCATTAACTGTGCAGGGACGCCTACACACATGTATGAAACCTTCTACCTACTCCAAAATAATATTTTTTTCATAAAATATTTTAAATAAATATTTTCATAAAAAAACTTCCAGTAAGTGTGTAGGCATTGAGAATAAAGTTGATATATATAAGATACCAGGGTAATAAATTTGGTTAAAAACAGCTTAAAAAATAGCCTTTATAATTCTCAGTGATATGAACAGTAGATACTGTTCTTCAGATTATCAGTTAATTATTAGATCACTGATTTTGTGGTGTTGATTTATACTAACTTATGAGTTAGCCAGCTAACACTTTTTGAATATGGACCTCATAGATTAGCGAAATCTGCTTTCTTAGATCGTGTGAAAAAAAGTTACTATCCCACATTATTTTAGTATAAATTAATTACCTAGTGCATCTTCAGGAGGAAGGCTGATACTATCTGTGTACAGGTACTCCAGGAAGGCTCGGTAAACAGGATAAGAAAAGAGACTTATTTCTATAATTTCCTCCTCGTTGTTATTTAACATGGAACGAAAATGCTCGCATCTTGAGGGGGAAAAAAAAAAAAATAAAAATCAGAATTTTAATTTTTCCGTGCAACAGTATAAATTAAAAAAAAAAATGTCACAGTGTACTACCAGATATCATATACAGCAGTTCGTGTACTCAGAGTAATTGGACGCTTTTAGTATACTGACTTTTGATTTACAAAAAGAATCAACATGGGTCTTTGAAAATCGGTGTAAAGTAAGCAAATTCAAAATGCCGACACACTTTGTGCTTGCTGTTTTGTGTAGTCAGCCGAGGAGGGGAAAAATAGTGTGTGCGCTTGTCAAAATGTCATGTACACATGCTATTTTCCTCCTTTGACTTAAGCCCATCTGCAGGAACATCTCCTAATGGCAGGTGCACTCTGGAAGTCTGCACACACTTTCAACTGGACTGAGTGAGGGCAATTTGCAGATAAGGAGAAATTACTACTTACCTTCCTTTCCTTTTGTGAAGGATAAGTCAATCCCAACAAATGGGTTTATGCCAGCAGATGGAGACGGAGCAAAAGCTGATATCACAGCTATATAGTCCCGCCCAGACATCAGCCTGCCAATATTCTTTAGAAAATCCAAAATGGGACAAACCTGATTAAACTTGAACATTAGCAGCAACAGGCAACCATTCGTGTTTCTCAACGAACAGAAACACTGAGCTCAGCCAAAGAAGGAACATATCTAGCAAACTAAGGGGCCGATGCAATAAATATGAGCAGAAAGCGGGCACTGAACAGTCAGCGCCCGCTTTCTTAATGCACCCCCATGCAATATTTAAATTAGGGGGTCACGTTAGCAAGGAGGCGTTAGGATGTCTTGTGCACCCCTAGCGCCTCCTTGCTAATGAGAACTGATCGGCGTCGGCAGCCCGCCTGTTAGGAAAACAGACGCCGAGTTTATCGGTGTCTGTTTTCCAAAATGCTGCACAGCCAGGGGGTTCAGGAAACGGACGCTTGTCAATTGCATCGGCCCCTTAGAGCTAAAGAAGCCACTTCCAGTTATCAACGAAGAGCAGGAATCATCGCTAGCCCTAAGAAAAGTAATCACAAAATCCAAATCCAGCAGCCAAGGGGGGAGTCTGGGATTGACCCACCCTTCACCTAAGGAAATTATCAAGTAAATAGTAATTTATCTTTCCTAAGTGTTCGGGTAGGTCAATCCCAATGAGTAGGATGTACAAAAGCTAATCCCAAAAAGGGCGGGAGGCTGCCAGCAGCCCAGTCAAAACTGCCCGCGCAAAAACAGCATCCTCCCAGGCCCTAACATCAAAGCAGTAATGCTTGCAGAAGGTGTGCAAAGATGACAGTGTCGCCGCTTGGCAAATTTCAGGAGACGATATCAAACGAAGTTCTGCCCAGAATACTTCCTGAGCCCTAGTGGAATGCAGTCTAATTTGCTTCGGTAAGGCAAACATAGCAGCCACATAGGCTGCTGTAATGACCTCCTTCAAATCAGCAGGCAATCTTTGCCCACATCGCTGGTGCTCCCTGCTTATGTCCACCATGGAGTACAAACAGGCAATCAGATTTCCGACAAGTCTTAATCACCTCCAAATAGCGCAGTAAACGACGTTTGATGCCCATTGCTCTTACCATGTGACAGAGGCCGGTCAATGGCACGATAACCTGTCACATGGAAAAGGCAAAGGGCCATCGGCGCCATTTCGATTACTGGCAGCAGACGACCCGAGAGCAGGAGATCGCTCCCGGGACCCCCGCTGGACCACCAGGGAATTTTGACAAGTTTTTTCTGGAGGGGGGGGGAGGGTCAGGAGGATGGAGGGGTGCAATGAAGTAAATTTGAAGGGTTGGGGTGGGTTTGGGTTTTCTCTTTTCTTTTTTTACAACCCCGTTGTAATTAATCAAATTTGAAGGGTTGGGGGTGGGTTTCGGGTATCGTTTTGGGGGGTGGGGGCAGCTGAAATAAAATCGGCCCGGTCGGCCATATGATAGTACTGTGTTTCCCCGAAAATAAGACATCTCTGAAAATAAGCCCTAACTATTTTTTCGGAGATAAAAAAAGAATATAAGACCTGTCTTATTGGAGAAACACGGTAATAACTATCCAGCATGGCAAATCAGAGGAACTGCTGATATAGAAGGGATCCTAATTTTCACATTTTCTAATGCCTTTTCAGTTGATATTATCTGGTTTTCTATTGGACTTGATTTATCCTTCAGAAAATTATCCAAATGAGGTGGCTCAGTAAAAATAAATTTTTTTACCCTGGTAATTAATAAAACATTTCGAAGGATACTTTAAATAAAACGTTGCACCAATTTCCAAAGTTCTACTTTTAAGTGCCAGAAATTGTCTCCTGCAGACCTGCATGGGTCTTGAGACATCTGGAAAAATAAACACCTTTTGGCCACAAAATTTAAGATCTTTATTCCTAAAGAATTTCTCCAATAATACATCTCTCTTTCTCTCTAAATTGAAAGATACAAAAAGTGTTGTTCTCTTGTTTATAATGTCTGTAGATTCTTCTAAAAAGGTTGATATACCAATAGAATTTTCTTCCACTAAATCTGTACCTTTGTTAACCCGTGTAAAATAATATATTTTTGAAATAGATGGAATATCTTTATCATATATCAAGATCTCTTTTAAATATTTTACCAACATTTCTTTAGGTGACAATAACCTTGTGACAGGAAAATTAACTAGTCTTAAGTTCTTTATCCTCAATAAATTTTCTACATTTTCTAATTCAAGTTGTAACATTTTACTATCCCCAATAAACATACTTTCTATATTTTGCACGGAACTTATCTTTACAGACAGTTCTTTCAAAGACGACTCTACCTCAGTCAATCTTTTACCCTGATTGACTATAGATATTCTATTAACATTTACTAGAGATGAAAGAGGAATTAACGAATTAAATTGGAGTCCAATTTTACCAAGACTCTCCACAAGTCTCCCAGATTCACATTGGCAGGATCAACAGTATCTGAGAGCTACCAATGTTAACAGCGAGGTTTTCCTCCCCTGCTTCTTCACAGGGGGTTGGTAATGCCTCTGCCAATGATTGTTGTGACTCAAGTTCACTCACATTTAGCGGTGCAGTCCCAGCTTGTAGTACTTCTCTCGCTGCTCCTGGAGGTTGTGGAGGTGTAGGCCCATTGCCTGGACTTAAAGATGTATCCAACGTACTCTACAAACAGTCCATTACTGGCATGCCCTGCCGATTTACGCGAACGTCCATGGGACCAATCCTAGGTGTGGATGGTGAAGAGATAACAAACCTCGCTTTTCTCTTCCTTCCCATTACACAATAACTTCCAGACTGCATGTTGTTCTTGCGGTCATTCGCGGTCAAAGCCGGCTTGGGCAGCGCGCCAGCGTCTGCTGCGCGCCGGCGTGCCTCGGGATTTAAAGATCCCCGGCCCTGGTGATGACGTTGAGCTCTCTGGGTCAGCTGTTCTCTCGCTCCACAGCGGTCTTTGATATTATTCAGCTGCGTTCTCAATCACAGAGTCTCTTACCAGGACGGCTTGATATCCCTTTCTCACCCACAGCCAGCCCCACTGAAACGCCGGCGTGCCTCGGGATTTAAAGATCCAGGGCCCTGGTGATGACGTTGAGCTCTCTGGGTCAGCTGTTCTCTCGCTCCACAGCGGTCTTTGATATTATTCAGCTGCGTTCTCAATCACAGAGTCTCTTACCAGGACGGCTTGATATCCCTTTCTCACCCACAGCCAGCCCCATGTCACTTCCACTTCTACCTCTTCTGAGGGGAGTTACATGGAGAGACCATGAAAGCATAAGAAGGAATGCAAAGAAATTCTAGAGTACAGCCGTTCTGAACCACTCTGAGAACCCACTGATCCGAAGTAAAATGGGCCCACCTGTGATAAAAGGTCATCTATCCCGGTTTTATCTCCCACACCACTAGGTGATCCTGCAAACCTTCATTAGGAAGACTAAGGGGCTCCACCTCCAGAGCCCGAATCCTTTCGAGGATCTCAGGGAGGGGGAGGGGGCGAAAGAACTGAGATCTGTGGAAGGGACAGGATCTTTGGGAAAAACCTCCCCTATAAGGCTGAAAACGCCGGTAGTCTCGAGAGTGACCACTCACCCGAGAAGTCTGGGAAACTGGATTCTCATTCTCCAAACACAGGACCTGGGTCTCTCCCCATTTACTTGCCATTTTTTCCAATTCACCTCCAAACAAGAGCTAGCCTTTGAAAGGCAGCTTAGTCAGACTGGACTTTAAAATAGTATCTGGGACCAGCTGCATAGCCACAGCTGTCGTCTGGCCACAATAACTGAAGCAGCTCCTCTGGCAGCTGTGCGTACCACATCACAGCCAAGAAGGCGGCCCCAAGTTCTACCATAGGCCCTAGATCAGACTTAACGCCACCAGACTCTAGATAAAGCCACAAGGTAGCCCGAGCTACCTAGGCACATCAAGAAGCAATTTGAAAGTTCATTGACACTGCCACAAAGGCTTGCTTCAGGATAGCCTCAATTCTTCTATCCTGAGCATCCTTCTGAGCTGCATCCTTCTCTACCACGAAGGTGGTATGATTCGTGACAGGACACAGCAAAGCATCCACCTTAGGGAAACACAACTGCTCTCTGGCTTGTGGACCCAAGGGGTATAGACTCGCTAAGACTCGTCCTCCTTTAAAGGAGGAGGAGACACTCCTACAGTTTCTCCCTTGGCCCCACTCCCCTCAGACAGAGGAGATGGATCATCGGCAAAAATCGGAAGGAGGCAAATCTCCCCGAGCATCCAAGCAGCACCGACCCAGGCTTGAAGAAAGCTCTGGCTGAATGGCTCTAATGTGGCAGGCAGCACATATAAACAGGTGCTTACGTTTCTTCACTGGACGCCATGCTATAAAAGCGCACAGTCCAATGAAGGTTCGCACCTAGCTTTCCCACACGTACAAGCACACCTAATAAGTCCGCACAAAAAATGTGCACACAAGCCCACTCGCCTAGACTGCTCGTCCTACTGGACACCCAAACTGACCACCCAGGACCAACACCTAAACTGTGAGCACAAGATGTGCTTGAAGGAAGAATGCCCAATTGCACGCACAAACAAGAATCAGCGCACATCTGGGCGTGCAAACATGCACAGACGATCTGAAGCAAAAATGTGTGCGAAAATACCCTGCGGCCTACCGTGCGTCCAAAATGAGGGAAGCCTGGAAGTGGGGCCTAGCCAAACGGCTGCTCAACCCGCTGTGCCTGCACTCGCTCCTCACCCCACAGAACTCCAGAAAGACATGAAAGGGACAGCCAAACGTCGAGGAAACAGACCCTTCTCCTGCTGTCTTCCTGTCACTGACTCACTCTTTTTTTTTTTTTTTTTTTAGTCAAAAAACTTTTACCTGAGCTCAGCCTTTCCTGGCTGAAATCAGAAACGGGTCCCAACTGCAGGGGAAGAGGTCTAAAACCTTCACCGCCGAGCCTCTCTCAGCCTGCAACTGTTAATTGAAATTTAGGTCCACACCAGTCAAGGCTACTAGATTGAGGCACTCTACTGAGGAGGGACCGCACGGTATCACCTTAGGAGGCAACCTGTGCAACACAGACATCTTCCAACTTTTTTTTTTTTACTCACAATACTGGCAGGCTGATGTCGGGGTGGGATTATATAGGCGTGACATCAGCTTTTGCTCTGTCTCCATCTTTTGGCAGAGGTGCATAACCCACTCATTGGCACTGACCTATCTGAATGCTTAGGAAGCCAATTTACCCAAGCCAATGGCTTTGGAAAAAAAAAGTCACCTGCAGCGCTGGTTCAAAACCAAATCACATGCATCACAATACAGGGCCCTCTTCCTATGGCTAACAAGTAAAACAAAGAAGCTCTTGGAAGTAGGTAGAGCAGACAAGTGATGCCAAGAGGCAGATTGCAGATGTAAAAACGATATGATATGATCTAACATGCTGGATTCAAACAGGGCTCAGCCATTTCTGCTCTTGTTTAAGAAACTCTGATCCCATCCCTTAAGTACAGAGAATCATGCAAAAACACCTAAAGCCGCAGAGGCAGTCCAGAACAAATTTTCAGCACACACTTCCTCTACTATAAAATAAATACAAACATACTAATCACATTTTTACTACTAAAACTACTTCTTTCTATGGTGCTATTAGATATATGCAGCAGATACACATAAGAGGGACTCTCTGCTCTGTGGAGCTTTCAATGAAAGCATGACAAACAGACAAATACAATATATGGGCTCCCCATGGACTATAATCCTATCTTAGCTATCCAGTGGAATATTATCGAGAGACTTTCCTGTGGGTTTTAGGAGTTTAAAAATAATTTTTAAAAAATCCTTATATGCAAAGACAACTGTGGTCTTCCTATTTATTAATAATTTGATACACACCGCCTCACATAAATCTCTCGGTGGTTTACAATAAAATGGGACTGCTAACCACAAGGTTCAAGGGACTAGTACATCAGAGTACTAACAGGGCAGTGAAACCTGTAGTGCACCTGCAGCTTTCTCTCTTCTGTTGGAAAATAGACAGCTCAGCACACTGGAGCTATGTTGTTAGCAAACTGACCAGAAGCCATGCTCTGCTTCCAAATTAAGGTTTGTTTGCTTTTTCAAAACTACTTGAACAAGAAACAACATTAAACAGTAAACCTTCCAGTAAAGTCAGCCATTACTGCAGGGCTAAAGACAAGATAAATTGGAAAAGGACTATCACCTCTGAACGGTAAACGATTTCATATTTGACTGAAGTTTAAAAAAGAATTATAAGTAGATGGAAAATGCTATGAAAAATATTTTCATGCGTTTTATTCTCAAGGTCGTCTTCCAGGCGTTTTGAATCTACGTCCTGCCATATTCTTTCAGTGGCTGTTCCTAACCCAATATGTGCGGGTTTCAGCATCTTTTGCTGGCTGCTCCCTCAACACAAGTAAGGTGCTCGCGACAAACCTCACCTGATCCTGAGCAGGACTTTGTGAACATGAATGTATTTTTCATCCACCAGGAATCTCAGGTCTGCCGTTTCAGGATTATCAAACTCCTTCTTCAGAGACTGGGCGACTGTCAGATGTTCATCTGGTTCTAAGGCAGGAAGGACATTACTGAGTTAGCCACAACCAGCCCTTCCTTTCAACAGGAAGGCTGAACTGTATCTTTTTCACCAAATGTTCTAAGGCGTAATATTTAGGTAAATTTACTATAAAGCCAACATGTTGAAACTTAAATTAGAAAAGAATATTTTGATGATACAAGTTTCTATAGTCACATTCTAGGAGGTGAGGGAAAGGGATGAGAAAACACTCATTTTGCAACTTTACAATACATCTAATACCATTTACTCCCTTAAGCTGTCAAAATTAAAAAAAAATGAATTAGTCAAATTTTGCTTGGCTTACAAGCTGATTTTCAGATGAAAATCATCTTAAATCTAGCTGGTCAAATCTTAGCCAGCTAGATTTAAGACTCTTAAACAAGGTTACCTAAACTGAGCTGTCTAGTGCTGAAAACCAGTGCTAGCCAGGAAAGCCCTCTCCTACCCATCCCACTTAAAATTAAAGTATAGCGCCAACATTTCCTCCAACCCCTACTTACGAAGTGTCAATGTGACAAAGGAATAGTTTGGGGGATATGGGGAGAGGAGAGGGCAGCTAAAAGCCCAACTTAAAGAGGTAAAACAAAAGGCAAGTCCCAACAATAGCCTCTTTATCCACAACTAACATAAAGGAGTGAGGAGGCTGCAGAGATCATCATCGATTTCTTTGCCAGTAGGCCTCCTGTGCCTTGCAGCTGAAAGAGAATGGCCTCGGCCATGGCATTGATGAACCCCACGAAGGACAAGTCCTCGGGTGGCGACCGGCGCCGCTCCTCTGGAGGGGAGGGCTCTGATAGGGGGTTGATGGAATAGTCTAAGGACAAGTCTGTGGAGTCATCACTCCAGGGGTCATAAGGCCCCTCCTCCTCAATGGGACCAGATTGTCAAGAGCAAAGTCCATGAGAGGTATTGACCCTGGGTTCCAAAGGCTTCGGAGGCCTCAAATGCACCGGTAGTACCGATGGGTCCCCTGATATATGAGGGGACCAGAGGCCATGGTAGGCCGGAGAGATCCAGCAAAGGCTCGGGGAACAATGGGTGAGGGAACACAGTACTAGCCATATCTTCCTCCTCCTCGGATCCAAGAACCGGAATCGCTCCAATGGAGGCATCGGTGGCCGATGGGGGAATCGAAGACCCCTCGGGTACCAGTTACGTCGGTAGGGCACCCAAAAGGATGTCCAGACGCTCCAGTAGGGGTGCTAGCATCGATGGCAGAGGCTCAGGCACCGGTAGCTGAACTCTTTGAAGAGCTTTGAGCACCACAGACTGCACCCTGCAATCCAACTCCTCCTGAAAGTCTGAAGTGGCCAGAAC
This sequence comes from Rhinatrema bivittatum, assembly GCF_901001135.1. Classification (NCBI taxonomy): domain Eukaryota; kingdom Metazoa; phylum Chordata; class Amphibia; order Gymnophiona; family Rhinatrematidae; genus Rhinatrema; species Rhinatrema bivittatum. The sequence goes on along the minus strand of NC_042619.1, from coordinate 122,566,110 downwards.
TGATGGAGGGGGACAAGGCATTACAGTCTCTTCCTCAGGTCTCTGAGATGGCGCGATGCCCTGCACCGGTGTCGGTGAGGAACGGCTAGGGCTACTGGAAGCACCGGAGGATGGGGCCTCCAACGGCCAGTGCTACTTCGATGGTGGCTCGGCAGTCGCTGATGACGCTCCGGAACCGTGCATCAACGGTGACCGTGTGTCTATGCTTGCGGGATCTTTTCCCGTGCTCGGTCCAGTCCTTACCCAGTGCTTAGGAAGCTGACGACCCAGATGTCCTGGAGAGCGGGGAGATCGAGGATCGATCCCCTTCTCCCTGATCCTTGCAAGTACTGGCGAGAGGGAAGTGGGTTGGATGGTTCCTCACGATCTCTTGGCAATGATAACACTGACATAGGTGCGGAGAGCGTAGATTTTGGGGCCCCAAACAGCTTCTCCATTTTATCAAGGCGCACCCGACGCCCCTTGGGTGTCATCTGGTCGCACAGGCGGCACCCACGGACGTCATGCGAGGCCCCCAGGCAGAGAATGTAAACCTCATGCGGATCCGTGATGGATATGGTCCGCACCGACGAAAACCGGTCGACGCCATGAAAAATAACAGATGTGCATTCGATGACTGGCAGTCACCAAGAGGCGAGTATGGGGAATCAACCGCAAAGTTGGCAAAAAGTAAGAAATTGACCTACTGCACCAAGAAGGCACCGACCACGAAGGGGAACCTGACTAGGAATTGGAGAAATTACTCGAAAATATTGAGGAAAACAGTGAAAGAAGATCTCCACAGACAGCGAGGCAACTGTACCGCAGAAAAGGAGAGACAAATGTTTTCTGTGCCGGGCTCCATTGGATGTCACCCAATTGTGAGGACTACCATCATGCTTTTCCTAGGATAAAAAGACAGCAGATCACCACCAATGCACATCCTATTGAGAAAACACAACAAATAAGGTGAGGTAATTTACTAGCCTACATGCTGGTTAAATACCTCACCTTGGTCACACACACAAAATCAACCTTCACCAAGTACAGAAAGACCACAAATTACAAATACAAAGACAGAAACTGAAATGGAAAACCAAAAAAGCCACTCTGCATGCAGTACAAAACTGGAGAAATGGAAACAGAAATATAGCACCTAACATAGTACCAGGATCTGCAATAATGCACACAAACTAATCCGCACACAGTTACACCTGCATTATGGAATACACTCAAATGGAACAACCCTACCTATAAAAAGGCAACACTACAAATATTAAACCAGGCCCTAAACACCAATACATCTCCTATTAGGAAAATAGAAAACGCCAATCTGCTATAGATCCTCACATAGTTTTATAGTTGTAAAACTATATGGATAAATGTTTCAAACAGCTGATGAACAGAACATCTAACAATTAAAAACTCTTAAAAATTATTAAAATTTCTCCAAACACCAATAAAATATTTCAAAACAATAGACACATCACATGATACCCAATAATTAAAATGGCAGTCAATCAAGAAAAATGAACTTAAAAAGCCACTTTTATTTACCATCTCCAGCAGTTCCACTCCTTTCCCTGGCAAACCAAACCAGAAGGAGCTGCTAAAGCTGTCCTCAAGGTCCTCTTCCTGAGGGACCCCAACCAGTCTCTGTCACACACACACACAAGTCACATCCTCAGGACCAGTTTCTGTCTCTCACACACCAATCTCCCCCACCAGTCTCTCTCTCACACACACACACCAGACATCTCCCTGATCAGCATCTCTCACACATACACACGTCACCTCTCTAACCAGTCTCTCTCAATCACATACATGTTCTCTCTCTCTCTCTCACACACACACAGAAGCAACCCCCCCCCCCCCACACACACACACACACACATGCGCGCACAAACACACACATCAGTCACAGTCTCAGGACCAGTTTCTGTCTTTAACATACCAATCATCTCCCTGACCAGTCTCTCTCTCTCTCTCTCTCTCTCATTCACACACACACACACACACACACACTCACTTCCCTAATCAGTCTCTCTTACACATGGTCACCTTTCTGACCAGTCTCGCTCAATCACATACATGTTCTCTCACACACACACAGAAGCACCCTCTCCCTCGCATACACATATCACACACACACACACACAAACAAAAGCACCCACTCCCTCGCATATACATCTCACACACACAAAAGCACCCACTCCCTCGCATATACATCTCACACACACACACAAGCACCCTCTCCCTCGCATACACATCACACACACACACAAGCACCCTCTCCCTCGCATACACATCACACACACACACACAAGCACCCTCTCCCTCGCATACACATCACACACACACACACAAGCACCCTCTCCCTCGCATACACATCACACACACACACACAAGCACCCTCTCCCTCGCATACACATCACACACACACACACAAGCACCCTCTCCCTCGCATACACATCACACACACAAGCACCCTCTCCCTCGCATACACATCACACACAAAAGCACCCTCTCCCTCGCATACACATCACACACAAAAGCACCCTCTCCCTCGCATACACATCACACACAAGCACCCTCTCCCTCGCATACACTTCACACACACAGAAAAGCACCCTCTCCCTCGCATACACATCACACACACAGAAAAGCACTCTCTCTCACATACACACTACACATACAAGCAACCTCTCTCTCACATACATACCACACAGACGCAGAAGCACCCTCCCCCTCACATACAAACCACACACACACACACACTAGCCAAACTAAGAGAAAATGTAAAATTCTTAAGTATTTAAACTGAGCAGAAGCCATAATGGAATTAGAAAAGTAGTGAAATTTAATATAAAAACAGAACGGCAATTCTGTATTTTGTGCTAGGTTTATTGAAGCTTGTTTGTGTAAGATTACTTTGTTCATTGTTGGATATGCCTTTTTTGCTATTGCAAATAAAAATGTAAATTAAAAAAAAAAAGTGAAATTTTAATACAGTCCCTGTTTAAAAGATTTATTTCTCAATTAGAAAGAATATAATGAATGGAAAAAATTATTAAAAGGTATAAACCAGACAGGTTATTAAATCCATTTTAATTTAAATGAATCATCTCTTAGCAGATGTTTTATATACATTGTGAATTGATTTAAAATTATTTTTTTTAATGTGAGTATTTATGTTACAGAAGAAAAAAGGTTGTCCTTTTCTTCATATAGAAACTGTAAGAAAGGTTTTTTCCCTTTTCAAAAAAAAAACCCTCACATTTTTCCAGTTTTTCTATCATTAGTATAAACAATGTAGTCTATGAATCTTTATATAGAATCTTAAGCAAAAGCAGAAAAAGATTCATGGGGCCTTGCAGGGTTCCCCTTTACACCTACACCACCTCTGGCACTCCCCAGATGGCCTCCTGGTTGCGCCAATAGTCTTACTCCCTCACCTTGCTAGCCTGCCCCATAGTGTGGGGCAAGCGAGCAAATGATGCCTATTGCCTTCCCATCAGTTCACGTATATGCAAGTAACAGGGCTGCATCTTGTTCTTACACTGAAGGAAACATGGCTAAAAGCTTTACAGATCTGAGCACACAAGGTGGGAAGGAGACATTGTCCGGTACCAAAACAATACTTAGAAGAGGGATTACCAGAAGAGCTAACAAGTAACCGACGTTGAAGCCAGAACAGAGAGGACAGAATTGGTGTTGACTGCTGTTTTCAGTCCCTGTGCTAGTATCATTTGAAAGAAGTTGGATGACTGAAGCACAGGCATCAGGATACCCAATGCACACTAATGAGCATCAAAATCAAATCCTAATCAGCTTGTGCTGGGGGCTGACCTCTGTCTTATCTCTAAAGGGCACTGTGGTATCCATAAAGACCGTATCAAAGTACTCCTTGAAATCTGGTGGATAACCCCTTTGGAGATTAGTATGGCTTCACGTCTGTTTCTCAGTTTTTCCTTGTACATTACATTCCTTGAAGAAAAATGTCTTCAAAGTTTGATTCCGCATCAGCTTCCTCATGCTGGAGAAACAAACCAACAACTTCAAGAGATATCCATCTACGTGGCTCCGAAGCCTCTGCTTGTCATCACAGGATCTGCCCATACTATTCAAAGGGCTTGTAAGGAAGGAGGACACAACCTTAAGAAAATGAATGTGTTGAGAAATGTAATGTGTGATAGTTGTGTGTACTCTTCTAATAATGCACTGTACATGCAAAGGGTAAAGTTTTCTTTTAAAAATAGTAAACGAGATTGATCAAAACCTAAACTGGTAACCTAGCTTTGTTTACATGAATGGTTATTAATATTAACATAGGGCTCAGTTCTGTGAAATTCAGAGATAGGCAAAAATTAGGTTCGGGTGTTAATATCTACAAGACAAAGCTGAATTACCTCAGAGGCAGCCCCAATCTCTGAAAATAATGACACTGGACAAATGCTTCCAGATATTTGGCAGTTTTGCACAGTTCAGGAATTTTGCAAACTTAAGGTCGGGAACAGCAAGCACAAACGAACAGTTTATTTTATACAAACTAAATCACAAAGGTTAGATTTCCTATTATACTGAATTTAACAGGTCTTGTATTTTCCTTACAGCCTATTCAAATTCACAATGACTCAAAGTGCTATCTGACAGACAGAAAGATACAAGCATGCATTCAACGATATAACCGACCAGAGGGCTGGCAAGCACATGAACACTCTCCTCAAAATCTAGCCTACTTTCATTAGCAGAGAAATGTGAATCCAAAATGCTAGCAACCTTTTAACTGGGTACCAAAGTCCCAAAGCAAAGAACATCAAGCAGTATTGTCTGAATTATCAAGAAGGTTCCTCACCCAGTAAAAATGTTGCTAGCAGTAATTTATGGGTTTGACAGTTGCTTAGTTTTGATTGATTGTAAATATTACTACTCTTATCAGAAGGCTTGGGGGTAAGTGCATGGAGCAATAGTTACTACCCTTGAGAGAAACATGGGGGTAACCTGCACGGTGCAGCAGGTATCACCGTAAGAAGCTTGTTGGGCAGACTGGATGGGCCATCTGGTCCTTTTCTGCCATCATTACTATGTTACAATGATTTGGAGAGTGTGGGATCTATATTTAGAAACTAAACAAACAGTCATTGATTGAAAGAACTGATGAATTATTCAAAAATATTAAAATAAAATATACCTCACACCGTGAGCTTTCATTCTGGCCTCTCTCTAGTTTATGTCCCCTCCCAATTCAGTTAGCCCAGTCAGTCATTGCAGAAACAGTCCTCAGCCAGAAATCATGTACCAGGACTCTGCAGTCATTGGCCCAAAATCCAACCACTGGGTGTTCCCAGTGTTCCCAGCACATGATATAACTATGGCTCCCTTCCCTTAGGGGCTATGAACACTGCCTCCAGCATCTTTAGTTCTGACTGACCCAAGCCAGGAATCAAACCCACGTCTATTCGCACAGCAGTGCACGAAACTGCTAACGAGCGAGCCTAGTTTGACGTCCCATACTAGAAAATAAACAGAATCTCATTCACTGACTTTTTTTTTTGGCTCACCTACAATGAGGAGGCGCCACATTACCGCAGGGGTGGAAAAGCAGGCGAAGACGTCATCTGTACAAGTGAAGTGGGTGAGGTGAGGCACTACCACAGACTGGCCCCGGCACTGGCCCCACATGTACACCTGGCCACTCTGGGTCCTGGCAGCAGATATGTGAGCAGAGTGGCAAGCAGCAATCTCCGTGACTCTAAGTTCAAAAGCACACACATGGAAAGGAGATAGAAAACATTTCAAATACATGTTCTTCCATATACAGTGCAAGACAAAAAAAAGAAGGCTATGCTGACAAGTTTGGGTCCAAGTTTGACTAAACATCTAAGACATGCATGAGGAGGAGGTTACCAAAAATTCTATCCGTGGATTAAATCGCTTCCAATTCCAGTTTGCACTAAAATACCTCCATAGTTAAGACACAATAAGGACATTTTTAACACACACATTGATTGGAAGACTCCCATTACTGAACACAGCATTTGCTTCTTTAAAACCATATTTATATCAAACCTCTTCCCTTTTGCCATTTCACAAAAGGCATAGATAAACACCCAAATGATTCATGTCTCCTGCTTTGGGCTTTCAGCTCAATTGGAACTGGGGGCAGAGATCTAGTAATATTAGCCTTCATTCACAACCACCAGGGGATGTTTACCCTCTGGTATTTTCTTTTTAAATATCCCCTCCCAACTCATGTAACCCAATCCCTGGAGCAACGGTCCTCGGCCAGATCCCTGTAATCAAGAGCTCTAAATCTGTCCATTAGGTGGTCAAACTGTGCGATGCCTGGGACTCTCCCCACAGGGGCTGTGAACTGGAAGAACTGATACCTACTTAGTTCCAACACATAGGCCATCATCACAAAGGGAAGAGATCTACCTGGACATCGCAAAAGACATCCAGAGAAGGGCTTGCAAAGGCAAGAGAGACTGTGCTCAGTTCTAGATAGAAAAGGACATTGCTGAGGTAGAAGCAATTCAAAGGCTGGTCACCAAAATGGTGCATGGCTTGTACTATAAACCAGACACAGCTTAACCAAAAGCTAGTGGGGGGACTGCAGGTGCCACCTTTCATCTGCTGGAGTCAGAGTAATACTGAAGGGATGCAGAGGGTGCTCCAACCTATTAGAGGCTGTCCTTACAGTTTTTGCTCTGACTCCATCTGCTGGAAGGGGGACATAACCCACTGTCTGGACTGATCCGGGTACGTACAGGGAATGGGAATTTCCCTGGTTAACTTTGCACAAGAAATTCAGTACAACCTACCCAGGTGAGTCTGCAGCTGAATATACTTGGGTAGCTTTAGGGCAGTTCTTCCTCTGAAGAGACGTACCTGGTAACACTCCATGTCAGTGCTACCTGACTAAACTTAGAGCCTGCTCCCCAGAAATATACTTAAAATCAAAATCTATGGCAAGCGATCTGAAGCCTTTAGAGACCTTTGTACAATCCAAGTGACAGAAGGGAAGCCACAGCATTATTATTATTATTGAAAATGTATATCCTGCAGCCTCCATAGTTTGCAGCAGGTAGCAATAGTACGTACGTAATCATAACTGTAACAATATAGCCGTAAAAGTTATTACCATGACACAATTAGGAGCTGGGTAGGTCAAGGCACAAAGACATAAGGAATTCACTCCAAGGTCACACAGAGTAAGCGGAAGGAGAAAGGCACAGGCTTGGGCCCAGAGACTCTCTCTTGATACATAGTTTAACGCTCTAACCCTTTCACCACAAACGCTCCTCCTTTTTACTCTTCTCTGAACAGTCAGTGGTTCAATAGTGTTTCTGTGCGCCAAAGCTGCAAGCACCTTGTTAACAAGTGCAGTCCAAGGATTTTTCAGCACAAAAGGTTATTGACCCAGCATCCGACATCAATCTTTGAATCAGATGGTTGCCTACGAATGGGCCCACATGAATAAGAGCCTAGAGTTTAGATGCAGAAAGGAGAATGAATACTCATGGGGGAATTCTACACAAAAATTTAAAATTCTGCAAAATTTATATTGATCAAATAACACAATACACATCACAGTCTTTGACTCATTAATTTAAAATGTAATACAGAAAAGTTATTACTCAAAGATGCAGAGTTTTAAATATTTTTAGCAGAGTTTCCCTAGAAGTACACTGTAAGAGTGTCCCTTCCGCCTCTCTTCTTACTCCCCTGGCCAGACCTCTCTTCTTTTACTCCCCTGGCCAGACCTCTCTTCTTTTACTCCCCTGGCCAGACCTCTTTCACTCTGCCACAACTCCTCCGCCTTCTACCATCTCTCCCCTTCCCCCTTTAGGCTTAAACTCAAAGATGCAGAGTTTTAAATATTTTTAGCAGAGTTTCTCTAGAAGTACACTGTAAGAGTGTCCCTTCCGCCTCTCTTCTTACTCCCCTGGCCAGACCTCTTTCACTCTGCCCTCTCATGCCACAACTCCTCCGCCTTCTACCATCTCTCCCCTTCCCCCCTTTAGGCTTAAACTCCTTTCACTATCTTCACTCCCCAGTCCTCCACTTCCAAAGTTTGACCCCTCTCTCATACTGCCTCTCACACAGGCTTCATCCCTCCCTCTCTCATATACCTCCCCCCCACCCCATACAGGTTCCCTCTCTCGCGCACAATCCCTCAGACAGGCTCTCTCTCTTACACACCCCTGCACACAGACTCCCTCTCCTTCTTACACATATACCCACACACCTTGACACAGGCTCCTTCTATCACAAACACGTACTCTCAATCCCTCATACACACTCACCAGCGCCCAATCTCTCACTCATTAACACAGATCCTCACAGTCTCTCCACATTCACACACACTCATGCACTCTCACACAAGCTCCCTTCTCTCTCTAGCACAAATACTCATGCACCCTCACATAGGCTCCCTCTCACACATCCACACCCACCCTTATCTACTGGCGCACAATCCCTCAGACAGGCTCTCTCTCTTACACACCCCTGCACACAGACTCCCTCTCCTTCTTACACATATACCCACACACCTTGACACAGGCTCCTTCTATCACAAACACGTACTCTCAATCCCTCATACACACTCACCAGCGCCCAATCTCTCACTCATTAACACAGATCCTCACAGTCTCTCCACATTCACACACACTCATGCACCCTCACACAAGCTCCCTTCTCTCTCTAGCACAAATACTCATGCACCCTCACATAGGCTCCCTCTCACACATCCACACCCACCCTTATCTACTGGCTTACTGGGCCTGTCATATCTTCCTGCACTTATCCCTCTAACCCCCTCCCACAAAATGCTTTCTTCGCCTCCTCTCTGCACATATACCTATGCTGTTTCTCCCCCTTCTGGCAAAAGCAGCTCTTCAGGGATGGGGTCTGCTCAAAGCCGCCGGGCCTCAGTCATCTTCGCCGCAAGAGGAACAGCCTCCACTCGCAGCATGCCGGGGCCTGGCAAATTCTGCACAGATTCTGCGCAAGAGGGGAACTCAGTGGGAATTCTGCGCTCCACACTAGGGCAGAATTTCCACAGGACTAAATGGAGGGCAAAGGTGGAGAAGGGCAGGCAGGAGAGCAGAACATCCACAAGCTGTCTTCAAACAGTTTATTATAGGCCTACACATAATACTGAAACAAGCTCTAGTAAACCATATCAAGTCATTCAGATGTATGTGAAGGGCTGTACAGGAAAACCAGCTTAAAGGACTGGCCACAGCGACCCTTAAGGATCAGCCCTCCAAGGGATTCTGGGTGAAGGGGGGCTCCCCTCACCGTAACTACAAGGAATCAGTACCCGAAGGACTAGAGAGGCCCTGGGAAGCAGGCAGGAAGTCAGCCAATGCAAAGCCCTGTTCACGTTTGATGTCGTTTATTATCAGAACTGCAAGGTGAGCAGCTTTTCTTGTGCATTTTGTTTTTGCACTGTAAATAAAATTGCAGGCGAGGAAACAGCTGGAGTCTGCCTCCTTTATCCGCCCAGCTTTTACCCAAGTTCCCACAATGTACGATAGCTTAATGACACAGATTTAGGGTAATTTGCTAGGTACAAAACAGATGTCTCTCTCAGGTTGTATTTCTACAACACCGAAGCAGTACGTTCACAATGTGTCACCATGTACCATAACACATTTCATAATTATACCTTTCTGACTGGGGAACTTAGGCCACCTCTCTTTAGCTGGTTTTGTCTCAGCAGAAACGTGCCGAGCTCAGTTTTCTTGCAACCCATCTTGAAGAAAGTCAGATTAAACCATCAGACTCTGGGATCCTGCTGGACTTTATTACCTCACAATCTGAACAACTGGACTTGTACAGCAGATACTGCTTGTTGTCAATAAAATCTGTGGTTATTTCAGACACCATGCTAGAATGTGCCAAATCCCACGAGAGCTGTAGGAAAAGGAATCTACTACAGCATCAACTGAAATAACAACAGGAGTGGCCTACTCCGGTCCTGGAGAGCCCCAAACAGGACAGATTTTCAGGATATATGCATGAGGGAGATTTGCATACTATGGAGGTAGTGTATGCATTCATTGTGGATAACCTGAAAACCTGATCCTGGCACTTGGGGACCGGAGTCGGCCACCCCTGAGTAAGAAGACATGACTAGATGGATTTTCTCTAAGAGCAGGAAGGGTAATTTTCAAAAACAGGAGGGTCTGAGGGTACTTTTTAGTGGCACACTTCCTCAAATTTTCAAAGCAAAAGTAGGTATATCAGATTGCTTTGGAAATTTTCATAGTATGCACACAAACTCTGCCTCAAAAAGGCTCACCTGTTCATGTTACGGCACAACTTGTGCGTGTGGATTTACACGCACACATACCTTTTAAAATCAAGTGTGTGCGTGTAAATCCAAAACTCTACCCCAGTTCTGCTACAAGAATGCCTTTTTTTTTTTTTTTGTGCATGCTAAGAACCGGCAAATTGTCTAACAAGCTAATTGTGTGCCTGAAACTGTTGGGCCCAAGAGTAATAAAAAGCCATGGCTTGACAAACCTGAGCTAAAGAAAATACGAAGATAAAGGACCGTTTGCTTGCTTCATTCTGGCCCAGTGTAAGTGGATGGTCTACTTGTGGCAAGCTCCCGCAACCCTTTATTTTTAATTAAAGTGAATGGTGGCTCTGGAACGAGTCCTCATGCAGCACCACAGCAAGCGTGTGGCCCAGGGACCCGCCCCTCTGAACAAGGCAAGCCACTGAAAAAGCACAGTGCTCTGCACAACAGATAGCAGCACGCAAAGCAAATTCAGCCTCTTACTAACAAACAGTTTTCCAGAGTTTTGGCAGCTCCTCTCGTAGGACACAGCATATAATTCACTCACCCAAAAAAAAAAGTGGCTGAGAAGGATGCTGGTGGGGGAAGGGGGATGGATGAAAGGGATCGGAGGCTCTGTGAGACCGCACCGGTGGAAACCGCTGCTCCTGCTCCTTGCATGGGCTGCCGGCTTCTCTACTGCTACAGCAAGAGACAAACTGCCTCCCGCCCCCCCCCCCCAAAAAGCAACTATACGAAACCATTATTAAAATGAATGGAACACACAAGGGCCTGCGGGCTGCCAGAGGCAAATTCAAAGACAAGTTTCAATGATCAAGGATCAGAAATACATCTATTATTTAAAAATCCTTTCCACTTGTTCCCTTCCAATCCCCAAAAGACATGCAACAACTACAAATAAACATCTGACATAAAAAGAGGCAGAATCTCTACCTTTTTTTTTTTTTTTAAACAACATTTCAGTAGCTTTGTTTTTCGCGATTTAACAATCGAACTAAGAACTACAACGGTTACCTTTCCTTATTCACAATGACTGGGACGGGGTAAGACTGGTTACTTTTATTGCCAGTGCCCAGCTGGCCGTAAGAGTTGGCTCCCCAGACATACAGCCCGCCTTCGTCGGTCAGCACTAAGGTATGCGCATTGCCACAGACGATCTGCAAATAAGAACCAGACACATGCAGAGAGGTACAAATGAGCGCGTTTTACATATCTGCTGCTCTTTCTGGAGATAATAAAACTGGACCACAACCTATAAAGAAATCAATTTGAGTTCACACACTTACACGGGCAAACAGGTAAAAATTAATAAGACCTTAAGGGGGTGATTTTCAGCTGGTGTAAAGACTGAGGGTACTTTTTACAGGCCGACTTTGCGCTGATTTTCCAACGACAAAGTACATGGGTACTTTCGCTGTGACGATTATCCCAGGAAAAATCACCGCACACATTTACACCTGTTAATACATTAATATCATGAGGCTGAATTTTTGTAATAAAGATTTTTCCTGTACGGGTCTGGTGGTCTGGATTTTTCCCAGATGTCTGTGAACAGACTCCATCTTTTCTTGCACTGCGTGGGGGAATCTTTCTTGAGAGATCCTGCTAAATGTTTAATTAAATTTGCTGGAAGCAGATATACCGTTTTTGAACCTATTCAGTTAAACCTTTTTTTTTTTAAACAGTAAGTCTGCTATGGTTCCTGCTACTGCCAGTTTGATGAGTGGCTTTAATGTTTGAAATTGCTCTTTTGGTCAAAATTTTCTTTTGGAAAAATATTTTTGGAAATTGTCTCCCTCAGGTTCCCCTTGTGACCCCTTTATGTTGACGGCTTGAAAGAAGGTGTTATGTTGTAATTTTTCTATTAATATTTATTCTTTATTTTAATTTCTTATTTGTAACATCTTATTTACTGTCCAGCAGTGTTTTTGCTTGTTACGTACTTGACTGAAATTATAATAAAGAATTAAAAAAAATAAAAAAAAACTAGGAGACAGATCTTACTGAATAACTGATCAGAATAACTGGAACAAAGTGTCTCAAATGTGTCACAAGCCCTTCTTTGAATACTTGGCTAAACCAGGTGAAAAAGCGATGCTTTCTGTGAGGTCTCTGAGAAACATAAGAAGGTGCTGCAGGCTGGCAGCGAGCTACTGTGCAAAAATGAAGGATTCTCTCACACAGTGTAGTCATAACTCTCAGAATTACCGCCCTGGACTTAAACCAATCGGGGCAAAGATCACACATCTGTTTTTGACAGATACATAAAGTACACCAGCAAATGAAACGTTTACACAACTAGTAGGTGGCAACATAACACATAAACAGAAGAATTCCTGTGCATACAGAACTTTATAAACTTGAATATGATCCAATCTGCTTTGAAGAGCAGGCTACAGAGTAACCATACCTGGAGGATATGAGTACCTTGCAGAGCTGCCACTCTACAAGGAGTTGGCAGGTTGCCAGTGCTACCCAGTCCAAGTTGTCCATTTCCATTGTAACCCCAGACATATACCTTGAAAAAAAACATTACAAAAACTAATAAATATCTTGCAATGTCTTACGTTTTGATTCTATATTTACAAAATATATAGTCTTACCATGTGGATTAAATTTTCTATTTCCCAAATGGTTTGATTTACAGTGAGCTGGATTATGAGAGGTTCGCTTTAATGCTGTACACAGAGCAGTACACATACAACTCTCACTGATAAGAAAGGTCAGACAAGTCTCCAGGCTTAGCTGTTTTAAACTGTGAGAACTTCTCCCATTTTTGTCTGAGCCCTCCACCAATAAACAACATTAAGACATTGAAGCTTCTGGCCAGGAATCAGGATCATTCCATTCTGACTCTTGCTTCAAGTCCTTTGAAGCGCTTGACCAATGAAAGTGGGATAAATCCTCATATCAAGGCCTGAAAAGCAGCCGAGAACTGTTTTGACAGGGCTCATCCACCAGCAGACCTTGGTACAGCTTACTAGATCATGTTGGGGGAGTTTCAGAACCAGATTCAAGCACAGCTTAGTCAGACTGGCAAGTGAGAGCAAATAAAAAATATCCAAGCAGTCATAGGCCAAGTTCAGTACTGTTCATCCAAAAAAACCTGTTGCGACCAGCAGAGTGATGGTAAACAAAGGACAGCCAAAATACTTAACCAGGGACATTAAGAGGGACGTCAAGAAAGAATATGAGAACTATCAGCAAAAAAACAAACAAACCTTGACATAACAAAAGAACAAGAGACCTCTGCAGATGACAGACAAAATCAAAACCAGGTGACAGCAGATCTATGGTCATAAAGGTTCACTCTGTATATGCTCAGAAGCTTTTTCCAGGAGACTCGCTACACTTTCTTCCAGTAAATGCATCACAGGCAACATCATCCATAAGTAGGACCCTTCAGTTTCAGTTTAAACTGATTCTTTTTTTAACCAAAAATCCATTGTTTTTCAAAAAACTACATTTCAGTCTTTACTAATTTTCACCCTCAGTTTCAAACACAAAGAGAGAACTTTGTTTTGGTCCTATAAAATTCATGACTGGCCCAGGTTGCCCTTGCCCCCAACCATGGGGTTTATGGCTTTTCAAAAAAACAAAAAAAACCCCCGTCATGTCTTCCATGACTTTGTGTCAAAATTCTGGCATTAGAAAATGAAAGGCCAAAGGCAAAGGTAGAACAGACCACCCGCACATCCTAGTATAATCGCCAGTTCTCAACCCTCATTTCCAGCCCTGTCCCCCAGCTTCTAAATTCTGCTCATCAAAATAAACTAAATATTTATCCAGAAAACTAATGACCCTTTTTGCACTTATTTTCTCCCATTTTTGTTGTAATAAATAAAATAGAAGAATAAAAAACACACACACACACAAAAAAAAAAGAGAGAGTATTGCCCATATGTGTGTCTTTAATGAAGTTTCATTCAATCAGAGATGGCGAGAAGGTCTAAGGAAGATAAACCAAATTAAAGTGGAACACAACCAACATACCTGTCTGAAGACACTGATTTAATCTGTTACCACCACAGAGCAAAGCCAAACTATATACCTTAACCAGTGGTACTCAACTTTTGTCACTCAGTGAACCACTCTGAAAAGCAAGTTTAGACTCAAAGACCAATATTCAGATATCTTCACCTTATAATTTTAAAAAGTGTAGTTGTAGCTCCAAATTCTAATTTTATAAGAATTTAAGAAAATGTTTTAAAAAGCGCTACCAGTTGTTCACCACTGACCGAAAACAGTCAAAAGAAACTAAAATTACAGAGTACAACCCTCATAAGGAATATAAAGATTTGCAAACCCTTCATAGGTCTACAACAACTGTTACTGAATCTTCATTCAGCAAATACTTCATTCACATTTGTTGTAGTTGTCACTATATTTATGGAAACTATTTTAATATTTTTTGACAAACTTTAAGGCATTTTAATCATTTTTTTCAGTCTATACCTTTTTTTCCATGTGATTTTGCATAGACTATGCCAGTGGGTGTAGTCAGCCATCTACAGTCCTCAAGAATATTTCTTACTTTCAAAACAGTTTTCCCAAAAGTCTAAAACCCTACTTGTTTCTATAAAAGCTAGGTCATTTTTCAATGCTTCCTTATACTATTCTTAAAACATGATTGTGAATCCACAGAAAATATTGAAGTATTAAAAAAATCTTTTGTCAAAAAAAAGTCTCCCATTTTTTTTTTTTTTTAATTCTGGTCATGCTTTCTATGACTTTGAATCAAAAATCTGCAGTGAGGAAATAAGAACATAAGGCTTGCTGTACTGGTTCCAGTATCCTGTTTCCAACAGTAACCAAGCCACGTCACAAGTACCTGGCAGAATCCCAAGGGGTAGATAGATTCCAAGCAGCTTATCTCAAGAATAAGCAGTGGATTTCTGCAATTCTCCCTTAATTGTTAATGGACTTTTTCTCCAGGAACTTGTCCAAACCTTTTTTTTTTTTAAATGCAGGTAAACTAATAGCTTTCACCACATCCTCAGACAACGAATTCCAGAGTTTAATTATGCTTTGAGTAAAAAAAATATTTTCTCTTATTAGTTTTAAATGTATTACCCAGTAACCTCATTTTGTGTCCCTTGGTCTTTGTACTTTTCAAAAGAATAAGCTGATTAACGTTTATTCGTTCCATTCCACTCATTATTTTATAGACCTCTTATATCTCCCCTCAGCTGTCTCTTCTCCAAGCTGAACATTCCTAACCTCTTTAGCCTTTCTTCATAGGGGAATTGTTCCATCCCCTTTATCATCTTGGTCGCCCTTCTCTGTACCTTTTCTAATTCTGCTATATCTTTCTTGAGATGTGGTGACCAGAACTGAACACAATACTCAAGATGAGGTTGCACCATGGAGCGATACAGAGGCATTATGATATTCTCCGTTTTATTCTCCATTCCTTTCCTAATAATCCCTAGCACTCTATTTGCTTTCTTGGCTGGGGTGCACACTGAGCAGAAGATTTCAAGGACGACTCCTAGATCCTTTTCCTGAGTGGTGACTCCTAATGTGGAGCCTTGAATTTTGTAGCCATAATTTGGGTTACTCTTCCTCAAGTACATCAGTTTGCACTTGCCTACATTAAATTTAATTTGCCATTTGCATGCCCAGTCTCCCAGTTTTGCAATGTACTCTTGCAGTTTCTCACAATCCTCTTGTGATTTGACAACTTTGAAAAATTTTGTGTCATCAGCATATTTGATCACCTCACTTGTTCCCATTTGCAGGTCATTTATAAATATATTAAAATGCATCAGTTCCGGAAGAGATCCATACGGCACTCCATTATTCACCTTTTTCCATTGGGAAAATTTACCATTTAACCCTGCTCTCTGCTTTCTATCTTTTAACCAGTTGGCAATCCACAGTAGGACATTGCCACCTCTCCCATGACTTTCTAATTTCCTAAGAAGTCTCTCATGAGGCAGTTTGTCAAATGCTTTCTGGAAATCCAGATACACGATAACAACTGGCTCACCTTTATCCACATTTGTTTACGCTTTCAAAAAAAAAAAAAAAGTACCAAATTTGTGAGGCAAGACTTCCCCTTCCTTGCAAATAAAAGCCCGCTGAAAGGCAAGGAATTACTGTTTCAGTGGGAACAACAAAGACGGCTTGCAAAACAGAACAGTGTAAGAGAAATGAAACACAACAGTACATGTCTGTCTTACCTCCCCATTGTCCGTAACTGCTGCTGAAGACAGCTGACCACAAGCAATACTAACAACATTCTTGTTATTTAAACAGCTGGTTACTCTTCGTGGAGTTGGCTGATTAGCTGTGGAGCCAGAACCAACCTGTCCAGAGTTATTGTAACCCCAAGAATAAACCTGTAAGACAAAAAGGCAATTATGAAAGTAAACTGGATGATTTAATAAAAAAAAAAACAAAAACACAAACATAACCAACCAAAATCAGAGTCAAGTTGGCATGATCATAACTGATGCTGATTCATCACCGCTGAACCTCAAATCTGGGTCATGCAGTTCTTTAATAAAATAAGACCAAATTTAAGAACATAAGAAATTGCCATACTGGGTCAGACCAAGGGTCCATCAAGCCCAGCATCCTGTTTCCAACAGTGGTCAATCCAGGCTACAAGTACCTGGCAAGTACCCAAACATTAAGTAGATCTCATGCTACTCATGCCAGTAATAGCAGAAGCTATTCTCTAAGTCAATTTGATTAATAGCAGTTAATGGACTTCGCCTCCAAGAACTTATCCAAACCTTTTTTAAACCCAGCTATACTAACTGCACTAACTATATCCTCTAGCAACAAATTCCAGAGCTTAATTGTGCATTCAGTGATAAAGAATTTTCTCTAATTAGTTTTAAATGTGCTACTTGCTAACTTCATGGAGTGCCCCTCTAGTCCTTCTATTATCCGAAAGAGTAAGTAACAGATTCACATATACCCGTTCTAGACCTCTCATGATTTTAAAGACCTCTATCATATTCCACCCCCCCCTCAGCTGTCTCTTCTCCAAGCTGAACACCCTAACTTCTTTAGCCTTTCTTCATAGGGGAGCGCTTCCATCCCCTTTATAATTTTGGTCACCCTTCTCTGTACCTACTCCATCACAACTGTATCTTTTTTGAGATGCAGCAACCAGAACTGTACACAATACTCAAAGTGCTGTTTCACTATGGAGCGATACAGAGGCATTATGACATTTTCCGTTCTATTAACCATTCCCTTCCTAATAATTCCTAACATTCTGTTTGCTTGTTTGACTGCCGCAGCACACAGAGTCGATGATTTCAATGTATTATCTACTATGATGCCTAGAACTTTTTCCTGGGTCGTAGCTCCTAATATGGAACCTAACATTGGGCCTCATTTTCTAAAGTATCGCAGGCCTGCGATACTTTAGAAGATGAGGGGCAGGGGGCCGAAACGGGGGGGGCGGGCCTGCGCTAGCCGGCAGTGATCGCACTGTCGCGGTGCGATCGTGGCCGGTTTCGCATCCAATAGTGCCACTATAGGAGGTGTAGCTATTGGGAGCGAAATAGGCAGCGAAAAGGCACCTACCTTTTCGCTGTCTGCGGCGTCGGCGCAAAGTCGGCCCCGGTGACGCCCCGACTCCTCCTCTTCCGGGGCCGACTCCACCCCCATCCTGGTATCGCACGCGGTAAGGGACTTTTTGCGTGCGAAAGGTCCCTTATCGCGTGTGAGCGGCTTGGAAAATAAGGCCCATTGTGTAACTATAGCATGGATTATTTTTCCTTATATGCATCACTTTACAAATGTCCACATTAAAGTTTTTCTGCCGTTTGGATGCTCAATCTTCCAGTCTCGCAAGGTCCTCTTGCAATATATCACAATCCACGATTTAACTACTCTGAATAATTTTATATCATCTGCAAATCTGATTTACCTCACTCTCTCCCCTGCCGTTGAAGCAGAGAGCTATGCTGGATATGCATTGAAAGTGAAGTACCAGGCTTATGTGTTTGAGCATGCATGGGAGTTCCTATATGTGCAACCAGCCCCTCAGTCTCTTTCAGAGCTTAATCATCAGTCGATTCTTCAGGGAGGTGGTCACATAATACATATATAGCTGATTTATCCTGCTTTCTACACAGAACCACATTACAGGTAAGCAACGTTGCATTCTTCGTTTACAAGCAGGGTTAAATCAGCCATAACCATTGAGAAGTCCCAAGCTGGCAACTGCCTTGTGAAGTAACTGACAATCAACTCAGACCACACCCAGTGGACAGAGGACTACCAGTACCATTTGAACTGTTTGTCCAAATGGTACTGGTCTTCTGGACACACTTTCCAGACAGGTGTAAATGTATGAATAGATGACCAAGTAGCAGCTTTACAGATGTCTTCAATTGAAGTGGCCCTAAAATGAGCCACTAAAAGTTGCTATGGCTCATATTTGATGAGCCTTGACAGGGTCTAATCTGTGAGCCAGCAAGGCCACATCAGCATACTATATAATCTATTAGGCCAGTGAGAAACATTTATTTTGGCTACTGCCCTTCTCAACCTGCCAGGATCGAAGGACATGAACCATTGAAAAGTTCCACTATAAGGTTGAGTCCTCTAATTAATATGCTAGGGGTCTCTCAAAGTCAGGAAATAAAGAGCCCGTTCTCCCTTGTGTGCATAAAGTTTGGAAATAATGTAGACAGCACAATGTGGAATGCAGACACCACTTTTAGAAGAAACTTAGGGTGAGTATGAGAACAACTCTGGTGTCAAAAAACTGAAGACATAACAAATAAGTGACCTGGGCCTGTAATTCGCTCACTCTGCGTGCTGAGGTGATGGTGACAAGGACCACCATCTTCCATGTGAGAAACTTTAGATCCACCAACTCAAGAGGTCTGAAGTGAGGTCTTTTGAGTTGGGCCAGCATGATGCTCTATGACAAGTCTCTTCTTGCCCAAGCTCAGCTCAGAGGAATCCTTCCTGTGCATAGAGTAGAAAGAGGAGGAAAGTTCCTGCTCCTAGGCCTCTTCTTGAATCCTGAATCTGGAGGAAGATAGATATTCAGCCCCTTCATACCAAGGAATCACCAGCACTCAAAGCAGATTCTAGGTGCTTCAATACAAATGTTTTTGATGAAGATGAGATGGCACTGGAATCTGAAGTTTTGCCAAAGATGTCAAGGAAATACAATCTTTGGCGGTTGATGGTCCGGGGGGGGGGGGGGGGGGGGGGGGGAACGACCTCCGAGCAGATGCCACGGCCAGGGATATCATGCACTAGGCATAAATACTGCAAACAATGCATATGATGGTCTGTTATGGACACCTTGTCATTGCAGTATGAGCAATATTAGAACCCACTGGGTTTCTTCTGTGACATATTGAGAAAAGCAGATGCAGAAAATAAAAAAAAAAAAAACAACCAGATCTTTCATAATGAGTGTATTTGCCTTTCTGCAGCAGAAATCTGACACTGACAGTACCTTGCTAGATGTCTTAACACTTAAAAAAGGAACGTGATGCCACGAATTCTGGTTCCTATAGGCCAATATCCTTCTTGAACAAGTTGGCAAAAAGTCAAGCGGAAGAGAGGATTGCCAAGGAGATAAAAAATGGTGACAAAACATTTTTCAGATACATCAGCGAAAAGAGAAAGGTCCAAAGTGGTATAGTGAAATTGAAAGGTGATAATGATCAATGTGTGGAGAGAGACGAAGAAATGGCAGAAATATTAAACAAATACTTCAGCTCTGTGTTCACTAAAGAAGACCCTGGAGAAGGACCATCTCTACACAACAAAGAAACTGGAAGGAAATGGAATAGATGAAAATCCTTTTACAGTAGAAAATGTGTGGGAAGAGCTAAAGAACCTGAAAGTGGACAAAGCCATGGGGCCTGATGGGATTCATCCAAGGATATTGAGGGAGCTCAGAGATGTTCTGGCGGGTCCGCTGTGTGACCTGTTCAATAGATCCCTTGAAACGGGAGTGGTGCCGAGTGATTGGAGAAGAGCAGTGGTGGTCCCGCTTCACAAGAGTGGGAACAGGGAGGAGGCTGGCAACTACAGACCGGTTAGCCTCACTTCGGTGGTGGGAAAACTAATGGAGTCACTGCTGAAAGAGAGAATAGTGAACTATCTACAGTCTGGAGAATTGATGGACCAGAGGCAACATGGATTCACCAGGGGAAGATCCTGTCAAACAAATCTGATTGACTTTTTTGACTGGGTAACCAAGGAATTGGATCGAGGAAGAGCACTCGATATCATATACTTGGATTTCAGCAAAGCTTTTGATACGGTTCCGCACAGGAGACTGGTCAATAAAATGAGAAGCTTGGGAGTGAGTGCCGAGGTGGTGACCTGGATTGCAAATTGGTTGACGGACAGAAGACAATGTGTGATGGTAAATGGAACCTTCTCTGAAGAGAGAGCGGTTTTAAGTGGTGTACCGCAAGGATCGGTGTTGGGACCGGTCCTGTTCAATATCTCTGTGAGCGACATTGCGGACGGGATAGAAGGTAAGGTTTGTCTTTTTGCGGATGACACTAAGATCTGCAACAGAGTGGACACGCCGGAAGGAGTGGAGAGAATGAGACGGGATCTAAGGAAACTGGAAGAGTGGTCGAAGATATGGCAGCTGAGATTCAATGCCAAGAAGTGCAAAGTCATGCATATGGGGAGTGGAAATCCGAATGAACTGTATTCGATGGGGGGGGAAAGGCTGATGTGCACGGAGCAGGAGAGGGACCTTGGGGTGATAGTGTCTAATGATATGAAGTCTGCGAAACAATGCGACAAGGCGATAGCAAAAGCCAGAAGAATGCTGGGCTGCATAGAGAGAGGAATATCAAGTAAGAAAAGGGAAGTGATTATTCCCTTGTACAGGTCCTTGGTGAGGCCTCACCTGGAGTACTGTGTTCAGTTCTGGAGACCGTATCTACAAAAAGACAAAGACAAGATGGAAGCGGTACAGAGAAGGGCGACCAGGAAGGTGGAGGATCTTCATCGGATGACGTACGAGGAGAGATTGAAGAATCTAAATATGTACACCCCTGGAGGAAAGGAGGAGCAGAGGAGATATGATACAGACTTTCAGATACTTGAAAGGTTTTAATGATCCAAAGGCAACGACAAACCTTTACCATAAGAAAAAAATCAGCAGAACCAGGGGTCACGATTTGAAGCTCCAGGGAGGAAGATTCAGAACCAATGTCAGGAAGTATTTCTTCACGGAGAGGGTGGTGGATGCCTGGAATGCCCTTCCGGAGGAAGTGGTGAAGACCAGAACTGTGAAGGACTTCAAAGGGGCGTGGGATAAACACTGTGGATCCATAAAGTCAAGAGGCCGCCAATGAAGAGTGGGTGACTCGCCAGAATGATGGCTACTGCCTGGACACAATACCCTTATTCAATAAACATACACATGGTTACTGTGACTCCAACATCACTCTAAGCTTCAACAGCAAGAGGAAATGTGGAAAAAAGGATTTGCACTCACAAAGCCGGGAGTAGCTGGCTTGTTACGGCGGTTACTACCCCAAACCAAATGTGCCTGATACTTTACTTTAGATGCATATCCAGCATAGCTCTCTGCTTCAACGGCAGGGGAGAAGAAAAACAACCAATAAGGGCTGTATAACATAGTCTGGGTTAAAACAAATAAGCATGGGTGTAGCTTGCTTATTGCGGCGGTTACTACCCCTACTACCCCCTAACTAATCAAGCTAGATATTTCACTTGGATGCAGCTCCATCACTGCTCTCTACATTAATGGTGGGGGAGGAAGGGAAATAGAACCAAGAGCTAAAAGAAACAGATAAGTATGAGAGAAAAAATGTGTGAAGCTTGCTGGGCAGACTGGATGGGCAGACTGGATGGGCCGTTTGGTCTTCTTCTGCCGTCATTTCTATGTTTCTATGTTTCTATGAACACAGATGTTAAAATTTTGGCTAAGATTTTACATCTCAGACTGGAGAAAGTGATGGAAAATTAGTACACCCTGATTAGATGGGTTTCGTGATGGGCAGGGTATCAACTGTTAATACCCAGAGATTGTTTAACATCATGTCTCTGGCTAAGGATAAGATTGCCGGAGCAATGTTAACACTGGAAGCCAAAAGCGCCTTTGATGGGCTGAAGTGGTCTTTTCTTTTTTTAGTGTTGTAAAAAAAAAAAAAAAACAAACAACAAAAAAAAAACCAGACTCCCGGTCTCATTTGAAACATGGATAAACATAGAAACATAGAAATGACAGCAGAAAAGGACCAAATAGTCCATCCAGTTTGCCCAGTAAGCTTATGGTAAAATTGGCTGTGCCTTGTAGGTTACCCCATGTTTATCAGTTTCCCACACTGTAAAAGTCAGGGCCCTCAGTTGCTGTTTGGACCCAATTCCCCATTATGACTTGCAGTTGAAGCAGAAAACAATGTTTGAGTTGCATCAACAGTATCAAGGCTTATTGGTTAAGGGTAGTAACCATTGCATCAGCAACTTACCCCAATACTTGTTTCCCAGACCATAAAAATCGGGGCCCTTGTTGGCTGCTATATGAATCCAATTCCCTTTTCCCCCCTGCCGTTGAAGCAGAGAACAATGATGGAGTTGCATTAACAGTATCAAGACTTATTGGTTAAAGGGTAGTAGCCAGCGCACTAGCAAGTTACTCCATGCACTCTTTTCTTCATTTCCATCCTTTAGTCTTTAGGGATCCACAATATTATCCCATGCCCTTTTGAATTCTTTAATTGTTTTGGTTTTCACCACCTCCTCCATAAGGGCATTCCAAGCATCTACCACCGTCTCCGTGAAGAAATATTTCTGACACTGGTTCTGAGATGTCTTACCTGAAGTTTCATTTAAGAACATAAGAAATTTCCATGTTGGGTCAGACTAAGGATCCATCAAGCCCAGCATACTGTTTCCAACAGAGGCCAAACCAGGCCACAAGAACTTGGCAAATACCCAAATACCAAGAAGAACCAAGAAGATCCCATGCTACTGATGCAATTAATAGCAGTGGCTATTCCTTAAGTAAACTTGATTAATAGCAGTTAATGGACTTTGCCTCCAAGAACTTATCCAAACCTTTTTTAAACCCAGCTACACTAACTGCACTAACCACAACCTCTGGCAGCAAATTCCAGAGCTTAATTGTGCGTTGAGTGAAAAAGAATTTTCTCCGATTAGTCTTAAATGTGCTACTTGCTAACTTCATGGAATGCCCCCTAGTCCTTCTATTATCTGAAAGTGTAAATAAACGATTCACATCTACTCGTTCAAGACCTCTCATGATCTTAAAGACCTCTATCATATCCCCCCTCAGCCGTCTCTTCTCCAAGCTGAACAGCCCCAACCTCTTCAGCCTTTCCTCATAGGGGAGCTGTTCCATCCCCTTTATCATTTTGGTTGCCCTTCTCTGTACCTTCTCCATCGCAACTATATCTTTTTTGAGATGCGGCAACCAGAAATGTACAGAGTATTCAAGGTGCAGTCTCACCATGGAGCGATACAGAGGCATTATGACATTTTCCATTTTATTAACCATTCCCTTCCTAATAATTCCTAACACTGTTTGCTTTTTTGACTGCTGCAGCACACAGAGCCGACGATTTCAAAGTATTATCCACTATGATGCCTAGACCTTTTTCCTGGGTGGTAGCTCCTAATATGGAACCTAACATTGTATATCTACAGCAAGGGTTATTTTTCCCTATATGCAACACCTGGCACTTGTCCACATTAAATTTCATCTTCCATTTGGATGCCCAATCTTCCAGTCTTGCAAGGTCCTCCTGTAATGTATCACAATCCACTTGTGATTTAACTACTCTGAATAATTTTGATTCGTCCGCAAATTTGATAACCTCATTCATCATATTCCTATCCAGATCAGTAATATATAGATATATTTATTTATTTATTTTTATATACCGGTGTTCCTGTATTAAAATACAGATCACATCGGTTTACATTGAAACATAAAAATTATGCCAAGAGGCGGTACATATAACAAGGTTATAGAACTTGGAAAACATGGAAAACAGATTCGAATAATAACACTGATAAAGTTGTAAAGTCTCTGAGAAATCAAATCATAAAATCATAAAATAAGGCGTATTTGTCTAAGATAAATGTGATCTGCAAAAGGTATTGCGATGGTGAGAAAATCTTGATAGCTGGAGGTAAAAAATAATCAAAGTTCTGGAAAAGCTTGGCTAAACAGCCAGGTTTTAATTTTCTTTTTGAAGGATGCGAAGCAGATCTCAAGGCGGATGTCTGGCGGGAGCATGTTCCATTGGACGGGTCCTGCTAAAGAAATGGTACGTTTCTGATGTAAGGATATCGTTGAAGGAACATAGAGTGTGCCTTTATAAGCTCCTCTGATAGGTCTAGTTGAAGAGTGAAAACGTAGTTGGGTGCTTAAGTGGAGTGGGGATATGTTGTAAATAGATTTATGAATTGCTGTGTATACTTTATAGAGAATCCTTTGCTTAATAGGCAGCCAGTGGAGGAGTTTTAGTATGGGGGTTATGTGGTCTCTTTTATTCGTATTGGTAAGGATTCTAGCTGCAGAGTTCTAAATCATCTGGAGGGGTTTGATGGATGAGGTTGGTAGGCCAAAAAGGAGCGAGTTGCAATAGTCAATTTTTGTTAGTATAATGGCTTGTAGAACCATCCGAAAATCATTGAAGTGGAGAAGTGGTTTCAATTTTCTCAGGACAAGAAGTTTATAGAAACAGTCTTTAGTGGTGGTGCTTATAAATTTTTTGAAGTTAAGCTCATTATCTATCATGACGCCGAAATCACGTACATATGGTGAGTGATTAATTGTAGGAGTGGTAGAATTGAGTGGGACAGCTGGGTATATTAGATTGTTATTAACGTCATGATTGATAATTAAGATCTCTGTTTTGTTGTTGTTGAGAATGAGGCTGAGAATATATATATATATATATATATATATGAATATATATATATATATATATATATATATATATATATATATATATATATATATAGAAAAGCGCCAATCCAAGTACAGATCCCTGAGGTGCTCCACTGTTTATGCTTTTCCACTGAGAAAATTGACCATTTAATCCTACTCTGTTTCCTGTCTTTTAACCAGTTTGTAATCCACGAAAGGACATCGCCTCCTATCCCATGACTTTTTAGTTTTCTTAGAAGCCTCTCATGAAGGACTTTGTCAAATGCCTTCTGAAAATCCATATACACTACATCTACCAGTTCACCTTTATCCACGTTTATTAACCCCTTCAAAAAAATGAAGATTTGTTAGGCAAGAATTCCCTTGGGTAAATCCATGTTGACTGCGTTCCATTAAACCATGTCTTTCTCTATGCTCTACGATTTTGATCTTTAGAATAGTTTCCATTATTTTTCCCAGCACTGAAGTCAGGCTCACTGGTCTATAGTTTCCCGAATCATCCCTGGAGACCTTTTTAAATATTGAGGTTACATTAGCCACCCTCCATTCTTCAGGTACAATGGATAATTTTAGTGATAGGTTACAAATTTTAGCTAATAGATTAGAAATTTCATTTTTTTATTTCCTTCAGTACCCTAGGATGCATACCATCCGGTCCAGGTGATTTGCTACTCTTTAGTTTGTCATTCTGGCCTACTACATCTTTCAGGTTCACAGTGATTTGGTTCAGTTCGTCTGACTCATCACCCTTGAAGACCATCTCCGGAACAGGTATCTCCCTAACATCCTCATTAGTAAATACGGAAGCAAAGAATTAATTTAGTCTTTCTGCAATGGCCTTATCTTCCCTAAGAGCCCCTTTAATCCCTTGGTCATCTAATGGTCCAACCGAGTTCCTCACAGGTTTCTTTCTTCAGATGTATTTTAAAACGTTTTAATTATGAGTTTTTGCCTCTATGGCCAACTTCACTAAAATTCTCTCTTCGCCTGTCTTATCAATGTTTTACACTTAACTTGACAATGTTATGTTTTACCCTATTTTCTTCAGATGGATCCTTCTTCCAATTTTTGAAGGATTTTTTTTTGGCTAAAATAGCCTCTTTCACCCCACCTTTTAACCATGACGGTTATCGTTTTGCCTTTTTCCACCTTTCTTAATGCGTGGAATACATATGGACTGCGCCTCTAGGATTGTATTTTTAAACAATGTCCATGCCTGTTAAACACTTAACCTTTGCAGTTGCACCTTTCAGTTTTTTCTATTTTCCTCATTTTATCAAAGTATCCCTTTTGAAAGTTTAGTTTTAGAGCTGTAGATTTACTTATTGTCCTCCTTCCAGTTATTAGTTTAAATTTGATCATGCTATGATCACTATTGTCAAGAGGCCCCCCCACCGTTACCTCTCTCACCAAATCCTGCGTTCCACTAAGAATTAAACCTAAAATAGCTCCCTCTCTTGTTGGTTCCTGAACCAATTGCTCCATGAAGCAGTCATTTATTACATCCAGGAACTTTATATCTCTAGCAAGTCCTGAGGTACATTTACCCAGTCAATATTGGGGTAATTGAAATCTCCCATTATTATTGCATTGCCAAATTGGTTAGCTTTCCTGATTTCTCTAAGCATTTCATCATCTGTCTGACTATTTTGTCCATTTCATGACCCCTAGGTCGACTGATTTCTTTCCAATGGAAAAGGTTTTAAGTTTGTACATCATTAAAACCTTTCAGGTATCTGAAGATCTGTATCATATCACCCTGATGCCTCCTCCCTTCCAGGGTATACATATCCTTCAGTCTCTCCCCATAGGTTTTCTGATACTGACCCCACAACAGTTTGGTAGCCCTTCTCTGGACCGCCTCCATCCCGTCTCTATTCCTTTTGAGAACAGGGCTCCAGAACTGAACATAGTACTCCAGATGAGGCCTCACCAAGGACATCACCACCTCAGTTTTCTTACTGGATATTCCTCTCTCTATGCAGCCCAGCATTCTTCTAGCTTTAGCTATCGCCTTGTCACACTGCTTCGCCCATCTTCAGATCGCCAAAGACTATCACCCCAAGATCCCGCTCTTGGTCCGTGCACATCAGCCTTTCCCCGCAAACACATACAGCTCTTTTGGATTACCGCATCCCAGATGCATGACTCTACACTTCTTGGCATTGAACCCCCAGCTACCAAATCTTTGACCACTCTTCAAGCTTTCGTAAATCACTTTCCATTCTCTGTACTCCTTCGGGCGTGTACACTGTTGCAGATCTTGGTATAATCTGCAAATAGATAAACTTTACCTTCTATCGCATCCGCAATGTCGCTCACAAAGATAGTGAACAGAACTGGTCCCAGTACCAATCCCAGTGGCACTCCACTTAACACGGCTCTCTCTTCATTACATGCTGTCTCCTACCAGTCAACCAGTTTGTAATCCATGCTATCACCTTGGCGCTCACTCTGAAACTTCTCATTTTGTTCAGAAGCCTCCTTTGTGGGACGGTATCGATAGCTTTGCTGAAATCCAAGTAGATGATGTCAAATGCTGTTCCTCAATCCAATTCTCTAGTCACCCAATCAAAAAAATCAATCAGATTTGTCTGACAGGATCTTCCTCTGGTGACTCCATACTGCCTCAGGTCCAGCAACTTACTGGATTGTAGATAGTTCAGTAACCTTTGTTTCAGCAGTGTCTCCATTAATTTTCCCACCAATGAGGGGAGGCTAACTGACCTCTAGTTCCAGCCTCCTCTCTGCTACCATTCTTATGAAGCAGGACCACAACCTCTCTTCTCCAATCTCATGGCACCACTCCCGTTTCCAGGGATCTATTGAACAGGTCATTTAGCGGACCCACCAAAACATCTCTTGACTTCTCGTAGTATTCTGGGACTTATTTCATCCGGCCCCATGGACTTGTCCACATTCAGTTTTCCTAGCTCTTCCCATACAAACTTCTATAAAGGAGTTATGTCTAGCCCATTTCCTTCTACAGTCTTGTTGACCAGTAACAGTCCTTCTCCAGGGTCTTCTTTAGTGAACACCAAACTGAAGTATTTGTTTAATATTTCCGCCATTTCCTTGTCTGTCTCGACACATTTCAATTTCACTATACCACTTCAGGTTTTCCTTCCCTCTTATATATCTGAATAATATTTTGTCACATCTCTCTATCTCTTGGGCAATCCTTTCTTCCGCTTGATCTTTTGCTTTTCTGATTTCTTTCTTAGTCTCCTCTCATTTTCACCAGATATTGTTCCCTATATTCCTCTTTTTGGGATCCTTTATACTTCCTGAACACTGATCTTTTTGCCTTTATTTTTGCAGCCACTGCCTATGAGAACCAAATTGGTTTCTTTTTCCTTGAGCTTTTGTTTACTTTTCTAACATATAGATTTGTTGCCTTTGTAATAGCTCTTTTTAATCTAGCCCACTATTGTTCCACCTCACCCATTCTCTCCTAGTCATCTAGTTCTTCCTCCAGGAACATCCCCATTTTGTCAAAGTCTATATATTTGAAATTCAAAACTCGGGTCTTCATGTGACTTTTGTATCTTATTCGCAATATCAAACCATTCCATCTGATGATCTCTTGTATTCAGGTGGGCACCTGTCCGGACATTAGAGATATTATCCCCATTTGTGAGTACTAGGTTAATTATCACACTCTCTCTCATGGGATCCATTACCATTTGTTTGAGCATAACCCCTTGAAGGGCATCCACTATCTCTCTACTCAAAGATTCCACGAAGGGATACTCTAGTCTACAACCAGCAAATTAAAATCTCCAACAAGCAATATTTCTCTTTTCTTTCCCAACTTTTCGATGTCTTGATCAGATCTCTGTCCAGCTCTTCTGTCTGACTAGGAGGCCTATAGACTACACCGATGTAAATGGAAGCACCATCTTTTTTTTTTTTTTTTTATTAGGACAGCCAAAAAGGTTATTCACCTCATGTATTTGTTCAAGAGGGAGATGTAATTTGCCTTTAGCAATCTATGAGTAGGAAGTGAACCCTGGCTCCCCTGGTTCAGGGTCCATTGGTCTGACTACTAGGCTACTACTTCACTCCTACTATTACCCCAAGGCCAGGGTCTTAACTAATGGTCAGCTCAGCCTTCAGATTTGTCTCCCATTATGAGTGGTACAAGGCAGGGATGCCCTTGTCACCAGTGCTCTGACTTGGCTATTGAGATATTAGCCTTCAGATTAGAGTGTGTCCAGCTATACCGTTTTCAAGCGGGAAGTAAGGAACGTTATTTCTATGTACAAAGACCATGTCCTTCTATTTCTTCCAAACTTTAAACAATCAGGTCGCCAGGTATTAGACCTTCTGAAAGAGTATGGGCAGATGTCTAGATACAAAGTTAATTTTAATAAATCTGAAATATTTCCCATAGGGGTGGCAACTGAGAAGGATAGCCCGCAATGTTTTTCACTTTTTAGGAAGGCTAAGCACAGTATTTATTATTTGGGAATATGTGTGCCATGGTCAGTTAAACACAGAGGGATCTTCGAGAATGGGATGATCATTTCTTGTCATGAACAGGAAGAATTAACATTATAAAAAGGAATGTGCTTCCTCATCTCATGAACTTATTCCAGCATGTTCCATGTTACTTAGCTGACATTTTCTTCTCTACTATCAATAGCTCCCTTATTAAATTTATATGGCATAGCAAATGCATTCACATCACGCTTCAGGCACTGTGGTGGCCCAAGGAGAGGGGAAGAATGAATCTTTCTAATTTACAAGCGTATTACTGGATGGCACGCCTATATGGGGCCATAATTTGGTTACACAGGGATAAACGTACCCCATCATTCTGTTACGCTCGCTGCCC
Source organism: Rhinatrema bivittatum (assembly GCF_901001135.1). NCBI lineage: Eukaryota > Metazoa > Chordata > Amphibia > Gymnophiona > Rhinatrematidae > Rhinatrema > Rhinatrema bivittatum. The sequence continues at coordinate 122,536,068 of NC_042619.1, read as the reverse complement.
GCGGCAGCCCCGTGGTGCAGTCCCTCTCACCTTTCTAAGCAACTTCTGGACTCCAGCTCCCCGTCGCTTGTGGCAGTGGGCCACTAGCTCCGACCTCGGGCTCCCGCCAGCGCCTCCGGCCCTGCTCCACTTCCCAGGACTTCCAGCCAGGATGCCTCCATCCGTCGGGCCTCTCCCCAGGGTTCGCAGAGAGATGTCGCCAGCAGCACCGTACCCCTCCCTAAGCGCGCGCATCAGTAAACCTTTTAAAGGGCCCGCAGCAGGAACCTGGCTGTGGACCCAGATGCTGACATCAGATCCTTCAGCGTATAAATGCTCGGGCCTCACACTGAAGCGTTGATTTTGCAACAGGTCTCCTCGGTTCCGAGTACTCGTTGCCTCCGTGCTTCCTTGTTCCATGTTCCTGATTGTCTCCAAGTTCCTGATTCCTCGTTCGTCTCGTCTGTACTTTGATTCACCTCCTGGTGCTGACGTCTGCTACGCCCAACCACGCCTGCCTTCTCCGAGCTTGACCTCTGCTACGCCTGACCACGCCCGCCTTCTCCGAGCCTGACCTCTGCCACGCCCGACCACGCCCGCCTTCTAGGTGCCTCGATCTCTGCTACGTCCGACCACGCCCGCCTTCTAGGTGCCTCGACCTCTGCCACGCCCGACCACACCCACCTTCTTCGTGTCCCGACCCCTGCCACGCCCGGCCACGCCCGCCTTCTCCGTGCCTCGACCTCTGCTACGCCTGACCACGCCTGCCTTCTCAGTGCCTCGACCTCTGCTACGCCTGACCACGCCTGCCTTCTCCATGCCCTGACCAAGCCTGCCTTCTCCATGCCCTGACCAAGCCTGCCTTCTCCATGCCCTGACCATTGCTACGGATAACCACGCTATAGACTCCTGTGTGTCCAGAGTTCTTCGTTGCTTGCTACACCTTCCAATTGCAGCCAGCTCTCATTCAAGTTCAACAGTGATGCCTCTGTCCCTATCGTCTGGATTTGGACTCCTAAGGCTCCGGCCTCTCTATGCTCAAGCACCTTCAGACAATCCTCGTTCCTTGGTGCTTGGGTTCCTGTACTGGGTCCAGTATAGGATAGAATTACGCCACCTGCTGGCTGCTGTCTCTGGGCTGAACTACCTGTCTTTGACATCCAATCTCGAGGCCCGCCTAAGTCCTGCTGGCCCTGGCACCCAAAGGCTCAACCCAAGGGGAACGTGGGCTGGTATAGGTGAAGCTCCAGTAGCCTCTAGCTTCAACCCACTCCACCTGCTGACGGTGGGGACCCATAGGCCCTTGCCTGCGGGTTGTGTCAACTCCACCTCAGTCCAAGAATCCACCTCTAGTGCAACACATACCTAGCAGAAAGACTGGATCTTTCCTGTTGCGGGTGCTCATAGGCCCTTAGTTGAAATGAAACACTTTTAAACATGTTACACAAAGTCACTTTTCTTGTTCTAACTTTTTGATTTCTGATCATAGGCAGTTTTATATTTACTAATGAATATAACAACCATATGCTTGTTTTCCTAGAAAGACAGGTGCTGAAAGCTAGATAAAAATGCAGAAAGAACTGGACTAGAGGTCACAGAAACTTATCTTGAATAAGGACAAGGCCAGTTGGCATTCCATCTAGTTGCGAGCCATAGATGATAATATCAGCATACGAGGCGAAGATAAATTATCATGGAGATAGAGAGCAAATTACCACATGGCCATTCAGATTATTTGTTTATAAATGAAAGCCAATCATAGAAATTTTGCCAATCATGTAACCTAGTTTAGGGGTTGGAAATATACAACTGTAAATTCTATATAATGCTTTGTCATCAGTAAAATTATTTGAGAGAGAGTTTATGTTGGTGCTTTGCGTAGCAACCTGCCTCTCCATAAGGACGCCTTTATATTATTTTATAGCATTTAAATAAAAAGCTTGAATTTTTAGAAAATTCTTCCAGACTTTTGAATCTGCGTTTCCTAAATTTTCCTAAGATCATGGGTAAATTACCTATTATGACTTTAAGAAGATTTTTTATGGATGTTTTGCAATTTCCAGCTGATGCTTTACCATTTATTAAAAAGGCAATATTTCTTCCAGTTTCTTTATGCTCTAATTCTCCATCTCTTAACATATCTCAACTTCTCATAACATCTGGGTATGAAGTAATTGAATATGCAGCATTGCTTGATTCCTTTGCATTTGATAGTGATATAAGTAAGATTATGTCTTCTTATTTTCAACATCTAGACTCTGATTTGTCTACATTTACTAAGGAGCGAAGGAAAGGGTTTCACCATCATCTACAAGTCAATCCATCACTACACCTCCCTGGACCTTCAATATCCACTCAGCCTTCATATCTCTCAAAGACCAATCGGAGAAGTACACCGAGGATCCCTTCAGATACCGAACACAAAATCCACATGACACACAACAGCAAGAGACCGGGCTTTCTCAACAGCCGGATCCTCACTTTGGAACTCCATCCCCACTGATCTACGACTAGAACCCTGCCTACCAACTTTCCGCAAAAGATTAAAGACCTGGCTTTTTAAACAAGCCTTCCCGGACAACTCATAACCATCACCTGCTACTGCAACAATGTTACTGTAAATATTCATTAAGTTATTATTATTACGTTAAGTTAAGTAATTATCTCTTTACAAATCTTTACGCCCCACTGTTCCTCTTTTTTCTCTCTCCCAGTTATTTTACCCCTGTTTTTTGTAACTGCTTCCCCTTGCACAAGTTTAGTTCTACTGTTCTATGCACCCCTTGTTTCATGTAAACCAGCATGATGTGACTTGTTCTTGGAATGCCGGTATATAAAAAACCTAAATAAATAAATAAATGGGGCTTCCTTTATGCTTTGATACCCCTGTAAGTGTCATGTTAAATATCTTTCGGATAATTATATTTTTTTCTCCGAGCAACTTAGTTCTTTTATTGATACAAAAAAGAATTTAACGTCATCTCCCGTCCCCTCTGACCATCAATAGGTTTAATTTAAGTTTCAAGGTGGTTATCATTGTTAGGAAACCATTAAAGAAAGGGCCTTATTTTGCTCCTCTGTTTTCTTTGCCTCCCCTGTATATTTTCCTTTGTTAGAATGGCTTAATATCAATAGTAATGTTGCTTAAATCTTATTTTCTACATGTTTTCTGTAAGACTTACCATTTCATATTATGTTACGAAGTAATGAATATGTAATTTGTACTAAAAAAAAGTTAATAAATAAAAAGCTTTTCTCATCAGCTGTTGGCTCTAAGGGGATCATTTATTCAGAGAAGCACAACACCTGCCTGTTAGAATCCGGTGATTCATCACACATTAGAAGGGCAGGAAGAACCTGTGTTAATATATCTCACACAGTCAAGGTGTAGAAGGCAGCGGGTAAAAGGATGAGGTTATCTTTGGGTCCTCTTACCTCCGTTGAGAAGGAATCCTTTCTTAACTGTCCATACTTACAGTAAAGAATCTGCAGAATGGTGGAGGGTTGGTCTGAAATTACTGGGCCAGCTATGGGAGGAGGGAGAGGTTGCTCTTCAATCTTTTGTGGTCCTCTAGCTGAGCATGAACTGAGGACGGAGTCTGAACTATTATAGGCAGATTATAGCGGCAATCATCGGGGAGGGGAGTGAGTTTCTGCTCCTCCCTCTCTATTCAAGAATCCCTTTTTTCAAGAGAATGTGCCCAAGAAGTGCATTTCCTTGTTCTACAAGGCTATTAATGGTACTTTGATAGCCCGAAACTCATCTTTGTTCTGTATTAGGCAGTGGAACAGGGACATTTGTTTACAATCGGATGATGAGGATTAAAAATTCTGGCAAAGGGCTCATAAAATATCAATATGTCGCACTTATAGATACCTCCTCTATTACACTGCCTTCTCTCCTCCCTTGTCTCCCTTTTTGTTTGCAAGTCTATTCTGTAGTGCTTAGTGAGCAAGTGCAACGAAGCCCACATTGCTGCTTTTTATATGACTATCAGAGAGACCAATTTGCCCTCTGCCCAGGATGTGGACTGTGCCCTTGTAGAGTGAGCTCTGTATCCCTCCGGTACTGGTTTCCCTTTAGCTATCTACGCTGAAGCTGTTACATCCTTAATCCATCTAGCTATGGATGCCTTTGATGCTGCTTCTCTCTTCTAAGCCCTGCCAAACAAAATAAAAAGTCTGTCTGACTTATGAACATTTTTGGTTGTGTTAGAGGGCTTGCGAGTTAGAGTAGCTTAAGAGGGGTAATATCTAGAATTCTGGAGTTGGGGAAAGCAGAGTTGCTTACCTGAACAGGTGTTCTCCAAGGACAGCAAGATGTTAGTCCTCACACATGGGCGACATCATCAGATGGAGCCCGGCACGGAACTTTGATCTCAAAGAATCTAGAGCTTTCAACATGTCATACTGGGCATGAGCAACTGTAGTCATCACCCTGCCCCCTAGGCAGAGTCCCTCAAGTCCATGATATAGCTAATAAATGGAAAAACCAACTCCCAGAGGAGGCAGGTGGGTATGAGGACTAGCATCCTGCTGTCCTCAGAGCACACCTGTGACAGGTAAGCAACTCATGTGGTAGTCCTCACACATGGGTGAATCCCTAGCTATAGGCTGTCCAAGCAGGATAAAGCAGGAAACGGCACAGTGCAGAAGCATTACCCGTCTCCCTTTTGCCTGTGAGGCAGCCAACCCACAAGAGGTCCAAGTTGAAGAAGAGTTGGGTTCTACAAAGAAAAACCATAGAAATGAATGGGACACAAAACCCTCATGCTTAGCAGGGGCACCTAAGGCAGAGGAGTGATGAGAGTGTGAGCAGAAGCGTACTCCGCATCATGGAAAACAGTACAAACAGGGTTTGGAACAGTAACCCTGACAATGAAGTAGGCCTAGAACCTCCTGGGTACAGGAAAAAGCCTAGAGTTGTAAACAAGAGAAGGACTCTTGGACGAATGACCACACAGTTTCTAGCGGTTTTAGAAGGCAACCGAAAAACAACTGAGGCCTGATAACTCCCCAGAAAAACTGTGGTCCACTGACATACGAAGGACAAAATCTCTCTGCAGAAGTATGCCCATGTGTGTCTGATAGGCACAATGGGCAGAAAACCCAAGCAACGCATGGAGAACAATAAGCAACAATGGCAGGGCTTATTGTTCTACCATGCAGGACAGCGGTAGAGTTCCAGGGGATGAACGGCAACCCCCGAATGGATCGCTAACCCAACTCCCAAGCAAGGAGAAAAGTTAGGCCTGATGCTTACCCACAATGCACCCTCTCAAGGGCAGAGCCATCCATCCTGCCTACAGGATCGGTCAGGTGAGCAGGAAGGCACTTTGGGCAACCTAGTGAAATGAAAAAACTAGAGGCAGTATTAGCCAGAGCCTGGAGAAAATATAGGGAAAACATGGTGCATCTTTCCTTGAAGGTATAAATTAAGATATACCACAAAAGCCTTAGCTTTTCCTCCTCTCCCCCCGACATTCCAGCTGGAAGAAGTCGAAGAGAGCAAGAATACAAGGAGGCAGACTGCTGGATTGCCACAGTAAGCACAAGTTGCCAGGCGGTATATCCCATCTCCAAGAGAACAACTCACTGCCGATTCCAGCAGGGAGGTTACCCACCGAGACAGAGCCCTCAGCCTGCTTTGGAACAGTTGAACTAAGTACAAATTCCCCAGGTAAGAAATCCAGAAATACTCCACTAAGACACTGGAAGCCAGGCTGCCGCAAGTGCAACGCGAACAGAATTTCTTCACCGGCCTGGAAATCCGAAGGGCACCAGGGCAGGGTCAAGGCGATCTCGAACAGATTGCCAAGCACCTGGCAAAGGTATTAATATCCCAGCCATGAGTGCAAATAGTTCCCCCAAGGAACTATTTGCACTCATGCTGGGATATTAATTACTGAACAATTAGTTGCACTCATGCAACTAATTGTTCAGTAATGGAACAATTGTTGCATGAACCAGGACTTCCCTGTCCACAGACAGGGTTATCTCCAAAATGGGGAAGTATAGCTTGCAAGCCACTATAACCAAGAGCAGCACCTATGTTGCAGGGTCCCTCGTCCCCCAACTCCTTTATTCATGGATAAGGCAAGAGGCTGAAAGGCATACTCGCCAATTAGATGGACTAGAACCCTCCTCACTGAGGCAGGATCCTGCAGGCAAAAATGACTGGCCATAACAGTCCATTGAGCTCAGCAGGCATCAAGGTGACTCCTGGATGGGAGAAACCCTGAAGATTCACCTGGGAGCTACTCTGGAGAGGCTCCCTCGTGAAATAGGCCTACTGTGCCTTAGAGTAACTGAAAGAAAGCACAACCGCTTGACTGGCGCTCGCAAGGAACCAAGAGTAACCGCCAGTAGAAGTGGTGGCATCCCTTCTCCGGGAATGGAGAACGAGGGATATCCTTTGTAGGGGTAGACAATCAGGTATCCAGAGGGTAACCCATAAGGGTTGCCCTGGAACCCGGTCAAATCTCTCCTCCTTCAAGGGAGAGAAGTAATGGGAATCGGGGCCTCCTGATCCCAAAAACTTTCAACTCTCCCAAATAGAGCTGAGGTACAATCACTAATTGCTGAAGTTCAGAAGTGACCAATCTACTACTGGCAACTATCTCAGAAGAGTGGGTCACAGTAATCAATCAATGGAGGAGCCCCAGCAAAAACAGTCCAATGACCGCCTCTGCTGATCCCCGGCCCTGGCCTCCCAGGAGATGCGCAGATTCAAGAATCAAGACTCTGGCTCAGAGATAAACATGCCAGGGATGAAACCTCAGGGACTTATCCCACAAAGGGGGTTCATGACACAGAAGGGGGTGGAGAGACATATTCCTCTTCCGAGGAGAAGAGGATGCCCGACACTATCCTCCCGGTGTCCACTCCCCTTACAGTTCGATCAGGATGCAGTCCTAGATCACTCCTGTGGCTCACAACCTGTTGTGCTCGCCACAAAGGAAACACACACACACACACACACTCCCATACAGCAGAGGACAACTGGAAAAAAAGAGCCCTTTGCTGTAAAAACACACTGACCAGTACTCATACAGTGGCATCCACTTGCTGGAGTAGGTGGCTATGCACTGCCAAAAGGCAAATAGTGTGTGATGATGCCTTCCTCACCAGTGCTTCCCAGCACTTTGCAGTGCAGAACTGACAAGGAGGCAGAGGCCATGACGTGACGATGGCAGAACCCTGGCTTGGCAGAAACTGCACAGACAGGGAGAATGCTGCCTGTCACCGCCCGAGGCATTCGGACTAGACACCTTGCCTTACCCATCTGCGTATGCTGTACTTCACTGTAACACTAACTCACAGTGGAGTGAACAGGAACAGTGTGACAATGGTGTCCCCAGGACCACTGGTGCATTGGGCATGGTATGGTGGGTGGTGCTCCATGGCGTCGCCATCTGAGAACACTCCAAGAGGCTGGATACAACCCTTGAAACTGCATCGGAAATGGCTCACCTTCATTTCCCTCAAGGAACGATAGTAGAGAAGTCTATGGCAACAGACTGTGCCCATGGAACCCTGTGGTGATGTCCCGCGGCATTCAACCACATCCACTGATGCCCACAGTGGTGACCCTGCCCATAGAGTCCATAGGGCTATAGTGCGTACCAACGAAGGGTCACATCAAGGCCACTGATCAATGCGGCACCCAGGGCTTCGATGGCGCTTGACTGAATCACGATCAGATCAAGTGAATATAAATCCTTCCTCAGCACAACAGGCTCCCATGGACCGCGACCACCCGGCGGTACCTGATGAAACATCCGGTGCCCGAAGGCATCAATGGACCGGCGGTACCAAGGATGCCAGGGGCATCTGCAGGCAGAGACTCTGTAGCCCCAAAACAGCACATCGATGCTCAAAGAAACCAATGACTGCCAGTGCTATCAACTGTCTCTCTCAGCTCATCTATTTGCCCAAAGGAGTAATTGCGGCAAGCTCAATGGCATTACTTGTCAGTGGCTATGGCTGACAATAGCCCCACTAGGGCACAAAACTGGCTGGGGCCTCCGACGCCCCCTGATTCCAACGGCGCAGGGCCCCGAGATCATCGGCATCATGGTGCAAATAGCCGTAGCCCATGATGGGGCAGCACAGTGCACTGTCATCACTGGAAAGCAGAAGGGGAGGCTACATCTTTCAAAGCTCTTGTCCGTGGAGACTAGTTCCTTTGAGTATGGGGAGGATGAACTCTTCCCCAACAGGAACGGTATGGTCCTCAATCTCTTCACTGTCTGTCCGACCTACATCGATGCTGATCAATCAGTGAAACAACATGAACTCCTGTCTAGGTAGGACTCAGGCGAATCCCTGGGCTCAGTGGTCTACACGGATCACCCACAGACTACATTCAGTCAGTCCTGACAGCACCAGATAAAAAGGTACAAACAGAGCAAGGAGAGGACACAAAAAATAAACTGCAGGTGCAGTATAATTTTTTTTTTTTTTAAAGGAAGAAATAGACTCTGCCAGACAGCACAGTGATTAAGGCCTGCAGACAGAGGAGAGAGGAAAAAGAGAAAGAAAGAAAAATATTGTACAGTAAAGGAAAGAAAACAGCTGTAGCTCTAGAAAAAAAAAATCACAGACAGGCCGATACAGTAAAGTCCGCGAGAGAGCCACAGGCCGAATTTAATTTTTTTTTTTTTTTTTTTTTTTAAACTTTGTTTTACTCTTTGGGACCTCCGACTTAATATTGCCATGATATTAAGTTGGAGGGTGCACAGAAAAGCAGTTTTTACTGCTTTTCTGTGCACTTTCCCGGTGCCGGAAGAAATTAGCGCCGACCCAAAGGTAGGTGCTAATGTCTGAAAGTAAAATGTGCGGCTTGGCTGCACATTTTACTTTCTGAATCGCGCGCGAATACCTAATAGGGCAAATGCACGTTGAGGGCGCTATTAGGTGCCGCAGGTTGGACGCACGTTTTCCTCCCCTTACTGAATAAGGGGTAAGGGAAAACGCGCGTCCAAGAGCAGGCTAACAGGGCACTCCGTCGGAGGGCACTGTACTGTATTGGCCTGTTAGACTGTAGAGGAAGATAAAGCTGAATACCGTGAGCACAGGGCTCCACAGGGACAAAAAAAAAAAAAAAAAGGACTGAGGCATGCTGCCTAGGGGGCAGGGTGATGACTTTAGCTGCACATGCTCAGTAGGGCATCTTGAAAGCTCTAGATCAGGGGTCCCCAACCACCGGTCTGCGGACCGGGACGCGGGAGTTTTTTGCCGGTCCGCAGCGCCGCCAAGCACCGGCAGGTGTGTTGCGCGCTCCCGGTCTCTCCCGCTGCCGTTGCCGCCGGGCTGTCAGCACGTTCAAGCCCAGTGGGAACAGCAGCGGTGCTAGAAGAAGCTGTGGCACCCGCGGCTGGCCTTTTCTTTTTCCCGCGCCTGCCCCCCTCCCGTGACCCGGAACAGGAAGTGATACACGGAGCGGTGCGCGGGAAGGAGAAAGAGCAGTGCCGCGTGATAAAGTAGCAGCGGCGGCTGTAGCGTCGGTCCCCGAGCAATAGAAGCAGCCGGTAATCGAGAAAGGAGTCAGCAGCATGAGCCTCCCCGCGGCCGATGGGATTCTTCTTTCTTGGCCTTCGGGGGCTGCTGCAGCTCCCATTTGTGCTCCGGTGGGGGGGAGAGGAAGTGAGAAAGAGAGAGAAGCAGCCAGCCAGCCTGTGTGTGATTGACTGGTCAGAGAGCTGATGTGTGTGTGTATGTGAGAGACAATGAAAGTGACTACTCAAGGAGATGACTGATGTGTGTGTGAGAGAGAGAGAAAAAGCATGGAAGTGAGAAGTCTGGGTATGTGGGAAAGCATGGGCGTAAGAAGCCTGGTATTGTGGGGGTGAAAGAAAGCATGGGAGTAAGAAACCTGGGTGAATGTGCATGCATGAGAGAGAGAGACTGCTTGGTAAGGTGACGGTGTGTGTGTGAGAGAAAAAGACTGGTGTGTGTGTGAATGTGAGAGAATGTGATTCAGGGAATGAGACGCCTGTGCACGTGGAGAGTGAGCATGGAAATGAGAGAGACTGGTGTGTGTGTAACAGAGAGAAAGTGATTATGGGAATGAGAAGCCTGTGCATGTGAAGAGAGTGAGCATGAGAGTGAGAAACCTGGGTGTGTGTGAGACACAGCATGGGAGGGAGAAGCCTGTATATTTGAAAGAGAACATGGGAGTGGGAAGCCTGTGTGTGTGTGTGTGTGTATGCATGAGAGAGAGAGAGAAAGAAAGTGATTATGGGAATGAGAAGCCTGTGCATGTGAAGAGAGTGAGCATGGGAGTGAGAAACCTGGGTGTGTGTGAGACATCATGGGAGGGAGAAGCCTGTATATCTGAAAGAGAACATGGGAGTGAGAGACTGGTGAGTGTGTGTGTGAGAGAGAGAAAGAAAGTGATTATGGGAATGAGAAGCCTGTGCATGTGGAGAGAACAAGCATGGGAGTGAGAGACGAGTGAGTGTGTGTGTGAGTGAGTGAGTGAGTGTGAGTGAGACAGAGAAAGTGATTATGAGAGTGAGAAGCCCATATATGCAAGTAGAACACGGGAGTGGGAAGCCTGTGTGTGTGTGTGTGTATGGCATGAGAGAAACTGTTCAGGAAGGTGACAGGTGTGTGTGTGCCAAAGACGGTTTGGGAGATGATTGGTGTGTGAGAGACAGAAACTGGTCATGGGGGCATGACTGGTATGGTGTATGTGTGAGAGACATGGGCACTAAGGAAGAGGACCATAAGTATAGAGCTTAGCTTCTACTGCTTCTGGTGAGTGCCACGGCCTGCAGGGAAGGGGAGTAGGAGAGCTGCTGGAGGGGGTAAGTAAAAGGTGGCTTTTTAAGTTTATTTTTCTTGACTGCCATTTTAATTGTGTGATGTCTGCTTTTTTGAAATATTTTATTGGTGTTTGGAGAATGTTTAATAGTTTTTATGAGTTTTTAATTGTTGGATGTTATTCTGTTCATAGCTCTTTTGAAACATTTATTCTGCTTATTAGTATAGTTTTACAATTATTTCTGTGTGGGGATCTATAGCTGCTTGCTAGTTCTGTTTTCCTAATAAGAGGTGTATTGGTTTTTAGGACCTGATTTAATATTTGTAGTGTTGCCTTTTCATAGATAGGCTTGCTCCTGTTTGAGTGTATTCCATAATACAGGTGTAACTGTGTGCGGATTAGTTTATGTGCATTACTACAGATCCTATGAGTATGTTAGGTCGGTTCTGTGTCTGTTACCGAGATGAGATATTTTGCTAGCATGTAAGTGTTTGTATCGGTCTTATTTGTTGTGTTTTCTCAAGAGGACATGCATTGGTGGTAAACTGCTGTCTTTCTTTTCATAAGTAGGGCTATTGAGCCTGGAAGTAGAAGGAGTTTGAGTTGCTGTTACTGAGATGTCACCAGAACCAGATTATCTTTTTTGTAGGGTGAGTTGTATGGGGAATGTCATAATTCTGCTTTACATCCATTATTGTGGGTCAGGGGGGTTCCCGTGGATACAAACTGTACTTTTACATCTAGCCCCGTGACAATCATGGGTCAGTGTGCCATGCATGTGAGAACCTATGGTGAGTTGAGTCACATTCACATTATAAATGTCATAATTAAATGATAAGTGTGCACTAAAATCCAACCCCCTCCATAACCCCACCCCCATATGACCAAAGCCCCGCCCCTACCCCACCCCCGCAGGGCCATGGAAAAATGGTCTTGCTTGAAGCCGGTCCCTGGTACAAAAAAGGTTGGGGACCACTGCTCTAGATAGTTCAGTGCCAGGCTCCATCTTATGTTACCCATGTGTGAGGACTAACATCCTGCTTGTCCTCTGAGAACATTCTTATGACAGAGTTATGTTTCTTGGGATTTGGAAAGGGCGGAGATCACCAACTTGCAAAAGAATATTAGCAGAACATTCATTGCATGAAGGAAGATTCACTATAACATTATTGTGGAAGCAAACTCCCACTATGGCGGTATGGAATACACAGATATGTGAGACTGCCTTACTAGAAAAGCTGACAAGTTGAAACAAAGAAACAATGTACGATAAGATTTGGAAGTGTTACTGGAATAAAGTAAACTAATAGTATATCTAGACTGATAAGCAATATATTTGCAGGTACTGTTTTCTATTTCCTATTATTCTTTGTGCTACGTGAGAGCCCCATCTCCTTCACGCTCTTACTGAGGAGGAAAGCTGTAATATATATCTGTAATAAGAGGCTAGTATGTTTCTATGCTTTGTTAGACCCATGGAAGTGCTATACTCTTGATGCATGTGCTGTGCTAACTTTTTTCTAAAATAAAAATAAAAAACAACAGACTGAGATGGCTGAACTAGGCCACACCAAATGACAGAAAGTCTCAAAACCATACAATCACATCAAAGAACTATTAAAAACTTAAACAGGCGCTGAAAAACCTATTTAATGAACTCCTGAAATGGAAGAGAAAACAAGGAACAGGAAACATTTTCTTCTCAGAAGGAAATATGTCCAATATTGTGTGCAGACAAAAAAGGATTAAGGAGTCCCCAAGCAGTGGCTGTTAGGTGGGAAGGTTCTGTGCGTGTCTATAAAAGCTATTTAGACTTTCCAAAAATTCTAGAAAATGCTTCCCCATCAGCACTATCTAATATCACCACCCACACGAGTGGCTGATTCTTCCTTCTTGTCCTTAGAGAAAATAAAATACATCACGGCAAATCAGATTTAAGAATAAAACTAAAAAAAAAAAAAAAGGAAGCAATTAAATCTATGATACAGTCGAAGATATTTTGAGGAATCTAGCTCCTTTAACTACCTCCTAAGCCTGTATGAAAGAGTGAGGCTAAAACCAATTCCAACACCACAATGACAGCTAAGATTTAAAATCTTTTATAAGAAAGCAACATTTCCATTCACCAAACATCTGCATTTTGGATGGCTTTTGTTTTGATTACAAAAGTTCAAAATGTCCTTAGAGTATTTTTATACATGAAACCCTTAAGCAAATCCCACACAGTACAGATTAATCAGAGCTCTTCTTACCTCCCCTTCGGATGTCAATACAATGGAATGATGAGAGCCGCATGCTACAGCTGTCACTTGCTTATTTACCAAGTTCGTGGACACTAGGCAGGGAAGTAAACTTGGATTAGTTGTTCCATTGCCTAGCTGGCTATAGGCATTATGACCCCAGCTGTACACTTCACCTTCTGTTGGAAAAAAAAAATGTGGAAGATTTCAGAATATCAATTCATAGCAACACTTAATATATTTACACAATTCTGTACCACTCAATACCACCACAAGAAAAATGCAACACGCAGAGAGCGCATTCTTTCCTGATTTTCAATTCTGTGTAACTGCATTGAAACATGCTTTACAAGTTACAGTATAATGTCCTAACATAATCATAGGCTCACACCGTGAGCCCAAGAAACGACAAAATGAAAAATCATTAAAGAGGGGGGAAAAAAAACAACAAAAAAACAAACAAGCGGTGTGATTTGCTCAACGTAAGACAGTGAGGCAATTGAAAGGAAGGCCACCAAACTGGTTTATGGTCTGCACTATTAGCAATACAGTGATTCTTGGCAAAGATCTAAGTGCAGGATCTGAACCATGAACTGAGAACAGTGCCTTTTTTGGCTCCTTGGCTGAGATGAGTTCCTGTACAATTTAGTTGGGGACAAGACTGAAGACAGGATATTGATATCTATAAATGTAAACCATTATTTTATTTTAGATTATTTTGACCTTTTATCCAATCATATACCACTAATTTTTTTCCTTAATAGTTAAACTGCTTATTTATGTTATGGAGTCCGTTTTTGTATGATATTTTTAAGTACGATTCTATTTTGTGTGTCTTACATACTCCACCTAGAACAAACTATTTTGGATTGGCGGAATGGAAATTGTAGAGGCATAAAAATGTTGTTATGACCATGACCTAAAAGCAGAGAGTTATTCAATTTTCTGCTTTAAAAAACATGTATGTGGTATAACAAGAAACCAACTCAAGCCCAAATATTTAGCTATTACCTAGAACCTCTAATCCCCTCTTCCCTCACCAGGGATAATCTACTGCTTCAACTCACATTAAACATTTCACCGAAGAGTCCAAAGATTCAATCTTACTTTACAAACATCATCTCTTAAAACTAAAAATATAGAGAAGTGTTGCTGTTAGTAAGAAAGGGTTGTTCTTTTGCATATACTAACATCTACAACAGAGTGGACACTCCTGATATGGCAAACAAAATGGAGGAGTGATCTAAGGAGGCATGAAACGTGGTCAAGGGTTTGGCAGCTAAGATTTAATGTAAAAAAAAACCAAAAAACTGGAGTGCGATACGCTTGGGAGAAGTAAATGATAGGGGGCGAGTGACTGATGTGCACCAAACCGGAGACCGATCTTGGGGGTGCTTATAATTTGACCTCCAGATTGCCTGAACGGCGAGATAAAGCAGTGGCCAGAGCCAGAGGAATGCTAGCATCCACAGAGAGAGAGAGAGAGAGAGAGGGGTATAACCAGAAGGAAAAAAAAAAGGAGGTCGGGGCACCTCTTTACAAGCCATTAGGGAAGGCTTAAGATTTGTTAGGAACTGAGGAACAGTCTGGGGAAGGGGAAGGGGGCTCCACTTTAACCAGAGTGGAACCAGGCTGCTGGCACCATCATTTGAAAAGGAGATGGAGCAGCTTTTAAAACTAGACCACTGGGGCAAGCCAGCAGTCATTCAGAAATGCATGGTTTGAAGGGAAGTGTCTTCCAAGGATACTTGCAAAATAGGGAAGTTAGAATATCTCAGTAAAAATCGTGCTTAAGGCTGAAAAAGCCCAGACAGGCAGCGAGCACACAGATGTACATGACTTGAAATGGCCTGTATCTTCTGCTAATAACCAGGTTGTGAAAAAAAATGGAAATTAAAGTAAAAATTGAAAAACAAAAAAAATACTTTAAAATGTCTGTGTGTGAATTCTAGAAGTCTGAATAGTAAGATTAGCGAGTTAGAATGTAAAGCATTTACAAGGAGATAGACATAGGCATTTCAGAGACATGGTGGAATGAGGATAACCAATGGGATACTGTGATACCAAAGTACAAATTATATCAACGTGACAGGACAGATCAAATTGGTAGTGGCATTACCAAAGATGGCAAAGAGTCAAGTATGATAAAAATCCTGCACGAAACAAAATGCAATGTGGAATCTTTATGGAGAGAAATTCCATGGGTATAGCAGTGGGTGTAAACTACCATCCGCCTCACCAAGATAAAGAAACAGACAAATGCTAGCTGGATAATACATTTGGCAATACAATAACAATGGGTGTTTTCAATTACTCTGGTATTGACTGGGTCAATGTCTCACTGGCACATGCCAGACAGCCTAAGTTTCTAGACACCATAAATAACTGCTTCATGGAGCAGCTGGTCCGAAAACTGAAGAGAGGGCCAGTAACTTTTTTTTTTCCCCCACAAGTGGCTTGAGAACAAGCCTAAGGGTTCCCGCAAGTCTTTAGATCTAGTTGTTAGTGGAATGCACGGTGCAGTGCAGAGGGGTTACTGTGGTGGGGCCATTAAACAATAGTAATCATAATGTAATCAAGTTTGACATAATTGCTGGAGGGAGGATATTAAGCTAAACTACTGCAGTAGCTTATAAAACTTTAACGGGGAAGACTACAACAGAATGAGAAAATTTTTAAAAAGAGGTTGCAAAAGTTCAAAGTTTGCATGAGGTGTGGACATTGTTTTAAAATACCATTTTGGAATCTTTAATGGAGTATATATTCATTCCTCAGGAAAGGAAGAAGGGAGATGACAGGGGAAATGTGGGCAGGGCTCACCCATGAGTGACAGAAGGCTCTGAGAGAGGAGTCTCAGGTGAGGCAGGGCAGGGACTCCCGCCTGGCACACAGGTGTAACTGAAGAGTGGGGGTGCCGACTCAAAAGGTGAAGGAGGGAGCCAACAGCAGCCTAGGAGAGGGTTACAAACTCCCCAAAGAGACTGGAAAATTATGGGTACCCTAAAAATTCACATTATTGATTACAAACTTCATGGTTAGCACGCTATGCTAAAGAAGCTTAGAGGTGAGCAGCAAGGGCTACACAAACTGTAAGTGACTGTTTGCACGTTGGACACCGAAATGGCAGTCAGGGCTAAATAGTGCAGACTGTGTGCTGATATCAGAGCCAATTGCAGAGGTGACCTTGCAGTTGGTAAGAGCGTTAAGCTGAACCCCGAAAGCTGTCTGGACTTTACAGGGTCAGCAGAGACTGGGTGAGGGGTAAAGGTGTTTCCTCTGGGAATCCTTCCTGAATGTATTCATAAATAAAGATGAGAGCAAAGATCTTTGTCTAAATTAGCATGTTTTTGGACAAGAGGTTTTGGATTTTAGGGGAAGCTCAAGGACATGAGTCTACTTGAAAAAACCTTCAGTCTTCAAGGAGTTTCCAGAGGAGACAAGCGATAGGATTCAGTTCGGGAAACTAAAGTGAAAGGGGCCGATGCAAAAAAAAAAAAAAAAAAGTGCAGAAAGCAGGCACTGAAAAGTCAGCGCCCGCTTTCTTAACGCGCACATGGCGCCCACAATGGGGGGTGCCAAGCTATACGGAAATTAGGGGGTCACGCTAGCAAGGAGGCGCTAGGGACGCTTGCTCGCCTCTAGCGCCTCCTTGCTAACACGAACCCACGGCGGCTGCCAGTTACGAAAACGGACGCCGGTAAAAATTCAGCTGTCTGCCAAAGTATTTTTTTTTCTTTTTTTATTTAAGAAGTACAGAAAAGCAGTTTTTTCTGCTTTTCTGTACTTCTTTTGCATGCGCTCAGTTAACGCCTGCTCCAGGTAGGCGTTAATACCTGAGAGCTAAATGTTTGTCCGAGACGCACACTTTTTTTTTTTGAATGCGGAGTGAATGAGTAATAGCGCTCATCACATGCATTTGCATGTGATGAGCGCTATCGCATTCACCCGCGTCAGATGTGCGTTAAATAGGCACTAATCTCCCTATTGCATTAGGGGGTGGATTAGTGCCTATTTAACCCGCGTTCGACTGTGGGTTATACAGTGCGCTCAGTCGAGTGCACTGTACTGCATCAGCCCCAAAGTGTTTAAGCCAGTTATATCTCAGTAGGGAGTCTGAATACAGGATTGAACTAGGGTTCTCTCATCAGCAAGGAAGAACACAGTCCTGCAGAGTGGAACTGGCATGAAAAGTCAAGCCTGTGTTTGATGATCATCGAAGACAGGATAATGCCTTGCTACAAAATGTATTCCACGCATTAAAAAAAGGTTGAAGAAAAGACCAAACAACTGCCAACATGGTTTAATGTTAAGGTGAAAGAGGCAGTTAAAGCCATACTGCCAGGTTTTTAATTCTGGGATGCATACCTGGGCGAGAGAGTCAGAGCGCGTATGGTGCAGGAGAGAGCAAATGTGTGCTCGTGTGCGGGAGAGTGACCTGAGAGCGAGTAAGTGTGTGCACAACTACCCCAGTTACTCTCTGCCTGCTAATCCATGACAATTTCAGGGCATCTGGAAATCAAAAGTTCCAAGGTATAGGATAATGAGGAATTTTTTAAAATCCTTATTTTAATTTTTGGGTGTTATTTGATGTATCTGTTTTGAAACATTTTATTGATGTTTGGACAATTTTTATATGAGTTTTAAATTACT
Source organism: Rhinatrema bivittatum (assembly GCF_901001135.1). Classification (NCBI taxonomy): domain Eukaryota; kingdom Metazoa; phylum Chordata; class Amphibia; order Gymnophiona; family Rhinatrematidae; genus Rhinatrema; species Rhinatrema bivittatum. The sequence continues at coordinate 122,518,428 of NC_042619.1, read as the reverse complement.
GAATGTTATTCTATTCATTAATTGTTTTGAATTCTTTTTATTGGTATGGTTTTACTAATTTTGTATTATGAGGAATGGTACTGTTTCTGTTTTTTACATTCTTGCAGTACATACAGAATTTGGCTTGTTGCGGTTTCCAGTTCAGTTTTTTGTCTGTACATTTCTATTTATACTGTATGGTCTCTCTATTCTGTATTTGAGGGTCTATCTGTGTTTTGCATGTGTGACTGAAGTAAGTTATTCCATTAGTGTGAAGGAATCTATAGCAGCTTGGCTTGTTCTGTTTTCCTAATAGAGGGTGTATTACTATTTTAGGCCTGGTGTAATATTTGTAGTATTAACTTTCCTAGGTAAGGTTGCTGCTGTTTGAGTGCTGGCAGTTAGTGCTGTTTTATATAGAAATTATTTTTTCTCGTGGCTGAGGGTCATGCCCAGGCCCAAGACGCATTACAGTAGGCCTAATACCATATAGGTTCCAAGTATCTCTAGCTTATTTTTGCAGAGTTTTCTGGTTGGAACCTCAGCAGTGCATGTAAATATAATATACCTATTGTAAGTGATATTTTTACCTCAGAGGACTGTGCTTTGAATGTTCTTTTTCATGTAAAATCTATTATTATAAATGCATAATTTTTAATTGCATGTGAGGAGGATGTGATGGGGGTGGGGGTTGAAGGCTATAGTTTTCCTAGGACCTCTAATACCCTTGGCACTGGCCATGGGCATTACTGTACAAACATTTAACAGAGCATCCCAACTCGTGGTGCCATGTGTTCTGTAAACGGGGTGGGCGCAGATTTTCACTTGGCCAAGTATTGCTTCAGCTCTGGGCAATACTATTCTATAAGGTGCGTCACTTCATTGCTGAATAGCTGAAAGAAGGAAGGTAGAACCATGCTACCATCTCTAGTATTTATCCATTAGGCAGGTCACTAGATTTGTAACTGTATACCAAGAATTACTGCTGGGAAAAAGCAATTCCTGGCAGCTGGTTATATAGAAGGTCTTCACCTCTGAAGAAAACGTTTCATAAACTGTACAAGCATGAACTGAAAATCCTTATCCTTTGTTATTCCTCTTGGATATTTGTTAATTTTGTGATGTCTTAACAAAATTCAAGACTTAAGAAAGTAAACTGCGAACAGAGGGAAAATCAAATTCCCATGTTGCACTGCAGGTGATCACATCCCTGTACAAAGCTGGAAGCAGCACCCAAGCACAAAAAGAACTGGCAACACCGATTTGTTACATAAATTGATATAGAAAAGTTGAAATCATGGACATAGATGACTAACATCCTACTAAAAAAAAAAAAAAAAAATCTGCAGACTGGAGAAAATAGATACTGCAGAAGACTATGTTGCTGCTGATGGAATGACAAGCTTTTACCTGCCCTGTAACAATGGGAAAATAACATTACTGCCCAGGAACTGTACCTGAAATGGAATCAAGTATGATCTGGAGTACAATAAAAAAAAAAAAAAAAAAATCACAGCAGGAAAACAATTATGCCTATTTCAGATGTTACCCAAGGAGCAAAATATAAAACATTTTAGAAGATCACCAGAAATAAATGGCCACCCCAATAAAGTAACTTATATGAAGTCAAATTAGCTAATTATGAAAACACTAAACCTGAGATTTTAGCTATTTTTCACAATAAAATGTCATACTAGCAAGGGTACAAGAAGATTGATTAACCATTAGTCGCCCTGGCCAATTTATTGGGATTGCAGGATAAAAAGAAGGTATAAATAACTATCCTGTTTTATGAAATACTCAGCCAATCAGAATGCCAGATTCCTTAGCCAGCATCCCAACCAAGCCAATAAAGAGGATATATAACATTATTGCATTATGTATTACCAGCAGTGACGAGGACAACATGCGGGCCACTTCCAAAGCTCACACAGGCTAGTTTTTTGCCACATAACGTCTCTAATCGTCTTGGTTGAATGGTGCTCTGAATGTCGCCTGTTCCCAGACAGCCACTGCAGTTAGTGCCAAGCACAAAAACCTTGGAAAAAGTGTTACATTGGTTCAATATTTGATCATACTTAATATATATATATATACACACACTTTACATATCAAATGGTCACAAACACTTCCAGTACACGATGCACAATAAAGCAAGTCCTAGAAGGGATGGTTTTCCAAAATAGTAACTAGCATTTGTAACTCTCACCGTGCAAGATTAATAGGGCTCTAAGAAACAAAAAGGAACCACAGTGTCTATAGCTCTAAACCAGCACAGTTTTGTATTCTCATTACATCAGAGATGTTTTTCTATGACATCATCCCATAAATACATAAAAAAAAATACAAGTTACGCATTTTCCTCAACTCTCAAAAACTCACTTCACAACTTTCTGACACCGTCCCAGTCATCTTTGCCTCTGATCATTTACTCTCCACAACTACCTACCTCACCACTAAGTCACTGATCAAAACACACACAGAAAGCCCTAGGAGGAGAGAAGCAATCAAAGAGATGGCTTCCTACAGCATACAGAGAGGAAAGAACCATAGCACTGGGCTCCTGCAGTACACTGCAGGAGCAGACGACAGAACTCACGGGACAGGATTCTACAGTCCGCAGAGAGAAGTGGAGGACAGACTTTTCTAATGCACAGCAGGAAAGGAGACGACTGAAGGCTGGCAGACTCCTGCAGCACACAACAGGGAAAGTGAGGACGCCACAGCAGCTGGCTAGTGCAGCACACAAAACAGGAAAGGAGAGAACCGTGCTGAACCACTACTCCAGAGCGCAGCAGAGGCAGTCACGCAGCCACAAGCGAACGACGCTCGGCTCCTGCCAGCAGGGGGAGAATCAACACGAGAGAATGGCAGCTGCTGGCTCCTTGCGCCTGATGTGAAAACCATTACTGCGAGACTATGTCTGCAAACATTTCAGAGTCTCTCAAAACTGCAGTATTTAAATCTCACTTCTAAGAACTCCCTAAAAGCAAGTCACTGCCTCCTCAGAGTATCTAAAAAAAAAAAAAAAAAAGAAAAACAAAAGGCCTTTACATCTATTAATGGTTTCCATTTATTCTACTTTAAAATGAAGATAAAACTCTAACCTGTATTTCATCTAATTGTGGGATGTCATAGAAACCATCTTATAACAGTGCAAAAAGGCGTCAATTTAAGCTTGCCAGGTGAAAAACAACCCTGTAATTCATGAATTTTGCTGGAAACGTTATTCTAATGCAGATTTTGCTATTCAGTTGCCAAGGTTTTTTTTTGTTCTTTCGTTTCCTTAGGTCCGTTTTCCACCTCCGTGTCCACGCTGCTAACCATACAATAATTTCAACTCACCCTTGCCCTGGCTGCAAACCTTGGCTGGAAGGGAGGTATAACCCCCAGTCTGGACTGATCCGGGTACGTACAGGGAAACTACTTTTCATGGATATCAAATTTCACAGCAATATCATATCACCAGGAACACTGGTGATATGTTACCACATGATGAGCCAATCCTACTAGGACTATCCGACCTAAGAATCAAGATCGCCACAGCAGCCCTGTATCTCCAAGGACATGACAGATAAGAAAACCATATAGATACTATATATGTTGATTTACATGCCAGTACCGTGCCACAGAAAGACTATGGCTATCACACTGATATGGAGATCTATACTGATATGATAAGCCAAGGTTAGAGCTAGGTCTTGATGCCTAGGCTGGGAGACTAAAAGGCTGCCTAACTCCCTGGCTTTCTAGCTTCAGATCTCACTGTGCCTCTCTGCTGCAGACGTTCCCTGAAGGAGAAAAGAACCTGAAAAAGAGAGAGGAATGGGGTGAGGACCAACGACGAAAACTTAAAAGGGAATAGGGGAAAGGAGAAGAACCTCAAAAAGGAAGAGATGCAAGAAGGGCGGCCATTAGATTTTTCAGTGTACTTCTAATATGTTAAATCTTATTTGCATAACCGGTTTATGTTCGTGACGCTCACCAGGGACACATGGCAGCTGGTGTTTAGGGGCATCAGTGCAATCGCACCACCAAAACTCTACAGGGAAAGAGAGAATATATCTGCTCCCCCCAACACAGCCAGAAGAGCTTGCTCTCTTGTGCTACACTGCTGAGGACTGCTCACTGAGCTGCTCTCTCCGAGGCAGGAAGGAAGAGGAGGAGAAAGAAGTGGAAGGCAGTTTCACGGCACTCTCCTCCACTTCTACTTGTTGCCTTCCTCCTATATGTCCTACCTCGTTGGTGCCTCCCTCTTTATCTACGAGAGGTCTGGTTGCCACGGCGTTCCTTTGCCAAGATCCTCCAGTGTCCCTGGACCGGCTGCATACTGCGACCCGCTATGGCTCCTGTGGACCTAGGGGCGCACGGCACGACACCGATGGAAGTACCGGCGAGGGCGCGAAACTCGGAGGCGTCCCCTGAAGATGATGTCATCCGCGACTAACATAAAAGGTCTTAGCATTTGCTAAACTAACGAGTTAACAAGGAGTTACCTACAGGAGGTTTAGATTACTACCTAGCTACTCTGCTACTGGACTTACTAGAGGTACCCGCTCCTCGGGGGCCTCGCTCTCTCTCTCCTATTTTACAGATTACAAGACTGAACTGGTACTCGCTCTTCAAGGGCCCTTGTTCCTGGACCACCTGTTGATTCTCTGTCTTGCTACCTGCTTCTCCTGCAAGTTCTTATTGCAGACTGTTCTGAAGTTCCAGTGCTCGCCTACGGCTCCTGTTCCTGAATGTACTGAAGACTCTCTGTGGTATAGAGACCATTGCAGACATCTACTATTGTGAGTGTACCATCTTGTATCCAGTATACCTTGTCTACTCGCTACTTCTAGTCTCCCTCTACAGCTCTGCGACCCAGAGATTATATTCCGGTATTAGAAGGACTTCAGCCTTGCCAAACACAGCGACTCACTACTGCCACCCTTGGTGGTCCAGCTTCCAGTCTAATAAAGAATTATTGTGTTTATCTCATATTCTAGCCTAGCCGATGGTTCCTCTCAGTATCTCCTCCTGGGGGCGCTGTCATCTGCCATTGACCCAGGGATTCACCATTTTCTCCAAGTGGTCATTACTTACACTACGAGTTGTGCCATACAGACTGCCACTCTGTGGGAACCAACCTACTACGGACTATTAACTCCGCCTACGGAGCATTATAAATTGCTGGCTCCTCCCCTTGGAGGAGCAGCTTTGAACACTACTCCACCCTCATTCCGCCCTTCCACCTCGGCACCTCTTCTATGATGCAGTTATGTAAAACTACAGATTACAGTTCTTGCCAGTTCTAAATAAAATAGATGAGTTGAGAAGGAGACGGGAACAAGATACTGGGGCAAAAGAATCCAAGCACAGGAAGGAGGCAAAGAAGAATTAGTGGCAAAAGGAGAGAGGTAAAGAACGTTTAGGAATTTCTAAATGTGAACCAAGTACTTCCACTGGGTGTAGATATGTGGGAGTGAAGTTCTGGTGCCCATGCCATGTCTCAGTCAACTGCACACTCTGAGGCTTTCCTCTTCTCGCTCAAGCATCAAGTCTCTCTCCTGCTGCAGTTGTCCACCACCAGATCTATCTTCTGACACATCTGCCTCCCTCCCCAACTACCCCAACGGAGAACTGCAGCCAACCTCAAAACAGAGGAAATTCAAAACTGAGACACGAAAGAGCCTACAGAGCCACGGGATGACACAATACCTCCTTCCGTGTAGCTTCTGACACTGGGTCACAGATGGACACGATCTAATCACTAGGTGTCCCTTTTTACTTTGTTAATTTTTAAGTAACTTTGTACTAAAATGTCTAAAAATTCCAACTTGCATTTCTTATAAATTGTAAAATGAAGGTTTTCAAGAACATCTGTAATGTAATAATATAAAGTTGCAGAGTTAGGAATAAGAACTGAATTTCTTAGAACTAAATAGAATTTTTGTAAATGAATATGAAGTATAGATATACAGATATATATACACAGGTAAGGTGAATTCGAATCGTTTTGATGCTGTGCTTAAATTTACCTTATATATTGGCTCCCCTTTGTATATACACATATACATGTGCTAAACCAAACTTGCACCCCTTTATTAACAGCTGAACTCAATTATAGGTTTTATGGTATTATATGGATGACGTCTCTTACACTGGTGTCTTGAAAACTCAAATATTTAGAAAGAATAAACCAAGATGACCAAATACACATATGCTTGCAGTGACTACATATACCTAGCAGGGAAGAATACTGGTACTAAAAACATTTAAAATTATGATTACAGAACAGGAAATAAAACCTTTTTTTAATGTATTTGTTTTATAGATTTTAATAGCTAATAGGTTTTAGTTACTTTTTAATTCTGTTTTATTTTATAATCGCTTGTAATTTGATTGTATATTTATTTTTTTATCCTTATTGTTTGTATTTTTATTGTATAATTATTTGAATTGTAAACCACTGTGAAGGCTATGCTGAGACAACGGTATATAACAATAAACCTTAAACCTTTGTTTTTTAGTTGAGAATGGTACAAGCCATATCATACCAACACGTTCTCAGTTTTAATTTAGTTAGAATGTCTTAGCTGAAGGACTGGCAGAAGGATGAAGACTTTAAATAGTTCCAGTTCAAATTTAGCACGTTTTAGTACTGATTGAAAACTATTATAAAAGTTATTCAATAGCTTATGCGAACTGAGTTGGTGCCTCAGACTCCATATGAACAAGTGCCCACATTACAAACACACACACACATCAAATGGAGCACTAAACTGACACCCTTATTGGCAATCTCAGCAGAAGTCAAAAGACTGAATGGCTGCAGGAAAAAAAAATGTACAAAAAAAAGCCACATGAAAATGCCAAAAAGGACAATAACTAATAAAAGCTAAAAAAAAAAAGTGCTCTAGAAATGGCAACCAGTTAGCACAAGTATAATGTTAAAGGGCCAGTCATACATCCAAATATTTCCAGAAAGTCAACTCTGTAGAATCCAATTCACATAAGCATATGTCCTGTTCTTCTTTTGATGGGTACATATTATGCAAAACATTTAAAGTATTCAGTGTAAAAAGTGTTTCAGCCCAAGTAAAATTAAACTTCCTATACCGATGAGAGGGAAACAGGACCAACACAGGCCAGATTTTGGCAATTCTGCCTTCATCAAGGTCTATATACCACTCTAGCCAATTGTAATTAAAGAAGTTGTCACAAGTGCTAAAGAGATCTAAAATTAAAAAAAAAAAAACCCAAACATACAAATATGCCTCCAACAATTTTTAGTAGTAATGGCCCAAAACACCAAATGTAATTTAAAAAAATAAATAAATAAATAATAAAATCGCCCACCAAGATGTCATATCAAATACATTCTTGTATCACTACTTCCATGAATTTGATCCAATAGTATAAAGCATCAGCATGATCCATTCGTGCTTATATCCTATGACAAATTAAATTTAATTTCATTCATAAAAAAAAATGCAAACCACAATGATTTCTATTGCAATATTAACAAGAAATGAGAGAAAATGGAAACATATACCCTACAGTTAATACAAGAAGTTCCTTTCATGGGAAAATCTAAATACTTCATTCTGGATACCAATATACGAAAAAACAAAAGGAACAAAACCACAGGCTATGCTATAAAGCCATATTTAAAAGAAACAAACATTTAATTCGAAGGGCAACCAAAATGATAAAGGGGATGGAACAGCTCCCCTATGAGGAAAGGCTGAAGAGGTTAGGGCTGTTCCGCTTGGAGAAGAGACAGCTGAGGGGGGATATGATAGAGGTCTTTAAGATCATGAGAGGTCTTGAACGAGTAGATGTGAATCTGTTATTTACACTTTCAAATAATAGAAGGACTAGGGGCACTCTATGAAGTTAGCAAGTAGCACACTGAAGACTAATCGGAGAAAATTCTTTTGCACTCAACGCATAATTAAGCTCTGGAATTTGTTGCCAGAGGATGTGGTTAGTGCAGTTAGTGTAGCTGGGTTCAAAAAAGGTTTGGATAAGTTCCTGGAGGAGAAGTCCATTAACTGCTATTAATCAAGTTTACTTAGGGAATAGCCACTGCTATTAATTGCATCAGTAGCATGGGATCTTCTTAGTGTTTGGCTACTTGCCAGGTTCTTGTGGCCTGGATTGGCCTCTGTTGGAAACAGGATGCTGGGCTTGATGGACCCTTGGTCTGACCCAGCATGGCAATTTCTTATGTTCTTATGACATAAGTATTATTTAGCCCATTCAGTGTCACAGTGTTGGCCTCCTCCCTCCAACATCATCAGCTTAAAATGAAACTGTAGATGGAGCAGGATGCTCGGCAGTAAATATGTCCAATGTTACCCTTACTCTGGCACAACTTTTGAGTAAGGGTTTGTCATATGCTCCAATTACACCACACAATTCTTTTCAGCTTTATGTGCAGTTCTTTAGGTTCCATCGTAAGTTGAAGTTAAAATGATTCTTCTCTAAATGGCTAGATGAATGAGAAGATGTGTCTGTGGTTAAAAATCCATTTAAGTAGTATCCTCCTGAACCTGAGGACTCCATATACTTACATTTTGGAGAAATGGTATTGTAAGATAAGACCGATATTGAGAAGCATGGACACTGATTCTTTTCCAGTCTTTCAACAGATGAAAGGGATACTCTATGTGACTTCCAATAACATGGAATACATTCTTTTATCTGACCCTGTGAAACGTATGTTCCTGAGGCTTTAAGACAGATCAGCGATTCAGCTTACTATCAAAAATCATCATATGACCATACTAGCAGAATACAATGCAAGATTAAAATTCTTGTCCATCTAGACAGGAATAACCATTTCCTTACTGATGAATCTTTTTTTTTTGTTTCAACATTTATGCATTCTTGTCATTCACATGCTTCCCAAAATTCACAAATCTATGGATTGTCCACCTGGTTGCCCAATTATCTCAAGTAATGTTTTTCTTCTTGAACCTCTACCCATCTTCATCACTAGGTTTTTCAACTTTTCAATTCAACATTGTCAGCTTTGAAACAGAATTTAATGCATGTGATTAATATTATTCAAAACATGCCTCCACCTCCTGAGAATACAATATTTTAACGATAGACTTTCAATCGTTATATAACAAACCTCAAGATGCTGCTATTGAGATTGTTTGCAAAACATTAGATATGAGACATAAGAACACATAAGGGTCATAAGAGACATAAGAACATATATTGGGTCAGACCAAGGGCCCATCAAGCCCAGTATCCTTTTTCCAACAGTGGCCAAGCCAGTTCACAAGTACCTGGCAGGATCTCAAGGGGAAGATAGATTCAAAGTTGCTTATCCCAAGAATAAGCACTGGATTTCAGCAACTCTATATTAATTATTAATGGACTTTTCCTCTAGGAACATGTCCAAACCTTTTTTAAACACAACTATTCTAATAGCTTTCACCACATCCTCTGGCAATGTATTCCAAAGTTTAATTATGCATTGAGTAAACAAATATTTTCTCTTATTAGTTTTAAATGTATTACCAGTAACTTCTTTGTATGTCCCCTGGTCTTTGTACTTTTTAAAAGAATAAACAACTGATTAACGTTTACTTATTACATTCCACTCATCATTTTATAGACCTCTATATATCTCCCCTCAGCCGCTTCTCTAAGCTGAAGAGTCCCAACTTCTTTAGCCTTTATCATAGGGGAATTGTTCCATCCCTTTTATCATCTTGGTCGCCCTTCTCTGTACCTTTTCTAATTCTGCTATATCTTTCTTGAGATATGGTGACCAGAACTGAACACAATACTAAAGATGAGGCATTATGATATTCTCTGTTTTATTCTCCATTCCTTTCCTAATAATCCCTAGCATTCTATTTGCTTTCTTGGCTGCTGCTGCAAAGTGAGCAGAAGATTTCAATGTGTTTTCAATGATGACATCTGGATCCTTTTTCTGAATAGTGACTCCTAATGTGGAGCCTTGAATTTTGTAGCTTTAATTTGGGTTACTCTTCCTTAAGAGCATCACTTTGCACTTGTCTACATTAAGTTATTTGCTGTCTACATGTCCAATCTACCAGTTTTGTAATGTCCTCTTGCAATTTCTCACAATCCTCTTGTGATTTGACAACTTGAATAATTTTGTGTCATCAGCAAATTTGATAACTTGTTGTTCCCATTTCCAGGCCATTTATAAATATATTAAAAAGCATCAGTCCCAGAACAGATCCCTGGGGCACTCCACTATTCACCTTTTTCATTGGGAAAAATTATCAATTAGCCCTGCTCTCTGTTTTCTATCTTTTAACCAGTTGGCAATCCACATTAGGATACTGCCATCTATCCCATGATTTTCTAATTTCCTAAGAAGTATCTCATGAGGGGACTTTGTCAAATACTTTCTCGAAATCCAGATACACTATTATCAACTGGCTCACCTTTATCCACACGTTTATTTATGCCCTCAAAAAAATGTAGCAAATTTGTGAGGAAAGACTTCCCTTGGCTAAATCCATATTGGCTTTGTCCCATTAAACTATGTTTATCTACATGTTCCGCAATTTTGTTCTTTATGATAGTTTCTACCATTTTGCCTGGCACAGATGTCAGTCTCACGTGTCTGTAATTTTCTGGATCTCCCCTTGATCCCTTTTTAAAAAATGGCATTACATTGGCAACCATCCAGTCTTCAGGTACCATAGTTGATGTTAATGATAGTTTACAAACTTCCAATAGCAGGTCTGCAATTTCATTTCTCCATTCTTTCAGCACTCTGGGATGTAGACCATCTGGTACAGGTGATTTGCTACTCTTTAGTTTGTCAATTTGCCTTAGTACATCTTCCAGGTTCACTGAGATTTGTTTCAATTCCTCTGAATCATCACCTTTGAATATCATTTCTGGCATGGGTATATCTCTCAAATGAAAACCAATAATTCTATTTTTAGGGCTATTCTCCTCACAATGTATACCTATACTGAATACTCAAATGTACATGAGGACTACCACACTTACCATTTTATTTTAACCTAACATATTTCAAAACCCAGGGAATTAGTATCAGAATATTTGTGCTCAATCGTTTAGGCTCTTGCCCTTACAGGGCTACAACCATTTTCATGGCAACAGTAGCACTTGATTTTTCACCTCATTTACCAATTCCCACTAAAACCTCCCTAGGGAGGTTACAAATTTTAACAGTCACAAAAATAGCGAGAGGTTGAACAGCTATAAAAGCAGAGTTAATTTTGAGTCACGAGAGGAGGTGACGGAAGGAAGTTTCACGGAGTGTTTTTGGAAAAGAAAAAAAGAAGAAAAAGATAAGTGACATTAAATCAGTGTGCAATTTTTAAAAAGTTGAAAAATAAAAATCATGTTTTAGTGGGAATTGGTAAATGAGGTGAAAAATCAAGTGCTACTGTTGCCATGAAAATGGTTGTAGCCCTGTAAGGGGCAAGAGCCTAAACAATTGAGCACAAATATTCTGATACTAATTCCCTGAGTTTTGAAATATGTTAGGTTAAAATAAAATGGTAAGTGTGGTAGTCCTTATGTACATTTGAGTATTCAGTATGGGTATATCTCTTACATCTTCCTCAGTGAATACTGAAGCAAAGAATTCATTTAGTCTCTCTGCTATGGCTTTGTCATCCCTAAGTGCTCCTTTCATCCTTTGATCATGTAATTGTCCAACTGACTCCCTTGCAGGCTTTTTCCTCGAATGTACCTGAAAAAGTTTTTATTATGAGTTTTTGCTTCATTGGCAAGCTTCTTTTCAAATTCTTTCTATGCCTTCCTTATCAATGCTTTTTAATCTGACTTGCCAGTGCTTAAGCCATTTCCTGTTTTCTTCATTTGGATACCTTTTTCACTTCTTGAAAGATGTCCTTTTGGATATTACAGCCTCTCTCACTTCACCTTTCAACCATGTTGGTAGTCGTTTAGCCTTCTTTCTACCTTTTCTAATGCACGGAATACATCTGTTCTGGGCTTCCAAGATGGTATTTTTAAGAACTAAACTCTTAACCTTTGCAGTTGCTCCTGCTTCTTCCTAACCATTTTCCTCATTTTATCAGTCACCTTTTTGAAAGCTAAATGCTGTGGTAGTAGATTTCTTTTTTGCATCCCCTCCAGCTATTAAGTCAAATTTGATAATGTTGTGATCACGATTGCAAGTGGCTCCAACATGTTACTTCTCGCACCAAATCCTGTGTTCCTCTAAGGACTAGGTCTAGACTAGTTTCCCCTCTTGTTGGTTCCTGTACCAGCTGCTCCATGAAGCAGTCATTTATTTCATCTAGGTACTTTACTTCTCTAGAATGTCCTGATATAACATTCATCCAGTCAATACTGGGGTAATTGAAATCACCTATTATTACTGTGCTGCTGACTTTGTTAGCTTCCCTAATTTATTTTAGCATTTCATTGTATGTTAGTTCATTCTGGCCAGGTGGACGGTAATACATCCCCATTACTATTTTATTCCCTTTTTCACCTGGAATTTCTTTTTTTTTTTTTATTATTATTTATTCGACAATCACAATATTCATATACAAACATGAGAGAATATACATAAAAATAACTGAACATTGTAATCAAATATATAATAACATTGACCATACAAGATGTGTGTGTCCTGCAATAAAATAACTTTCACAAAACGTCACTGGTCTTTATGATACGACCGGTATAAAACTAGTTTGTCGACTTGGGTTTTCAAATAAGTCCCACCCCGTCCCATCCCCCCTAACAATTCCAAAAGTCAGTCTCATCCCCTTCAGGAGGTTAAGAGCCAGCATTGGTCATGGTCTCCTTCTGACACCATAATGTGTATGGGTGCCACAGCTTCTCGAATTTATGAAGCTGCTTCCGCTTAATAGCGGTGAGTCTACTCAGATGATAAATTCGAGCTAGTCTCTGAATAACTTGTTTGATTAATGGAGCAGAAGGTGTTTTCCCATTTATAAGCTCTCTCGCCCTGAGCAGCAAGAATTAATTGAAGTGGTATCGTGTTATCCCCTAACCCTTGATCTTCAATATTTGTATTTAAGACACAAAACCAGGGATCCTTCTGGAGAGTCATTCCCAAAATTTCTCTTATGACTTCGAGTACGCCATCCCAAAATCGTGAATTGATTGGGTACTCCCACCATATATGCAAAAACATGCCTTGCTGTCCACAATTTTTCCAGCATCCGACATCCACTGACGGGTAAAACAAGTGAATTCTATCTGGGGTGAGGTACCAACGATAGAAAATAGTTATAAAATGTTATATTATAGCAGATGAAATGGAACATCTTTTTATATGAGTGAAACAAGCATCCCATTGTTTGGCCTCCAATCTATAACCCAGGTCTTTCTCCCATTCTGTATATGTGAGGGGGTTGAACTTGGGTCTTTGTTAAGAATCCGATATATTCCGGATATCCCTTCGTGATCGTACTCGCTTTGTCACAAAAAACTTCAAATAGGGACTTTCCCTGCTGCAAGCTCCCCCTGACCATCTTCTGAGATAAGAAATGTGCTCCCTGCAGATAAAAATAAGAATCCGTATGGTCTAGCTGGTAGGCATCTTGTAAATCCTAAAAACTACTAGTTTGTGTCCCAATACATAGATGTTCTAACCTGCTACACCCTTTTACACCTGGAATTTCTACCCATAAATATTCAACCTTGCATTTTGTTTCCTGCAGAACTTATCTTGTTTGACTCAATGCTCTCCAGGGGTAATTTGGAATCTTTCTGCACTTTACTTAAAGGCACCTGGTCCCTTTTGGCATTTATTGCAACCTTCTAATGGGATGCCCTATTTTCCCTTTTCTCTTAGTATCCTTCAAAGATGCATCATTCCAAACCAAACGCTTCTGAGCAAGTATCTGTTTTCCCCCGATCATCTAGTTCAAAAGCTGCACTCTTTTTTAAAGGTTAATGTCAGAAGCCTGGTTCCACTCTGATTAAGATGGAGCCCATCGTTTTGGAAAAGGCCCTTCCTTCCCCAAAATGAAGCCCAGTTCCTAACAAATCTAAAATCCTCTTCCTTGCACCATTGTCTCATCCACACATTGAGACTTTGGAGCTCTGGCAGCCTTTGGGGTCCTGCACGTGGAACGGGGAGCATTTCTGAGAATGCCACCCTGGAGGTTCTAGATTTCAGCTTTCTACCTAAAACCCTAAATTTGGCTTCCAGAACCTCCCTCCTGTGTAGGAACCTGTGCACATAAGCTCAAAAGAGGGAGCAGGTTAACAAATTGTAACTATAGAGAAACAGCAAAAGTAAATTTATGAAGACCAAAAACCTTCAATGAACATATGCAATTAGCCTGGTTCTGATTGATCTCTGGACTTGGTAACATTATCTACCTCCCAAGAATGTTCCAAGCTTTTACAATGTGCATTCTGTCTCATCTCTGTAGTAACAGCATAGTTTCCATTTGGGGAGTAATTTTCTAAGGCACTTGGAAACCGCTTTAATACAAAACACATGGCTTTTTGAGAAAACAGTCCCTGAGGGCATGCTCATAAAAGCACATGCAGAACACAATGTCATGTGTATTTTTACGCATTTAAGTGGGTGTTGTGAGGGGGGAGGAGTTGGGGCAGGATCAGGATTTTCAAGCATATTTTTGCTTTTGAAAACATGAATGTAAACCCACATGCACAGAGTTGTACCTGCTGTCCAGCAGATGTAACTTTGTATGGCTATGCTGAGCAGGGTTCGGCATACACCCATGGATCTATAAAACAGAATTTATGTGCATGAATCCACTTTGAAAATTCTGGGTAAAAAGTCTGGGAGTAAAAATTACCTGCAGACTTTAGCTTAGGTGGACCATTTTGAAAAGTAAAGGAGGAAGAAAAAGAAGAAACACATAAGCAAGAAAGAATTCACCTACTAAGAAAGACGTAAACCCAAAGTAGAGGAAAGATCGTGGTAGCAGAATGATACTTATATTAGGAACAAGGCCTGAAACCTATAAACATGAAACTAAGCACTATGGAAGCAGATAAAAACATTTTAACTTGCATCCTCTACAGCTTTATTTACTTCTGACCAATCTGAGATTTCTTGATGGGAGGTTATCCAGAAATATTTATTTCCCTGGGAAGGTTCAGGAGACGTTTTGGCCACAGTAAACCTGTCACTATACATACACAAATCACAGAAGAGGTCCAGTAGTCTTCAAGGTGTTTTATTATGTGTTTAATATACTGATATATTCAGCCTACAGAGCTACACAGAGGTTTCCTAAGCTACTCATACGATCATGAGTGGCCGCAGAGATAGGAAAATTAGTTTCTTACCTGATAATTTTCGTTCCTGTAGTACCAAGGATCAGTCCAGACTACTGGGTTATGCCTCCCTTCCAGCAGCTGGAGTCAGAGAAAAGCTGAAAAGCACCCCCTAGATATACCGGTGTGCCATCTACGATCCCTCAGAATAATCAATATCAAAGCAGAATGAAACATCTCATCCTGTGTGTTTTTTGTTGTTTTTTTTTTTTAAACAACCAATGACTAGATCAAGTAAGGATATTCTAAAAATACCATGAAACTTGTTCCTCTTGCTTTTTTTTTTTTTTTTAAACAAAAACTTGCTGAACAACAACTGTAATGAGAAACCAACAGAGATATGACAAGAAAACGATCGGACTCTCCTGCAAGAAACATACTTGGGCGGGCGTCTGGACTGATCCTTGGTACTACAGGAATGAAAATTATCAGGTAAGAAACTAATTTTCCTTTCCCTGTACGTATCAGGATCAGTCCAGACTTCTGGGATGTACCCGAGCCACCTTAAAAGGGGTGGGACCCAGAGAGTCCCGCTCGAAGCACACTGCCTCCAAAGGAATCGGCAGCCAGATCCCGGACATCCAACCTATAATGTCTACCAAACGTGTGCAATGACTTCCAAGTAGCCGCTCTGCAAATTTCCTGATGCGAAACACATTGACTTTCAGCCCATGACACCGCCTGAGAGCGGAGAGAGTGAGCCTTAAGACCGTCAGGGACAGGTCGCCCGTGACATATGTACGTGGAAGCAATAGCATCCTTCAGCCAAAGGGCAATGGTAGTTTTGGAAGCCTTATATCCCTTTTTTGAACCATTCCACAAGACAAAGATGATCCGACCGACGAAAATCATTAGTTAGTTCCAAATACGTTAAAAGGGTCCTATGGACATCCAATCGCCGCAACTCTCACTGTGAGAGGATCGTATATCCTCGTCCGAAAAGGATGGCAATTCCACCGACTGATTGACGTGGAAAGTCGAAACCAGCTTAGGCAAAAAGGAGGGTACTATCCACAGGGACACTCCTGAATCAGATATACGTAGAAACGGTTCCCTACAAGACAATGCCTGTATTTCGGAAACACAACGCGCTGAACAAATAGCCACGAGGAAAACAGCTTTGAAGGTTAAGTCCTTCAAGGTGGCCCATTTGATAGGCTCAAACGGTGAATCGCAGAGGCCACAAAGGACCAAATTCAAGCTCCAGGATGGACAAACTGCCCGTACCAGAGGAAGTAAATGCTTGACACCGCGCAAAAAACGAGCAACGTCTGGGTGACCCGCAATGGAAGAGCCGTCAATCTTAACACGCAGACAGCCCAAGGCCGCTACCTGCACCCGGAGAGAATTATAGGCCAGACCCTTCTTCAAGCCATCCTGTAAAAACGCGAGAATATACACTATAGAGGACTGCCATGGCGACACTTTCAATCCACTGCACCATGAGTCAAAAACCTTCCAGACCCTAACATAGCCCAAGGAAGTGGAAGTCTTGCGGGACCTAAGAAGAGTGGAAATCACGGCTTCGGTGTAACCTTTCTTTCTCAGTTGTCTCCTCTCATAAGCCAAGCCGCTAGACAAAAGCGATCCACTTGATTGAAAAGTATGGGACCCTGTCGCAGAAGATTCGGTATGTGTCCCAGACTCAAGGGACCGTCCACCGCTAGGTTGATTAGATCCGCGAACCAAGATCTTCGCGGCCACTCCGGAGCCACTAGAATAACCAGCCCCCAGTAAGATTCTATGTGTCAAAGAACTTTTCCCACCAGTGGCCAAGGGGGAAACACATAAAGTAGAATGCCTGGGAGCCACGGAAGAGCCAGAGCATCTATCCCTTCGGACCCGTGCTCTCTCCAGTGACTGAAAAAGCGAGCCGCCTTGGCATTTAGTTGAGTCGCCATCAAGTCCAAGTGCGGGGTTCCCCAGCGGCAAATTATGTTATCGCCTTGGACAACAGCTCCCACTCTCCTGGATCCAGAAGCTGTCGGCTGAGAAAATCCGCCTGGACGTTGTCCATGCCTGCGATGTGAGAAGCTGCGAGACGGCTGAGGTGATGTTCCGACCAGGCTATCAACAAATCTGCTTCGGAGACCACCGGGCACTTCTGGTGCCCCCCCTTGCCGGTTTATGTATGCCACCGTTGTCGCATAAAGAATCCGTACTGCCCTGCGATGGACCAAGGGAAGGAATTGCTGTAGGGTCAATCGATTGATCGACCATTTGGCCTGTCGAGGGGACCAACGTCCCTGCACCGACCTGGATTGACAGACTGCTCCCCAACCTGTCAGGCTGGCATCCGTCGTAACGATGATCCAAGATGGAGGTTCCAAGTCCACTCCTTGAAGAAGATGTCCCGGTAACAACCACCAACTGAGACTGACCCTGGCCGGCTCCAGTAACGGTAATGACAGGCAATAGTCCTCGGACTTGGGGGTCCCAGCGGGAAAGCAGCACCCTCTGTAAAGGTCGCATATGAGCAAAGGCCCAAGGAACCAACTCCAGAGTAGATGCCATATGCCCAAGAAGTTGCAAATAATCCCATGCCGTGGGCAAAGGAAGGGCCAACAGTCGCCGAACCTGCGCATTAAATTCTCCATCCGCTGGCGTGGGAGGAACACCTTGCCCATATATAACCTTTTTTTATGAAGAAAAACAGTGAGCATGAGACCCGCCCCCTTGTGATGTCATCCAGCCCAGCGTCGAGCCATTCCACCTGGCGTCGCCCGCCGAAGGGGCTCGACAAAGGGGCACTCCCATTTGTGCACCCCTTCGTGCAACTCTTGGTGCTACCTTTTTTCGTTTTTTTTCTTTTTAACTTCTATGTTTAAGCGTAACTGTGACTTATAATATCGAGAACCCACTGGTCCAATGTTATCTTGACCCATTCCTCCCAAAACAGGGGCAGCTGCCCCCCAATATGTGGTAAGGAGGAATGGGTCGGCGTTCCTTCATTGTGAAGGCTTGTTGGGGGTAAAGGTATGAGGGGGCCTCCTGAACACTGGGGTCTCCTGCCTCGAAAGGAACGCGCCCACGTCTGCGACCGGGATGCTGCCTCTGTGCGAAGGACAAACCCCTCCCCGTACGAAAACGGCCCTGACCATGAAAACGGTCCTTGAACGCGCCTGAAGGGCGAAACTGCGTGGGCTTGTCTTCAAGAAGGTTATAGACTTTGTTGTCCCCCAAAGTCCTTAATAAGCTCTTCCAGCTCATCCCCAAAAAGCAATTTTCCCTTAAAGGGAAAGGAACCCAACCGTGATTTGGAGGAGGCATCCGCAGACCAGTGTCGGAGCCATAAAAGCCGCCTTGCGGAAACCACTGATGACAGTTTGTGCCGAAGTCCATAGAAGATAATATAAGGCATCCGCAGTATAGGCGACTGCAGATTCCATGTGGTTAGCCTGCTCTGCCTCCTCCAGGGGTAGCTCCTGGGCCGTAAGCAACTGTTGAACCCAACGGAGAGTGGCCCTCTGCATGAGACTGCTACAGACCGCGGCCCGGATGCCAAGCGCAGAGACCTCAAAAATGTGCTTCAGTAAGATCTCCTGCTTCCTATCCTGAAGATCCTTGAGCGCTGCTCCGCCAGTCACGGGAATGGTGGTAGGCTTGATTACAGCCGTGACCGCAGAGTCTACCTTGGGAAGCTTGAGAAGATTTAAGGATTCGCTCGGCAGGGGATATAGTTTCTCCATAGCCCTGCTGACTCTTAATGAAGCCTTGGGAAAATCCCATTCCCTGGACAAAATTTGAAATAATTTAGGGTGAAATGGGAAAGTTTGCGGTGGACCTCTAAGTCCCGCTAAAACAGAATCTCCCGGGGAAGGATCCGCCTCAGGTTGTGGAGCCGGAATCTCCAACTCTCGCAACACATGTGGAATCAAAGGATCCAGCTCGTCCTTGCTGAACAAGCGAAGGATCCGAGGATCATCCCCCACCACCTGCACATGTGTGTCCATATCGCCACCCATATCCAGGGCAATGGGGTCCTGGGGGGGGAGGGGGGGGGACACGGACACACAACCCGCCGACTCGGAAATATCAGGTTCCGCCGCCGGACGGGGAAGACGAGCCCCCGCCTTCCCCTGATCCGGTGCGGGCTTGGGACGTTTAGGGGAGGGGGCAAGCGAGTCCTCCCAATCCACTTCAGCCTCTAGATAGGCTCTATGCATTAAAAGGATAAATTTTGAGGAAAATGGAGATGGTCCCCTTTAAGGCTCCCCCCGTAGGCCGAGAGGAGGAAGGGCTTAAATTTGCTGTAAAATCGGCAACGCGCTGGGGGCTTAAGGCAGGCGGAGAGGAAGGAGAGCCATCCTCTCCCTCTGACGCTGCATCGGCGTCTGTGCTCGGCGCAGGCAAAATGGCCGCCGCTCCCTCTCCGAATGGGTGCGGGTCAGGCTTCTGCCCCCGAGCCGCCAGGACTCTGTGCGGCCGCGATAGGGGAGAGCCGCGGATTACCCCCGGCCGCCAAGAGGGCCCCTCGCCCCCGGGAATACAGCGGGAGCAGAGACCCTCTCGGGAGAGCCGTGACCCCGCAGGCCATGCAGGCGGAGGCTCGTGGCATGGTAATAGTGGGGCTGAGAAGAAAAAGCACAAGAAAAGTGATAAGACAGAAAGAAATCGCGCCGGGTGAAAGATCCACCCCCTCTGGAGACCTGGGGCCGGTTAGTGGCAGGCCGGGGCTGAAGAAGGGCTGTAACACGGACCCCTCGCTGAGAGGTCTGTTTTTCTCTTTTTTTTTTTTTTTTTTACACAATAAATTGAAGCGAAATTAAAAAGAAGCCCTTTGAAATCACACTCAGCCTCCCTGCTATGTGCAACTGTGAGCCCCCTTCAGAGGAATATACATCCCTGGAATGGAAGACGGGGGGGAGAGTGACCGGCCCACCGGTAAATACTCCCCCCTGGCCACAGAGTAAGGAAAAGCTCCGGGTACCTGGCGTTAGGGCACTACCCTGCCTAGCCTGAAGTATGCCTCTGCTCCGCCAGCGCCAGAAAAGAAACCGTATTAATAAATTAATTTTAATTAGAACATTTTCCTTTTTTTTTTTTTTTTTTTAAAACAAAGGAAATTGGTCTAGTCAAAGCTCAGACAGAGCTGGTACTGTCAAACCTGTAAAGGATCAGGACCGCAGGTTATGCCTCTCAATCTGCTGGAGTCAGAGAAATACTGGGGGATCGCAGGTGGCACACTGGTATATCTAGGGAGTGCTTTTCAGCTTTTCTCTGACTCCATCTGCTGGAAGGGAGGCATAACCCAGCAGTCTGGACTGATCCTGGTACGTACAAGGAAATTACTATTTGAATGACTTCTCTGTGTTCAGATTATCCCATGAAAGTAACTTCCTATGTTAATTAAATGGTGTATATATGACTGGCTCACATTCCTTCCTTCTATTGCAATAAAAGCATTTGATGTTTTATGAATTAAATTACATGTGGTTTAAACTTGAAAGGATCATACTGATGTTTTCTACAATTGATCTGAACTAATCGTAAATAATATTATTACAAGAATGCATTTGATTTTTAGCAGTGGGTGATGTTTTGATTGCATTTTTTTTAAATCTGTGCCTTCAGCATTCTTCAGTCATCTTTAATTAAAGTTTGCTGGAAGTATATTTACCTGTTTAAATTTGTTTTGTTTTTTTTAGCACTTGGGATTACTTCTTTGCCTACAATCAACTTGAAGAATGTATGGAAGACCACCAAAACGCAGCACATTTCAGACTCGTGTTTCCTTCGCCTAAACCAGTATGGGAAGCACAGTTTTATTTGGACTGTAGCGCTTTCTGCACAAAACACATTTTTGCATAATTTGCACATATGTGAGCTACATACAATGGAGCTGTCTTTCAGAAAAACATCCAAAAGGTATGACTTTGCCTACAGCATTATATGCTTGCTAACTGGTTCTGATTTTTAAAGTGCTTTTTTTGTTCTCATATATATTGGGACACGGAAACATGCTTTCAGCCTTGGAAGTGGCCGTTCCAGAGCAGGGAAGTCTGCACCACCACTGCCCATGCTCTATCTGATGCAGGCCTTCTTTTTTCCAGAGCTGTTAGTATTCCTTGAAAGGTGCCATGTTATATACCAGTCCTTGGGGCACACCTAATCAGTCAGGTTTTCAGGATACCCACAATGAATGTGCACGAGAGATATCTGTATGCACTGCTTTCAATATAAGCAAATCTCTCTCATGCAAACCTGAATGACTAGGTGTGCCACAAGGTCTGGGTTGGGAAGCCCTGCACTAGCAGATGTACGTAACACAGACCAATATTAAGAGAAAAGCCTAGCTGTAGTAAGCAGGGCTTTGCCAGTTCCTCTCTCCATGTCAACAGAAGATAGAATTTTAAAGCATCTCCCCCTGCAGATGGGATCCCCTGCCTCCCCATTTTCCATTAAAAAAAAATAAAAATCATTCTTTCAGAAAAACACCGCATACTGCAACAAGGTCAACTTCAGACTGTGAAGAAAATCTGTCCTGCTCTGAGAAGGAAGAGGATTGGGTTTGTTTTTTTTAAAAGAGAATGCATTATTTCCAAGGATGGCTGAGCATTCTTTCCTTTCCCTTCTAAAGATGATGGGTGGCTCTCTCCAGCAAGGGATACTTTAAAACACTGAGAAAGCAGACAAGTTAATTGAAAATTGTTAGCTGTATCGCATATATTGTCGTCAGAAGTCTGAGCCTTCTCAAAATGATCCCAATAATTTAATCAAAAAGTGTATAAAATAACCATCCAAAAGTACACTCCATTAAAATATATGTTAACGAACATGTGATTTATAATCGATAATTACCTCATCATTTTCTCTAACATACAGCACCTCGTTACCAGCACTGCCAAAAACGTAGGCTTGACGAACTGACTTCCGTTCTTCCTCGGAGCAAAAAGCAAAAATTGGCCATTTCCCGACATCTACCATCTTCAGTTCTAGCGATGCCTGGACAAAATGATATCAAGTAAATGAATATTTGGCACCTTACATCATAATCCCAACAGTGCAAGGTTTTTTTTTTGCATCTTCTTCTAATAAGGCTCTCCTTATGGTGGTTAAAGCAAGCAGAACAGTACAAGCTTGATGGACCAGCAGCAACCTGCGTCATCCACAATTTGAAAATCGCTTTAAGCAAAACCTAGATGGACATTACTGGACATTAATGCCAGTTAATTCTATTTTGAGAGTGATGAGTAAAACAATCTGGACATAAACAAGACTCTTCCCTATTACCAATTCTTTATGAGTGCTCCTTTCTTTATGGGCTAGTAATTTTGGAACAAGATGAAACTGGGAAGTCCCTGGCACTTTTAAGCTCAGCTGTTCCACATGGTAGGGGTGCCCAAAGGTGCAGAAGTTCTCGCAAATGGGCCAACTGCACATATTCAAAATTATAAGGGTTTTTCTTCCTTCTCATCCTGCTATGTATTTCTGTTAGAACTCAAATCAAACAGCCTGCGTTTGAAATTACTCTTTAAACTGATTCTATTCTTCATTTCTAACAAGCACACCTGTCAGTTATTGCACTGTTTGTCCTTGCTGAAAAAAAAAATAAAGAAAGAAGGTAAAAAAAAAAATTAAATGGCATCAGGAAATTTGATTTTAGTCAAGCACCAACATTCGTGTGGGGTATAATAGATTGAAGGGGAGTGAAATGTAAAACTCTCCCGAAATCAGGGAAACAAATCATGTTCAGACTTGATATCAGGCACCACCATCACCTAAAATAGGCCCTACTGGAACATTTTGGGAAGATTTAAACTCCCTTTAACTTGATCTTCAAGCAGCTATCCCAACAATAACAAAGACTTTGACATGTGCACGAACACGGACCTTATTAGGAGGGTCACAAAAAAGAACCGAAACACTATTAGCAAGTTCCAAACTCAAAATTACCAAGAAAATATTCTTTCCTTTCTCCTGCTAAGGAAATATAGTACTATATTTTGCTGTTCTGTTTATTTGTAGCATCTAAATCCAGTTTCTAAGTTAGCTAGATTGAAATGACTCTGTAGACAAACAGACCCAGCCCCCCCCCAAAAAAAAAAAAAAAAAAAAAAAAAAAAAAAAAGAGTTGGTAGTTTTAGTATTTTTCTATCCGCCTTGCTCTGATCTTCATTGCCTTACCCACAGTGTTGATAAAAAAGCAGAACAGAGGACAGACTCACCAATTAGTACTGCTGGAGCAAGTAAGGAGTCAAAGAGAAAAAACTGAAGGGAATCAGAAAAGAATTTACTACATGCCAAGTTAGTTCCTTCTTTTATACTGGAGAAATTACTTACCTGACAAAGGAAAATTAGGTCTTACCTTTGCTAATTTTCATTCCTGTAGTACCGAGGATCAGTCCAGACTGCTGGGTTATGTCCCCCGTCCAGCAGATGGAGTCAGAAAGAAAACTGAAAAGGCACCCTCTATATACTCTGGTGCGCCCCCTGCGATCCTTCAGTATAATCAATAACAAAGCAGAATGAAACAAGAAACAATGGCTGAAAACTGGTGACTAGAACAAGATAAATATGAACATTTGGAAAACGAGGAAACCAGGCGTTAGGCCATGAAATACAAATAGGTAAAACGAGCACCATCTGAAACAGAAAAGCTGAAAAACAGAGCCACCGCGGGACTCTTCACTGATATGGGCGGGCGTCTGGACTGATCCTCGGTACTACAGGAATGAAAATTAGCAAAGGTAAGACCTAATTTTCCTTTCCCTGTACGTACCAGGATCAGTCCAGACTGCTGGGAAGTACCCAAGCTGCCCTAAATGGGGTGGGACCTAGACAGTCCCGCACGAAGCACACCGCTACCGAAAGAGTCCACCGGAGCGTGCACATCCAATCGGTAATGTCTAGCAAAGGTGTGCAAGGATTTCCAAGTAGCCACCCGGCAAATCTCTTGAGGAGAGACAAAACCACTCTCCACCCAAGACGACGCCTGAGAGCGCAGAGAATGGGCTTTGAGACCAGCCGGAACGGCACGACCCTGACAAATGTAAGCAGAAGCAATGGTCTCCTTCAACCAGCGAGCTATCATAGTCTTGGACGCTTTAGCTCCCTTTTTCGGACCGCTCCACAAGACAAAAAGATGGTCAGACAGTCGAAAAGGGTTGGTAATCTCCAAATACCTCAACAGCGTCCGTCGCACATCCAACTTCCTAAGTTCCGGTTGTCGAGACGCATCCCTATCGTCCAGAACAAAAGCAGGGAGATCGACGGTTTGATTGATGTGAAAGGCGGAAACTACCTTCGGCAAGAAGGAAGGAACAGTACGGAGCGAAATCCCCGAATCATGAATACGGAGAAAAGGCTCTCTGCAAGACAACGCTTGGAGCTCAGAAATTCGCCTAGCCGAACAAATAGCGACGAGAAACACTGTTTTGAGAGTGAGATCCTTGAGGGTAGCCCTTCGTAAAGGCTCGAACGGAGAAGAACAAAGAGCATGGAGAACCAAGTTTAGGCTCCAAGAGGGACAGATAGCCCGTACCGGGGGGCGTAAGTGCTTAACCCCTCTTAAAAACCGCGCTACGTCAGGGTGCATGGCGATGGAAACCCCTTCAAGCTTACCACGGTAACAGCCTAAAGCCGCCACCTGCACACGGAGGGAATTATAGGATAAACCCTTCTTTAGGCCCTCCTGCAAGAATGCCAGAATATGAGACACCGTAGCCTGTCGCGGTGGCACTTTCAAGTCCCTGCACCAAGTGTCGAATACTTTCCATACTCTGACATAGGCAACCGAAGTAGAAGGTTTACGCGCCTGCAGAAGAGTAGTAATGACCGAATCCGAATAACCCCTCTTTCTCAATTGACGCCTCTCAAAAGCCAAGCCGCTAGACAAAAGCGATCGGCCTGGTCGAAAAATACTGGACCCTGCCGTAACAGATGAGGCAGGTGACCGAGACGCAAGGGGCCGTCCACTGCTAGGTTGACCAGATCGGCGAACCATGGTCTCCTTGGCCACTCCGGAGCCACTAGAATAACTGGACCCGCGTGTGATTCGATGCGGCGCAAGATTTTCCCCACTAACGGCCATGGAGGGAACACGTAGAGGAGAACGCGAACAGGCCAGGGTAGAACCAGGGCATCTACACCTTCCGACCCGTATTCCCGCCTGCGACTGAAGAAGCGAGCCGCCTTGGCATTTGAGTGTGTCGCCATGAGATCCAGTCGGGGAGTTCCCCACCGTTGGATGATGAGTCTGAGTGCTTCGTGAGACAACTCCCACTCTCCCGGATCTAGCTGTTACCGGCTGAGGAAGTCTGCTTGAATGTTGTCGACTCCGGCGATGTGTGACGCTGCAAGACGAGACAGGTGTTTTTCCGCCCAAGCCATTAATCGACTGGCTTCGGACGCCACTAGCTGACTTCTTGTCCCGCCTTGCCGGTTTATGTATGCTACCGTGGTCGCATTGTCGGACAGGACCCTGACAGCTCGCTCCCGGATCAGAGGGAGAAAGTGTTGCAACGCCAGGCGGACCGCTCTGGTTTCCAAACGATTTATTGACCACGTGGCTTGCGAAGGCATCCAACGCCCCTGAGTGGACTGAGATTGACAGACCGCTCCCCAACCGGTCAGACTGGCATCTGTCGTGACAATGATCCATTGAGGGGGCTCCAAATCGACCCCCTGGAGGAGATGGAGTGGATTCAACCACCATTGCAGGCTGGTCCGTGTCGGTTCGCAGAGTGGCAAAGGCACTTGAAATTCCTCCGATTTGGGGTCCCAACGGGATAGAAGCGCCCTCTGTAGAGGACGCATATGCGCAAAAGCCCAAGGAACCAAATCCAGAGTGGATGCCATATAGCCAAGAACTTGTAAATAATCCCACGCCACCGGCAGGGGGTGAAGCAATAAACGGCGAACATGAGTTTGCAAGCGCTCCATCCGTGCCTGAGGGAGGAAAACCTTGCCCAGACTGGTATTGAACAAGGCTCCTAGAAACTCCAATCGCTGGGTGGGTATCAGCCAACTTTTGGAGTGATTGACGACCCAACCCAGAGAGTGAAGCCGGAGAAGCACCTTCTGTACCGCTTCCTCGCAGAGAGGTAGGGACTTTGCTCGGATAAGCCAGTCGTCCAAATACGGATGTACGAGAACACCTTCTCTCCGGAGACTTGCAGCGACCACTACCATGACCTTGGTGAAAACTCTCGGAGCTGTCGCAAGGCCGAACGGAAGAGCACAGAACTGGAAATGCGAGCCCATTATCATAAAGCGGAGGAACCTTTGATGGAACTCCTGGATTCCTATATGCAGGTAAGCCTCTGTGAGGTCCAAAGAAGCCAAATACTCGCCTTTGTGGACTGCTGCGATAACAGAGCGCAGAGTTTCCATCCGGAAGCGTGGTATGTGTAACGCTCTGTTGACCTGCTTCAGATCCAGAATGAGACGGAATGTGCCTTCCTTCTTTGGGACGATGAAGTAAATGGAATAGCGACCCGTTCTTTGTTCGGAAGGTGGAACCGGCACTATAGCTCCAAGGTCTTGTAACCGAGTTATCGTCTGTGCAATCGCCTGCTGTTTTGCTTGGGAACCGCTGGGAGAAATGAGGAATAGGTCGCGGAGGGGCCTTGCAAACTCCAATGCGTACCCGTAATGAATGATGTCGAGAACCCACTGATCGGTAGTAATTCTGGCCCATTCCTCTCGAAAGTAAAAAAGACGTCCTCCTACTTTCGGAACTGAGGGATGAGCCAGCGTCCCTTCATTGAGCTGTTTTGGCGGCGGCAAAGGAATGCGACGCTGTTGTACGCGCTGGCCGCCTGCCACGAAAGGAAGGAGTCCATGCTTGAGAACGCGTGGTAGGTTTTCTAGATGAATAAGAGGAGGAGGAGGAGCCTCTACCGGAGCGAAATCGACGCTGCCCGCGAAAACGACCACGAAAATTGCCCGAAGACCGAAAAAACCGAGGTTTGTCCTCCGGTAACTTAAATACCTTGTTCTCCCCCAGAGAACGAATTAACTGCTCTAACTCGTCCCCAAATAAGAGTTTACCGCGAAAAGGAAAGGAACCCAGTTGTGCTTTGGAGGACGAGTCGGCAGCCCAGTGACGCAGCCAAAGTAGCCTTCTCGCCGATACTGCGGAAGACATGGAACGGGCCGAGGTGCGAAGCAGATCATAAAAAGCATCCGCAGCAAAAGCTACTGCGGATTCCATGCGGTTGGCCTGCTCCGCCTCCTGCGGCGGCAGATCTTGCGATGTTAACATCTGTTGTACCCAGCGAAGGGTAGCACGCTGCACCATGCAACTGCAAAGTGCTGCCCGTACTCCTAAGGCTGAAACCTCAAATATCCGCTTCAATAAGGTCTCCAACTTCCGATCCTGAAGATCCTTTAGGGCCGTACCTCCCGTCACCGGGATGGTAGTGTGTTTCGCCACGGCTGTGACAGCGGAATCTACTTTAGGCACCTTAAGCAACTCCAATGAATCCGCAGGTAGCGGGTAAAGTTTATCCATCGCCCGACTAACTCTAAGAGTGGCCTCTGGATTATCCCATTCCCGGTAGATAATCTGAGCAAGCTTATTATGAAAAGGAAAGGCATGCGATGGAGTGCGGAGTTCGGTCAATTCTAAGTCACCCGGTAGGTCATTTGACTCAATCTGGGGTACCGGAATTCTCAGTTCCTGTAGCACATGACTGATTAAAGGATCTAACTCCTCCGTGTGAAATAATCTGAGAATTTGAGGGTCGTCCCCTTCGACCGGATCCCCGCCCCCAATATCCATTCCTGAATCCGGAGTGGGAGTGTCCGGTAAAACCGGATCAATAGTAACATGCGCTGGAGGCTTAGGAGGAGGGGCTGGATTAGGAGGTAGGGCTGGATTAGGGGTTCCCAAGCCCAAGCCAGTGGGAGCTGAAAGTTTTCCCCGTTTATTAGAAATAGGAGCAGCCTGTTCCCATTCAGCTTCTGCTTCCAAATAAGCTTTATGGAGCAAAAGCACAAACTGTGACGAAAAAGGGTGAGGCCTCTTCGAGGAACCTCCCCTGGCTCCTCTAGTCGGCTGAGGGCTAAGCTGCGGAGGAAATTGGGGTAGGAGGTCCTCTCCCTCCTCAGACGATGCTGAATCGTGATCGATATCGCCCAAAATGGCCGCCGACTGCCCCAAAATGGCCACTGCCTCCGAGGACGGAGGAGAGGAGAGTCGTGGTCTGCCCGAATTTAAACTTGGCTCCTGCCGCGGAGAAGGGGAGATACCGGTCGCGGCTGTCTTCCGCGAGGGCCCCTCCTCCCCGGGAAAGCACCGGGAACAGAGGCCCTCGCGGGAGACCCGGCGACCCGGCTCTCCACACACTGCACAAATGGTTCCTCGAGGCATGCTGAATCGCAGAGAAACGGCCGAAAATGGCGCGAAAAAGGGGCCCGGGTGACAAGCACCCCTTCCGGAGAGCACAGTGAGTAAGCAGGCGAAAAGGAGAAAATCACCTCTTTTTTTTTTTGTTTTTTTTAAACAGTAGCGCTGCTACCAGCAGCCGAAGAAAACTTTTTTTTTTTTTTTTTTTTACTTGGGAGCCAGCAGAGGGTGCACCACACCCATAAAATCTAATTCTCCGAGGAATTAATACGTCTCAGGAGTCGGAGAGGGAGAGTGACCGGCCCACCGATTAATACTCCCCTCCTCTCACTGGGCTGGGCAGACAGAAAAACTCCGGGAAAAGGCTGTAGGGTAGCACCCTGCCTTGCCTGCTATGGCTCCAGAATAGGCAAAATTAGTTCTTAAATTTACAACGAGCTAGTCACCAAATCTTTAAGCCATATAATTATAATCAAACCTGACAGGGAACTTCCCCAACTACAGGAGATCAGGACCGCAGGTTATGCTCTCTCATCTGCTGGAGTCAGAGATATACTGAAGGATCGCAGGGGGCGCACCAGAGTATATAGAGGGTGCCTTTTCAGTTTTCTCTCTGACTCCATCTGCTGGACGGGGGACATAACCCAGCAGTCTGGACTGATCCTGGTACGTGCAGGGAATTTGGGTTTCCTTAGTGTAGCCAGATAGACTCAGGACCAGTGGGTTATGCTCCCCCTGCCAGCAGATAGAGACAGAGCAAGCTGATGTCACAGTATATATATTCCTGCAGTGACCCCAGTCTGCCAGTATTCTCTTCAAAAGCAACTGTGGACAGGCTAGCAAAAAACCTGATTAAAAACAGGTAACCAGAACTGTATTCAATCAACCATAAACACTAAACACGTAAGACTCTAGGTACCCCAAGCTAGGGACTGGATGAACACCTACCAGTAATCCCTTGGAGGGGCTGGATGAACACTTACCAGAGCCCCACAGGAGGACTACTAACACACTCAATGTGGCAGCCGAGAATGAGAAGCTGAGTCCATCTGTCTACACTAAGGAAAAGAAAATTATCAGTTAAGTAATTTCTCCATTACCTAGCTTGTAGACAGATGGACCCAGGACCAGTGGGATGTACCATAGCTACTCCCCTACAGGGTGACAGGCTGACAGCGGTCCAGCCAAACACCGCAAGTACAAAGGCTGCATCCTCCCGGGTCTGCACAACCAGAGATAAAACCTGGAAAAAGTGTGTAAGAAGAAGGACTACATCGCAGCTCAGCAGATATCGACAGAAGACAACATTCGAACCTCCGCCCATGACACTGTCTGAGCCCTAGTGGAATGGGTCCTTGGAGAAGAGAAGGCTGAGGGGGGATATGACAGAGGTGTTTAAAATCATGAGATTTTATCATGAGAGGTCTAGAACAGGTTAATGTGAATCAGTTATTTACTCTTTTGGATAGTAGAAAGACTAGGGGGCACTCCATGAAGTTAGCATGGGGCACATTTAAAACTAATCGGAGAAAGTTCTTTTTCACTCAATGCACAATTAAGCTCTGGAATTTGTTGCCAGAGGATGTGGTTAGTGCAGTTGCTGTAGCTGTGTTTAAAAAAGGACTGGATAAGTTCTTGGAGAAGTCCATTACCTGCTATTAATTAAGTTGACTTAGAAATGTATTTATTTATTTTTAAATTTTTATATACTGAAATTCCTGTATGAAATACAAATCAATCCGGTTTACATGGAACGGCTAATCACCCGGGGATTACATAACTGCCCAAGGCTTTTACATAAAAAGGTTAAAGATTTACATATAACGAATAAAACCAGTAAGTCTCCGTTTAACAATTTAACAATTAAACAGGAAATTGCCTGGGACCTTAAGTGTATGCCTAACGGCTTTACATCAAATTAGACAGTAACTCGCCACTGGTTAAAATGAAAACTATTGAACGGGATAATGGGGGGGAGCAAAAGGAGAGTAAGAGTAAGAAATCAGCTACTGCTATTACTAGCAACAGCAACATGGAATAGACTTAGTTTTTGGGTACTTGCCAGGTTCTTATGGCCTGGATTAGCCACTGTTGGAAACAGGATGCTGGGCTTGATGGACCCTTGGTCTGACCCAGTATGGCATGTTCTTATGTTCTTAACCTCAGTAGGCAACGGCTTTCCAGCATCCATATACACAGCCATGACCACCTTCTTAATCCAATGAGCTATGTAGTCTGCAAAGCTGGAGCACCCTGCTTACTCTCGCCATGGAGAACAAACAGGCAATCCATCTTTCGAAAAGATTCAGAGACCTCCAGATACTGCACGACAAGACATTTAACATCCAAGGAGTGCAAAAGGCGAAACTCCTCCACATCCCTGACCTTATCCAGAGATGGCAAGGAGATGAACTGATTCAAATAAAGTCTGAGACTACCTTGCTCAAGAAGGATGGAACAGTACACAGCTGTAATGCCTCTGGAGTCACCCGAAGTAACAGCTCCCAGCAAGACAAGGCCTGCAGCTCAGAGATCCAATGTACAGAACATATAGCCACCAGGAACACAGTCTTCTAGGTCAACAATCATAAGGGAAGTCTACGCAGTGGTCGCAATGTAGGGCCCGCCAAAATGTCCAGCACCAAATTAAGACTCCACAATCAAACCAGTAACTTCAAGGAAGGCCTAAGATGCTTAACTCCCTTTAAAAACACCATTCACCAGGCCTCCAAAACAGACAAGAGCCACAACCTGCACTTTCAAGGAATTAAGGGCCAAGCCTTTATTCAATCCAGAATGAGAGGGATTTTAACTGAACGAGGAAGAACGCCCCACTGCTCACACCAGGCCTCAAAAACTCTCCAAACCCACACATAAGCCAAGGAAGTGGAGAACTTGCGAGTGCAGAGTAAAGGGGCAATCACGGCAGAGGAATAATCATGTTTTAACAGGAGTGTCTTCGTGTTCGGAGGAAGACGAAGGTAGGCCTCCACCAGGAGACGTCGCAAATCCTCAAACTCAGATGCCTGGGCCAGTCCAGCAACACAAGGAGAACTAGCCCCTTGTGGCCTTCGATCTTGCGAATTATCCTGCCCAGCAAAGGCCACGGAGGAAAGGCATAAAGAAGATGCCAGAAGATGTGGTTAGTGCAGTTAGTATAGCAGTGTTTAAAAAAGGATTGGGTAAGTTCTTGGAGGAGAAGTCCATTACCTGCTATTAATTAAGATGACTTAGATAATAACCATCGCTATTACTAGCAATGGTAACATGGAATAGACTTAGTTTTTGAGTACTTGCCAGGTTCTTATGGCCTGGATTGGCCACTGTTGGAAACAGGATACTGGGCTTGATGGACCCTTGGGGTTTTTTTTTTGGTTTTTTTTATTTTATCTTTATGCAATTTTACAGTAATTACAAGATAATAATCTTGAAAGGAAAAAAAATCAGAGAATACAATATTCATATAATCCCCCAAATTCAATTCACAAACAATAACAATCTTTCTATTTCTGAATTTAAAGTCCACAAATAGAGAAGGGGGAAGAACTAACACAACCTAAGGAAAAAAATAGCCCCTTGGTCTGACCCAGTATGGCATGTTCTTATGTTCTTAATCTGTCTTCTGGCCAGACCTGTACAAGAGCATCTATTCCCAGGGGCCACGGATCTCTCCTGCAACTAATAAAATCGAGGACCCTTCACACTGTGAGAAGTCACCAGCAGATCTAGGAACAGAAGGCCCCAGCGATCCACAATCAGCTGAAACGCCTCTGCTGACAACACCCATTCTCCAGGTTCCAGACTCTCCCTGCTGAGAAAGTCTACTCTTTGTCTTTTCCTGCAATGTAAGAGGCTGAGATCATCTGCAGATGACCTTTCGCCCAATTCCGTCAGTTGGTCTATTTCCTGCGACACTTGCTGGCTCTTGGTTCCTCCCTGACGATTGATATAGGCCACCATCGTCACGTTATCCGACATCACACAAATCACTTGATTCTTTAGCCTGTGGCTGAACTGCAAACATGCCAGCTGTACCGCCCAGGCTTCCATGCGATTGATGTTCCAGTGGGACTTTTCAGCATTCCAGTGCCCCTGGGCCTTTAACTCCAGACAGTGAGGCCCTCAACCGTGGAGACACACACATCTGTCCTGAATGCCAATCAGGCCAGAGAGGACAAGGGAACTCCCTTTCTCAGATGATCCTCCTGCAAACACCACTGGAGATGGGAGCAGATTTCCATCAGCAAGTGGAGCCGAACCACATAATCCTGAGACTGCGGGTTCCAACGAGATAGAGAGCGCTAAAGAGGACACATATGCATCCTTGCCCATGGCACCACTTCCAGGGTACCTGCCATCAAGCAGAATACCTGTAGATAGGATCACACCATCAGGCGTATGGTGTTTATCAACTGATTCACTTGAGACATCAATCTCTGGATCCAAACCACCAGTAGGAAAACTCTGTCCTGTTCAGTGTCAAATTGGACCCCCAGACACTCCAATGACTGGGATGGTTGAAGATTGCTCTCGGTCAGATTCACCACCCAACTGAGCTCCTGCAAAAAGAAGATCACCTTGTGTGTCACCAGGTGACTCTCTTCTTGAGACTTGGCTCGAATCAGCCAGTCATCCAAAACGAGTGAACCAGGATTCCTTCTTTTCACAAGGCTGCCGCTACTACTACCACCATAATCTTGGAAAATGTTCTGGAAGCAGTGGCTAGACCAAAAGGCAGCGTCCGAAACTAATAATGGCACCCCAACACCACAAAGCATAAAAAGCGTTTGTGTTCCAATTGGGTGGGAATATGAAGGCAAGCCTCTGATAGGTCCAAGGAGGTCAGAAATTCCCCTAAATGCGTAAGGTTTGCATTCAAAAACGAGTCCCCATCAAGTGACGGTTGACCCTCTTAAAATCCAGGATGGAACGAAAGGAGCCCTCCTTCTTGGGCACAACAAAATACATGGAATATCGCCCCATACTTTCTTGAGATGTGGGCACCAGAACTACAGCCCTCAGCCTGAGGAACCTTTGAAGCATAGACTCCACTGTCTGCTTCTTCTGCAGAGAGTGGCAAGGAGACACCATGAACACGTCCCAAGGAACACTGTGAAATTCCAGCACATATCCTTCTCATATCACCTCCAGGACCCACTAGTCCAATGTGATCTTGGCAAAACTTCATTGGGAAGCTCGGGCAGTTCTGCCACCCAAGCCTGCTCCTCTCTTGGGCATTCTGGGACAAAAGGACTGAGACCTACCAAAAGGCTGAGTCCTCTGAAAGGTCGACCCTATGAAGGGACGAAACCGCTTGGAACCACGGAAACGGCCTCTCATACCAAAGGAATGCTGCAATTGCTTCTTATCCTCCAGCAACCAAGGAAGCGGTAATTCGCCGACTGACTGGCCAGTTTCTCCAATTCACTCCCAAACAAAAGCGAGCCTTTAAAGGGTATCTTTGTAAGATTAGCTTTGGAAGCTGTATCAGCTGACCAATTTTGCAACCAGAGTTGACGCCTGACCGCTATCACCAAAGCCACTCCCTTGTCGAGGTACGGAACAATTCACAGCCCGCGTCTGCTAAAAAACTGGCAGCGGGCTCCATAACCGCTCCAGAATTTCCTTCAGAATCATCAACCTCCTGAGAGAGAAGCAGGCAAGATCGCGCCACTAGGGAGCAACAGAAAGCGATCTGTAAAGTTATCACCACTCCCTTAAAGGCTTGCTTAAGGATAGCCTCAATCCTCCCTATCATGCACATACTTCAAGGCCGCTCCTCCCTCCACAGGGACAGTAGTTCACTTAAGAGACAGACCATACCAGTGCATCCACGTTGGGAAAATGCAAATGCTCTCACAGAGTTGGATCCAGGGGTACAGGCCTTCCAACATCCGACCTCCTTAAAATTTGCCTCTGGCGTGTTCCATTCAAGATCAATCAATTCCTGAATGGTGTCTATCACAGGGAAAAAACAAGAGGCCTTATGCAACGAAACCAAAATGGGATTATTCCTCAGCTCTGACATGGCATCCGCACCAGGAACATCCAGCTGTTTCAAAGTCTGGGAAATCAGAGCCAGCAGTTCATGTCTATGAAAGAACGTCAACATGGTGTGATATGGTTCCAGACCTGGAGGGATTTCCCCATCTTCCAGGGAATCAGGATCTGCCTCATCATCAATGCCATCCGGGCTCCTGTCTGGAATACCCACAGGGAGCCGAGGCAAGCCCCGTCGCTTTAATATAGGACTGGAAGAGGGAGGAGCCACCAGCTGAGGGTCCAATCTGACAGGTTTGGGTGAAGCAGAGGACTATGCCTGAAGAAAGGTTTGTAAGCCTTGAAAAAATTTCACCCAAGAAAAAGAAGCCGGGTCCAAATCAAGTCCAAACGGAACTGGAGCGGGGCACACAGAACTACCCTCTCTGGAAGAGGATCCAGTCAAGGGAGAACCAAGATCTGGCGTTCCTCCAGCCAAAGCTGTACCCAACCCATCATCAGAATGGGAGGAGCCAGGCTTAGCAAAATCCGAGGAAGACAACTCACCCTGAGCATCCAAACAGTGATGATACATGTTAGAAGACAGGTCAGGCTGAGAAGCTCTAATATGACAGACAACACAAAGAGAAAGGTGCTTAGGCTTCTTGTTTACCGGCACCATTGTGGTGCTAAAAGTACGTCTGAACAGCTAGTGCTCAAAAATATATGCACACAAAAATTAAGCACTGGTGAGGTAAGGCACATGCACAACTTGTGCACCAAGCAAAACGTTTGAAACACTGCAAAACTTGTGCACGCAAAAGGTGCGCCCAAAACTGAGCGCACAATGCGTGCACAGAGCCGACGCACTACGGACACCGATGGCCTGTAGAGGGCAGCAAAACACACACAGGAGCGCGTGAAAACGCTGTTGCGGCCTACCACACGGAGTGCAAGCACAAAGCCTAACTGCGGAGCCTAGCCCACCGGGGCTGCTCAACCTGCCAGGTTCTCCAACCTGACGGGACAGCGTGCCAAGCATGGAGACCGGAGGAAGTTCTAAAAAACTCTCTGTATCTGAAGGTAAAATATTCAGCTTTTTTTTTTAAACCTTACTCTAGCTCAGCACTTACCGGCTGAGTATAAAGACGGTCTCCAGTGCGGGTGGAGGGCATCTGCCGTCACCACTGCACTTGGCCTCCTGCACCCACTGCCTTTCAGCTGAACGAGCAGCTATGTCCATGCCTGGAAACCCAGCTACCAGATCAAGGCAAACCTCTGAGGGACCACGGAAATCACCCTCAGGAATTCTCAACTAGGGGAGGGACTTTTTGGTATTACCGATGGAAAGCAGGGTTTTCTTTTCCTTAAGTCAAAATTTCTCCTTCCAAAAAACTTGAAGCAATCCCCATAGGGATATGCACATCCACAGTTTGCTGGAGACAGAGAATACTGGCAGGCTGGGGTCACTGCAGGAGTATATATACTGTGACATCAGCTTGCTCCGTCTCCATCTGCTGGTGAGGGAGCATAACCCACTGGGGTCCTGTGCCCATCTATCTACTAGCTAGGAAAAGAAATATTTTCTAAGATTACGCCTGAGTTTACTCCCTTTCAACCTCATCGCACGACATTGTTCTAGAGCCTCCTTTCTATTGTAAAAGGCTCACCTCCTATGCATGGAAACTTTTGAAATATTTAAATGCCTCTATCATATCCTCTAGGGTGTACATGTTTAAATCTTTAAGTCTATCCCCATGTGCTTTAGAATGAAGATCACTGACTATTTTCGTATCCACCCTCTGGACCCAATCTATCTTGTTGATATCCTTGGAAGGTGTGGTCTCCAGAATTGAACACAGTATTCCAAGTGAGGTCTCACCAGGGACCTACACAGCTGCAATATCACCTCCCTTTTTCTCACCATTCCTCTTACTATGCAGCCAAGCATCTTTCTGGCTTTTACCATCATTTCAGCCACCTGTGTGGCCACCTTAAGCTCATCAGATACAATTACTCCCAGATACTGCTCTTCCTTTGTGCTTAAAAAGAATTTCACCTCCGAAACTGTGCCTTTCCCTTGGGTTTTTGCATCCTAAATGTATTACTCTACACTTTTTAACATTAAATCTTAGCTGCCAGACCTTAGACTATTTCTCAAGCTTCACTAGATCTCTCCTGTTTTCCACTCCTTCCTGGCTGTCCATTCCATACAGATTTTGGTATCATCAGCAAAAAGACAAACCTTTCCCGACAACCCTTCTATTATATCGCTCACAAAAATGCTGAAAAGAACCGGTCCAAGGACTGATCCCTGATACACATACACACACTAGTAACAACCCTTTCCTCAGAGAAAAAGTAATTTAGCACTACCCTTTGTCGTTTCCCACACAGCCAGTTTCTAATCCAGTCAGTCACTCTAGGATCCATACTAAGGGCGCACAATTTATTTATAAATTTTCTGTGTAGAACTGTGTCAAATGCCTTGCTGAAATCCAAATACACTACGTCTAGCACGCTCCCTTGATCCAACTCTCTGTCACCCAAAGAAATCAATCAGATTCATTTGACAAGATTTACCTCTGGTAAAAACCATACTGACTCAGATATTGCAAGGCACTGGATTCCAAAAACTGCACCATCCTCCATTTTAGCAATGATTCCATTAGTTTGCTCACCACAGAGATCAGTTTAACTGGCCTCTAGTTCCGAGCCTCCTCCTTACTTTCACTTTTATCATCCACCTTTTTCCAGTCCTCTGGAACTATTCCAGACTCATGAGAAGGTCAGCCACATTTAGTATCACTAATGCCAGATGTTGGCAGGTGTAAAAACACACAAGTAAGTTGGAAAAGGTGCATGCTTGCGTGTCTTTTAAAATAGAAACTTACGCACACGTGTTATCCTCACCCAAGACTCTCCTAGACCACCCCTTTTCTACACACATATTTACATGCAGCTTTTATAAAATACAGAATATGCATGAAGCGGCTATAACACTATCTTGAATACAATTACTGACATTACTGGTCTCATTTCCTTGAAAAAACTAACTAGCATTTCCAAAAATCTGTAAGATAATGTCTTTTCCCAGTTTTACTAAAATGAAATTAATAACTGCCACACCCATTCATGAGAAGAAACTAACTTTGAAAATCAATCTTTTCTTCTTCTTAGGTTGACCTTGCAAACAAGGGAGAGATCTTAAAATGAATGAAGATTAAAATTCTGCATCACAGCATATTAGTTTTCATGGCTACATACCTGGAAGTGCTTCACGATGGGCAGTGCAAAAAAAAATTATCTACAATCTAGTAGAACCCAGGGCAAGATTATGCTGTTTTGCATGCTCTCACTTCCAACTGTCACCCTGTGCAAGACAGGGATGACAACCTCCATAAGTCACCAGTCATATGTTATGGATGGCACCTCCTGCAGGGAAAAGAAAGCAAGTGCTTTACAAACCAAATCACAAGGTGAGCACATGCATATGGAATTACCCAAATATTCTTGTACCTCCTCCACTACTTTCCCCATATAAAGATAGCTCAGAGGACTGCTCCCAAACCAAAAGCAAATCCATTTTCAACTGCAGTGCCCTCAGATTACAGATGTGAGGTAATGCTGTTCAAGTAGTTGTGCTATAGGTATAGATAATAATCTCTGGCACTAGTCCTATGTGTATCACATCCCTCATACTCTATGATCCGTGGCCTACGAGCAGAGAATTTGAGCTGACAAGGAGCAACGTCTTGGGATCTGAAGTGATAATAGAAAGTCTTTGACAAATCAGGTCCTTGAGCTTCCAGGGAATGTATTTCTAAACTGTCACAAGAGGCCTGAGCGATTGGGTCAAACCCACACCCCTCACAAGAGACCCCCTTACTCTCAAGTGTCAGTAAATACCGAATCAGTAAAACAATGAACAAAAAAAGACCATGCTCATAAAAAGTCTCATGTTAGAAGAACATTATGAGCGATAGTATCTATCTCTCCAGGGTTATAGACGCAGGCTCTGTACGATTACAATACAGCAGAATCAAGAAACTACGTCTCAACAGCTGCGTGCATGATTCTGAAACATAAAGGGGTGAATCATATTTGCGTAGTGGGTCCAGCTTTGCACAAAACGGCACTGGTAAAATGTTTATCACAAAAAAGCTAGGTTATGAATAACATTCTGGCAGACCGTCAGTGAAAAAAAAATGCACATAAGTGGTAACTCTGACACCTCTGCATCTGTGTTCTAGAGCCCTTGAGACCACGCTAACCACACCGATCCCTCGCACCGCACACGAATAAGGAAACGCCAGGGCGGACCGTACACAGACAAACAGTGCCGGTAACTCTGCGTCGCCCTAAAGCAGCGTCAGAGCGCCTCTTCCACGGCTTTAGGAAGCAGCCCCGACGTCCAAAGCGTGGAACAAGCAAAGCTTCCCATGGCTCACCAGCCGGCGGTGAACATGAGAGCACGTGACGCCGTAAGCTCCCGAGCGCCCTTGCACTGCCTATTTACCAACACTATTGAAACGCAGACATTCACTTGCTCTGACTCCACCCACCGCGGCGGCCTTAACGTCGTGCGGCGCGAGGTGAGAAGGGGCGTGCGTGTGCGTGCGTGCTCGCACACGTGACGGGACTAGGCGATTTCCCAGGTCGGGTGTCAGAATGTAGGGTAGAGGCAATGCTAGCCATGCTGTTATTGGGAGTGGAGCGTTCATTTTTTTTTAAGTCTTCGCAATTTAAGAAGCGGCAGTAATTCGTCGACAGAAATAAAAAATTATGTTCAGTTTAAACACCAAGTTCTTAAATGGAAACACAACTAGCGTATTTGCTGTTTGAAGTTTCTTGCGACTTTTCGAAGCGCCTTGAGGATGGGGGTGGAAGAGTGTTGACCCCATGCGAGTTCTTTTTATTGCTTGATAAGTTAGTACTTATTTCTAGCGCGGTACTGTATTTCCTTTTCCTCTGCAAGAACAGAGTTGGTCAGCAATTGAAATTAGGGAATGAGATGTGTCATTTATTTTATCAAAAAAAATCTGATGGGTCAATATTCAAAAGTGTTTATTTAGCAGGATAACTCATACATTTCCCAGCTAAATGGCAACTTCTTGAATACTGAGCCACTGATCAGCTAAATTTCAACTGGATATGCCATTAGCCTGCTAAAATTTAGCTGACTAAAAAAGAGGCATTCTGAGGTGGAATAAAATTATCTGGCTAACAGCTGGGCATATTTGAAAATCAGCTAAGTTAGCCAGATAAGTTTAGGACTGCCTCTGTGCACCCCTAAAGTTATCCGGTAGTATGTGGCTGGATAACTTGCTACAACCAGATATATTCAAAAGGATATCCAGTTAAATTGCTGCAAAAATGACAAAAAAATAGCCTGGGCCTTTTGGCCCAATCTCCCACTCTCCAACCCCAAAAGACTTACACATAATTGGAGCTGTATTGCCCAGTTCCCCTTCCATACCCATTTTGAAGCAAAAGGGGCTAGCACTTTGGCCGGACCCCTCCCTTTCCTTCTCCATTTTACGCACAGACAATCCACTCTCCCCTCTTCACTAATTTGTAACCTTGAGCTGATACCCCGAGCAGAACTATTCTGTCTTGCTATATATTTCATTTGCACAGCTTAACCAGATAGTTTAACTCAGTCTCTGCATGCAGACAGAGGCTGCTTCTTCAAATCCACACTTTATTAACAGGTAAAACAAATAAAGTCTTACTGTTCATAAACTGGAGATAACAGCAATCAGATCAGCAGCTTAGTCTCAGCTACAGAATTCTGCAGGAGTGACCAGATTAGCTGCTGATTCACATAGACTGATCAGTTCTGACAAAAACATGTGGTAAAAAAAACTTCCTGGCACCCCTGCTTCCAGTCAGAAGTTAACCCTTTAGAGCCAGCTGTACAACTACTTAATACAGCAGAAGCTGTGAACATGTAGGATGGCCACCAGTTGACGGTATAACAGTACACAAGAAACTATACAGAATAAAAGCATGAACACAACATGTTCACAGGCTGCTGTGGAAGCAAGATAGTTTGAAGGCAGAACAGATGTGAATAAACAGAAAAACACCTATGGAGACAGGACAAGAACGTCTCTGACTAAAATCCCATGCCCATGCTGACTTCACACATTTCAAATCATGCTGACCTTCTAGTTATTATTATTTAGGAAAGTTGTGGGTGGATCCTTGGACCGATGGCAGATCACCACACCCCTGGGGGAAGATCCCGAGAGGGACCACGGGTCAGGCTCAGAGTTAGGAGACAGACACACACTAGTTCTTTTATTAGACAGTATATTGAACCACCAGAGGTGGCAGTAGTGAGCCGGAATGCCCGACTGGGCTGTAGTCCCTCAGATACTGGAACAGCGATCCCTGGAGGCTGAGCTGTAGAGAAACTGAAATATAGTGAGTAGGCAGGGTATGCAGAGTTCATGGACAGAAGCTGATGGTAACACTCAATGTCTCATAGAAGCCCAGGAGCTGGAATGAAGTAGGCCTTCGAGGAGCGAGTACCTGGTTCCAGGGAAAGCTCTGAGAGAGCAATGGTAACTCACAGATGTAGTAGGCAGCGCTGACTTCCAGGCAGAAGTGAATTCCGAAAAAGTCTGGGAACGAGGGCCCTCGAGGAGCGAGTACCGGTTTCAGACTGCAATCTACAAAGTAAGAGAGAACAAGGCCCCTGAGGAGCGGGTACCCCTGGTTAGTCCGAGGAGGCAGAGTAGCGTAGATAGAACGAATCCTTATCCGTATCCTTATCCTTGCTAACTCGAGTTGTTAGCAATTCAGAGACCTTTAAATATCTGAAGCGGATGGCGTCAACTCAGGGGAACGCCCCTGAAGTTTGCGCCACTTCTGGTCCTTGAGCCGGGGCCGCACTGCGCGCTCACCCCTAGGCATCAGGTCAACATGGCGGTTTGCAGCATCGGGCCAGTCCGGGGACGCCGGACGAGGATGGCCAAAAGACGCCGCAGCAGCCAGCCTTCCATCAACTCCGGAGGGAGTCGCCAATGCGGTAAGGTGGGCAGAGTGGAGACGTCGGGCAGCGACGGTCGCAACACTAGTCTGCTATTGCACTTGCCACATTTGATTACTATATCCATTGTAACGGCTCACCGCCAGCGCTGCCCGGATCTGCCACTCCTCTGGGTTCCTGGTTACGTCTTCAGAGAGTCCCTCTTCGCCCCTGAACCGGCCAGGAGCTTGTAACTCCCCAGGTCCTGGTCTAAGCAGACCCTGCCTCTGTTTGGCTTCAGGGTTCTCCTTAGAAGGAGCGGGTGGTGAAACCACCCCCCAAGCAAAAGACAGTGCAATGACACAGTTTTCTTCAAAACAGTTTATAAGGCAATTCAAATGTTCATTACCATTACTTCATCACCCTCACCTCCACCAGTTATTGGGAACTCACTGCCCGAACATGTAGTTCAGTCTCCCAGCACTCCCGCTCCCCACAGGCGGGTGCGTGACCAGTTTTACTATTAAGTCAAAGACCCTCTTTAAAGCATTTACCCTACATGCTCTATAGAGCCCTTCATCCCCACTTTCCTTTAAGATATGAGTTGTAACTCTCCCCCTTCCTGGCTACTCAGTATCCATGGTGAGCTGAAGGATTCCTCTCCCCCAGAACCTACCTCCATCCCTTCCTCCTCCTGTTCAGAGGAGCTCGGCTTTTCTGGCCATTCCCACCATGCCAGCATGCCCCCTTCCTCCAACTCCATCGATTCAGCTGTGTCTGACTCGTTATCGTTTAACTCTGACAGCTGTTTCCCCTCTTGCTCTGCCCATGGGTCAGGTGGTGGTTCTAAGAACCTGGGAGTTATAGTTTTTGCTGCCTTTGGCAACACCCTCTGCTGTCTGCCTCTGGTATTGCCTGACTTCATCCTATGGTGCCGGGGCTGTTCCTGACCCCGGCAGTGCTGCACTGCATCACACCATCTAACAATCTCTCTTGCCTCCAGTGCTTGACATCTCTTTGCCACATTCCTCAAACTGCTTTCACCTTCCATCCTTCCCTCCCCTTACTCTCTGACCTGATTCTGGTTGACTTCTTTCAGGACAAAGTTCACAAGATTAGTCTTGAGTTCTCAGCTAGGTCAGCCCCCTGCCATCCTCTCTTCCTTTTCTGTAATCACAGTGGAGATCTGTCCATCTTCTCTTCTCCTCGTCTCCTCTTGTTCCCCTGATCCCATTCAACCCCATTTCTCCTGAAATCACCCCTTCCTTTTGTCACATCCTCCATCTATCACCTTCCACTGCAGCTGTTGCCGCTGCCTTCAAACAAGCATCCAAACTACTCAAACCATGTTCATCTCCGCCGACTTGACTTTTTCTTCTTAAGCCATTCTCGATCCACTCCATTCTGCTTTTCGACCTCCTTGACCTAACTGCTGCTTTTAACACTGTTGATCACCACCTTCTCCTTGATGCTCTGGCTTCACTTGGATTTTAGGACTTGGTCCTGCCTTCTTTTTTTTCATACCTTTTCCATCACATCTTTAATATGGTGGATCCTCCTCTATTGGCAACCCTCCTATTAACTGGTGTGCCTCAGGGCCCTTTTTCCTTCTCTCTCTGTACTAATTCCCTTGGTGTTCTAATCTTCTCCCATTGCTTTCAATACCATCTTTCTGCTGAATCCTCCCAGATTTATCTCTCTATACCAGAAATTTCATCAGGAATCTAGTCTCAACAGTGTTAAAAGCAGCAGTTAGGTCAATATTGACTGGGTAAATGTAACATCAGGACTTGTTAGAGACATAAAGTTCCTGGATGTAATAAATGACTGCTTCATGGAG
Source organism: Rhinatrema bivittatum (assembly GCF_901001135.1). Taxonomy (NCBI): domain Eukaryota; kingdom Metazoa; phylum Chordata; class Amphibia; order Gymnophiona; family Rhinatrematidae; genus Rhinatrema; species Rhinatrema bivittatum. The sequence continues at coordinate 122,475,075 of NC_042619.1, read as the reverse complement.
CAATTGGTCCAGGAACCAACAAGAGAGGGAGCTATTTTAGATTTAATTCTTAATGGAATGCAGGATTTGGTGAGAGAGGTAACGGTGCTGGGGCCACTTGGCAACAGTGATCATAACATGATCAAATTTAAAATAATAACTGGAAGGGGGACAATAAGTAAATCTGCAGCTCTAACACTAAACTTTCAAAAGGGAAACTTTAATAAAATGAGGAAAATAGAAAAAAACTGAAAGGTGCAGCTGCAAAGGTTAAAAGTGTTCAACAGGCATGGACATTGTCTAAAAATACAATCCTACAGGCGCAGTCCATTTGTATTCCACACATTAAGAAAGGTGGAAGGAAGGCCAAACGATTACCGTCATGGTTAAAAGGTGAGGTGAAAGAGGCTGTTTTAGCCAAAAAAACATCCTTCAAAAATTGGAAGAAGGATCCATCTGAAGAAAATAGGATAAAACATAAGCATTGTCAAGTTAAGTATAAAACATTGATAAGACAGGCGAAGAGAGAATTTGAAATGAAATTGGCCATAGAGGCAAAAACTCATAATAAAAACTTTATTAAATATATCTGAAGCAAGAAACCTGTGAGGGAGTCGGTTGGACCATTAGATGACCGAGGGGTTAAAGGGGCTCTTAGGGAAGATAAGGCCATTGCAGAAAGACTAAATTAATTCTTTGCTTCCGTGTTTACTAATGTGGACGTTGGGGAGATACCAGTTCTGGAGATGGTTTTCAGGGGTAATGAGTCAGATGAACTGAACAAAATCACTGTGAACCTGGAAGATATAGTCGACCAGATTGACAAACTAAAGAGTAGCAAATCACCTGGACCGGATGGTATGCATCCTAGGGTACTGAAGGAACTCAAAAATGAAATTTCTGATCTATTAGTTAAAATTTGTAACCTATCATTAAAATCATCCATTATACCTGAAGACTGGAGGGTGGCCAATGTAACCCAATATTTAAAAAGGCTCCGGGGCGATCCGGGTAACTATAGAACAGTGAGCCTGACGTCAGTACCAGGAAAAATAGTGGAAACTATTCTCAAGATCAAAATCGTAGAGCATATAGAAAGACATGGTTTAATGGAACACAGTCAACATGAATTTACAGAAGGGAAGTCTTGCCTAACAAATCTGCTTCATTTTTTTGAAGGGGTTAATAAACATGTGGATAAAGGTGAACCAGTAGATGTAGTGTATTTGGATTTTCAGAAGGCGTTTGACAAAGTCCCTCATGAGAGGCTTCTAAGAAAACTAAAAAGTCATGGGATAGGAGGCGATGTCCTTTCGTGGATTACAAACTGGTTAAAAGACAGGAAACAGAGAGTAAGATTAAATAGTCAATTTTCTCAGTGGAAAAGGGTAAACAGTAGAGTGCCTCAGGGATCTGTACTTGGACCAGTGCTTTTCAATATATATAAAAATGATCTGGAAAGGAATACGAGTGAGGTTATCAAATTTGCGGATGATACAAAATTATTCAGAGTAGTTAAATCACAAGCGGATTGTGATACATTACAGGAGGACCTTGCAAGACTGGAAGATTGGGCATCCAAATGGCAGATGAAATTTAATGTGGACAAGTGCAAGGTGTTGCATATAGGGAAAAATAACCCTTGCTGTAGTTACACGATGTTAGGTTCCATATTAGGAGCTACCACCCAGGAAAAAGATCTAGGCATCATAGTGGATAATATTTTAAAATTGTCGGCTCAGTGTGCTGCAGCAGTCAAAAAAGCAAACAGAATGTTAGGAATTATTAGAAAGGGAATGGTTAATAAAACGGAAAATGTCATAATGCCTCTATATCACTCCATGTTGAGACCACACCTTGAATACTGTGTACAGTTATGGTAGCCACATCACAAAAAGAGATATAGTTGCGATGGAGAAGGTACGGAGAAGGGCAACCAAAATGATAAAGGGGATGGAACAGCTCCCCTATGAGGAAAGGCTGAAGAGGTTAGGGCTGTTCAGCTTGGAGAAGAGACAGCTGAGGGGGGATATGTTAGAGGTCTTTAAGATCATGAGAGGTCTTGAACGAGTAGATGTGAATCGATTATTTACACTTTTGAATAATAGAAGGACTAGGGGGCATTCCATGAAGTTAGCAAGTAGCACATTTAAGACTAATCGGAGAAAATTCTTTTTCACTCAACGCACAATAAAGCTCTGGAATTTGTTGCCAGAGTATGTGGTTAGTGCAGTTAGTGTAGCTGGGTTCAAAAAAGGTTTGGATAAGTTCTTGGAGGAGAAGTCCATTAACGGCTATTAATCAAGTTTACTTAGGTAATAGCCACTGCTATTAATTGCATCAGTAGCATGGGATCTTCTTAGTGTTTGGGAAATTGCCAGGTTCTTGTGGCCTGGTTTGGCCTCTGATGGAAACAGGATGCTGGGCTTGATGGACCCTTGGTCTGACCCAGCATGGCAATTTCTTATGTTCTTATGTTTAGTCTGCTTGGATTTACTACTGCTACCTTAAACTCAATATAGACAACACAAAACTCATTTTTCTCTCCAAAACCCACTTCCTTTTTTCCCCCTTTCTCTATTTCTGTAGATAACACTTTCCTCCTCCCAAAACACTGCTTAAATGTTTTGTTTCTTTCTATCCAAACCACAATATGTTACTCAGTAGTATATATACTTAAATAATCTACTGCTCAAGTACACTTTTGTTATTTATTTTGTTTTATATTTATTTATTTTTTGTTTAATTTTTGTAGGACCTTCAAGTATTCAGAATGTCCAAAACATCCTGATTTTATTTTAGTTTAAACAATTTTATTGCTTTTCCAGTAAATCACAATACAATACAAACAACAGGGAGAATACAGTGGTCCTTCTGCACTCCACCTCACTGAACAAAAACAGGTAACAACCGGAAACTACCTCGGACTCCCCTCCCCCCCCCCCCCCCCCACCCCTGAAATCATCAACTAAGTAAGTCCGTGATATGGGTACCAAGTCGTTGCAGCAAGGAGGAATCCCACTCCCGAAGACAAGATGAGACATCAATCATTTAAAATCCAGCTGCGCACTTTATGAGGCAAAGTCTGTATGTACGAATCCCAAATTTTTAGGAAAATGCGGTGAGTCCTTGGGGAGGTTCGAGCTGACATCCGCTCCATCTGCATCAATAGATGAAAGTGGTTTCTCCAGGCCCAAAAGGAAGGGCCTGCCTCTTCCTTCCACTGTAAAAGAATCATTTTCTTCCCTACAAAACAAGCTTTCATAAATAAACGACGGGGGCCCACCTCTCGGATACGTAAGATAGGGATACATTCAAAAAGTATCAATAGGGGGGATACAGGCAGTGAAATCCCCAAGATACGGCCCAAGTAGGACATGATCCGCTCCCAAAATCTTTGAATGAGTGGACAACTCCAAAACATATGAGAGAGAGTGCCAATCGCCATGCCACACTTCCCACAGGTCGCCGCGGGTAGTAGCAGAGAGCGGAACGCCACCTGGGGAGAAACGTATGCCCTCCAAAGAAATTTATACTGCATCTCCCGATAGTAGGAGTTCGAGGACACCCAAGCAATCCGTCGGAAAGCGGTCCTCAAGTGGTCTACAGTAATCCGGAACGCCCCCTCGCTATTCCAACGGTCAACTAAGTCTAGACATGGAGTCTGAGATGCGAGGGCCCGCAATTGCTTATAGTACTGGGAAAGCGATGGCACTCTCTTCTGAACTAAATGGAAGAAATCACCCACCCCCTGAAGGCCACTAGTCGTAAGACTGTCTTCCGGTAAGGATTTGATATAGTGGGAGAGCTGGAGATACGCAAACACAGAGGGGTTGCGCAAACCATACTGTTGAGACAGCTGCTGCAGTGGAAGAAGTTGACCCGTCTCACCAAAGACGTGGCCTATTTGGGTGATCCCCTGATTCGCCCATTCCCGAAACACCCTGGAAGTGGAGCCTGGCGTAAAATCTAAGTTGCCTTGTAGGGGTAGAAGGTAGGCACAACCACATGATATTGGTATCAGCTTCCGGACCCGAGCCCAGGCATTCCTCACCGGGGATACTAAGCTCATCAATATCACTGGCAAACCCAGTCTGGACCCATCCGCTGATTTTATTTTAATTCATCATTTCCTTTCTTCTTAAAAACCTGAAAATTTAAACATAACTTCAAAAACTTTTTCTATTTTTATTGAAGGTCCTTTTAATAACGCAGTCACTGTTGCTTTTGTCAAAGTCAATCTATTTTTTTCATGAAGATATGAAAACGGCACTTATCTTATTCTTCAGTTCTCTTGCCCCGACCTGGATCCAAGTTTCGAAAACCGCCTCAGTGGGTCTCCTTTCTTTTTTTCAACATTCTTCTTCACCTTTTGAAACTTTGGACTACTCAGTTAAACCTTTTACCGCGGTATTTCCATGCCTATCTTTCTATAACATCACCAGAATCAATTCTTTTTTTCCTAACACACTACCATCACCCTTATCCACTCTGTCATCACTTCCCGCTTGGACTACAGCAGCCGACTCCTCTCTCAGAGACTATCTCTCTCCACTACATTCTATCCAAAATTCAGCCTTGTGTCTTTTGCTAAAGTCGCTATACTCACATAACCCCTCTTCTTGAGTCACTGCATTGGCTCCCTATCTGTTCTCGCATACAGTTTAAGCTCAGCTTACTCATTCACGATCTCTCCTCCCTTCTCTCTCACTTCAGCCACCTCCCTCACTTCACAGCCTCCTGTACGAAACCTTGGCGTTCTAATTGATCCATATTTAAACCTAAAAAAAACACATTAACTCCGTCCTAAAAAAAGGCTTTTACAAGCTCAATGTTATAAAAAAGCTCAAGCCACTCCTCCACACACACGATCTCAGAACCGTCATCCAATCCAAGCTGGATTACTGCAATTCCTTGTACCTTGGCCTTCCCTACTCCACCATCAAACCCCTCCAAATACTACAGAATGCCACTGCAAGGATAATCATGAACGCACGCAAATCAGACCACATAACCCCCATCCTCAGACCTCCACTGGCTCCCCATCCCATCACGCATCCTATTCAAAACTCTCACTATCATACACAAATCCATCCACATAAATAATTCCTCTTGGCTCAGCGAACCGCTCCGATCCACACAATCCACCCGCCCCACTAGAGCAAATCTCAAAGGCACCCTACAAGTCCCACCCCTCAAGAAGGCCCAACTCACAGCAACAAGGGACCGTGCTCTCTCAATTGCTGGCCCAACTCACTGGAATGCCCTACCCACAAAGCTCCGCCTGGAGCCTTGCCATACTAAATTCAGGAAAATGCTAAAGACTTGGTTCTTCCACCAGGCATTTCCAGACTAACTCCACGTACCTCTCTCACCCTCTTCTCCTGCTTCTCTGTTATCTTTGATGTGCATTCTAATGTCGGTATAGAAAAGCTGTTAAATAAATAAATTAAATAAATAAATAAATTACATCCCTCCTCGTGAACGCTGTTCATCAGGCAGGTCACTCATATGTACGCCCTTCTCTGCTGCCAACTCATGACTCCGTGCTTTCCATCTAGTTTATTTATTTTTATTATTTATTTATTCAACGTTTTTATATGCTGACATTCGTTAATAACATCACATCGGTTACCAATAAACAGAAATGCAGCCACAGTGGCTTTACAGTAGAACTTATTATGAAACTGGGGAGTGGGAAGAACATAAACAAGAAGCTACTAAGTGGGGTGACATAGGGAGGGGAAACTATAATTAGAACATATACACTGTATGCTTGGAATAGTCTTCCTGAATTGGTGCATCATGCTCCCCTTCTTGCGTTATTCATATCCAGTATAAAATCCAACTTTGTAAGACCGCTTTTAAATCTTAACCCCTGCTTATCCCACTTACAGCCTTACTGAGTTTAACAAATTCTCTTAATAGATTAAATTCCAAAAATATCTTTTGCCTTGTATGTTTGCTTTGATTAAATTGTAAGCTCTTATGTGTTTCTGTACAGTGCTGCAGACGCCTAGTAGTGATATAAGCAGCACTAACAGTCGTAGTAATAATGTAGGCCTATGCCTAGGAGTTTCTCCTTTATCCTAGAGGCATTTCATGGAGCAGCCACAGTTCATCGTCATCCAGCCTCTTAAAAAGGTGCTTGGCCACTGATATTAAGATTGTAAAATCAAATCAGCACCAGCCTGCTTCTCTATCTGCAAGGCGGGTGGGGAGGGGGAGCAAGGGAGGGAAGCTGTACCCTTTCAATGCAGTACACCTTGCAAGGGGAACTAATACACGCCGCTCTCCACCCTGCTTCCGCCATCTGTGAGGGGGGGCCCCTTTCCCTACTCCTGCACCTAGGGGCAACCATGAAGGTAAATCAAACCCTGCTTTCAGGTCATCATGCAAGTTTCAATGACAGGGTTGGAAGATTAAAAAGCAAGGCATGGGTTTCATTTGCCCACAATTTTCTTACACAACAAGTGGAAACTTTGCAAAAATGATTGCTGTCTCTCCACTTAGGAGAAGGCAACAAGCAAGGATTATTCAAGTAAGGCAGTCTTCAAAGCTGGTACTTTTTTTTTATATATACATTGAACCACCAAACAACATAAGCTTAACTTGCCAAAGTATTCAGACTGTAATAAAGCAAATTTGTTCTTACCAGTGACACAGAAGAGTTTACATTTGCAGGATTGCTAGAGGATATATTGCACCAATAAAATCCATAGGCGTCCTTTGGAGGCTCTCAGACAGAGTTTTTATCTCATAGCCTTTCCTTAATTTAGCAGATTATAGCCAAATGGTCAGGCTATCTTCAGCAGCCCTGGGTTTAACATAGACAACATAGCCAACTGCCTAGGGCACCAGAGGAGCCTGCTCCTGCTTGCTCTACAGTCATGCACTGGTGGTGCCACTTCAGTAGAGCACCTCCATGGTACTCTGATACTCGCACCTCCCTATGGGTGAAATAATCTTAAATCTGGTTTTTGAACATTAGTGGCTGTAAAAACCTAGACTGGATGTACAGGTTGGGTTTTTTTCTAAATCAGCTTCAGCAGCTGACACCCCCCCCCCTCCCCCTTCAGCCTTGGGATCCCAACACCCCCACCCAAGCCTCGGGATGCCACATGTTCCCCACTCCTCACAAGCCAGCCTCCAGCCTCAAGACATCCATTTACCTACAAGCTCGGGGACCCCCCCATGCAATTCTCAGCCAGTCTGCAACCTCAGAACCCACCAACATAACTCCCAGACTCAGGACTTCTAGCCTCCGTCCACACACACACACACATCTCCCCACCAGCCTTGGGACTCACACTCCCCTTCACAGCCAGCTTCCAACCCTGGGACCCCATGCACCCAGCTAACTTCCAGCCTCAGAACCCTCTCAACCCCCCATCCTCAGGTCCTCACACCTCCCCAGCCAATCTCCAGCCTGGAGAGCCCTAGCTAGCCTCCAGATCCTCCTGCAGCCTTAGGACCCACACCCTTCCTGAGCCAGCCACCATCTAGCCTCGGGAACCCCAGATAGCTTTAAGCCTCAGGCACCACTCATGTGCCCTTCAGCCTCAGGACCCCTGGTATCCCCAGCTAGCAGTCAGCCTCAGGACCCCAACATATCACACAACCAGCTTCCAGTCCCGGGATATCCACACACCCATCCCCTTCCTTGCCTCTAGACTCAGGACCCAGCCAGCCTCCAGCCATGAGACTCCCCACACAGAATCAGCATCCCACCAGCCTTGGACCCCCCCTGGCCTGACTGTAGCTATGGAGTGTAGGCCCCCACCCTCAGCCTCGGAACTCCCAGCTTCAAAACCCTCAGCGCACCTCCAACCAAGGGGCACCACCATCTTCGGGGGGGCCCCCAGCACACCTTTAATCCCCTCAGGCCCCCACCCAGCCTCAGACCCTCTCCCAGACCATCCCTGGCTGTGGATTCTTCCCATCCAGCCTTGGACCCCCCCCCCCCTTTCCAGCCTGCCCCCAGCTGTAGACTCCACTGGCCTCAGACTTTCCCCCAACCCACCTCCAGTCATGGACTCCTCCTCCAGCCCGCTTCCAGCTGTGGATTCCCTCCCAGCCCGCCTCAGCTGTGGACTCCATACCCAGCCCTGGACTCTCCCCCAGCCTTCCTCTGGCCATGGACTCCTCCTCCAGCCTCGGACTCACCCAGCCCACTTCTGATTGTGGGGGCCCTGTCACCAGTCATCCAGGCCTCACCATCAGAAGTCAGCCCCCCCCCCATCCCACCTCCAGCTATGGATGCCTCCCCTTCCCCAGCAAACCTCCATCCTCAGGCTCCCAACTCCTTACCCCAGTAAGCCTCCAGCCTCAGGACCTTCCTTCTTTCACCAGCAAGCCTCCAGCCTCAGGATCTTCTACCTTTCTCCATCATGCCATTCCCTTACGTGCCTGCAAGCTGGCTTAGCCTGATGGAGAAGTGCTGCTGTTCTGCATGTCTTGTGCTAGACTCACGAAACATGCAGATCAGAGTGTGAATGCAGCATCCCCCCCGGGTGTCTGTATTCTCACCCTGATCTGCATGTCTTTCCAGATCAGCGCAAGACATACGGAGAAGCGTGCAGAGAGCCATGCCACAGACACTTCCAACAGCCCAAAATTTGATCAGGTCAGGGTCTGGGTGGGCCACCCTATGCCGTAGCCTATGGCTAAAACATGCAATACAAAAGTTATGAGACATACACACACAGTTACCTGGCAATCTCACAAATCTTCTTTCCCTTTGGAAAATAGGCTAACAAAGATAAATGCAAGGAGTGTGATTCAATCTCACACTTCCAGAGGAGACTGCGTTCCGAACCCAGCTCAGCCATGAGTAAGCTATGATTTTTTTTTCAAGCCAGGGATGTTTGGGTGTTAGGCACACATGATGAACACTACACCACAGAAATGGTGATGCTGTGCTTTCCATAACCTGTGCTTTTACTTGATCTATTACCATTTTGTAATTTTCCCTTCTTTTCCTACCCTTCTGTTTAAATTATTCTGTATATTACTTGGCAACACATGTAAAATTGTTGTGCCAAACAAGTTATTTTTGAATCTGAATCTACAAAAATGGAGTTGGTTTGTATGAACAGTTTGAATGGCATAAGATAAGAGGTCCTTTAGGGAGAATTCAGCCATGCATCAATATGATTTGACTAACTCCTGCTTCCATATAAATTGAAATTTAATCCTGTCTTTTCCTTGGATTAACATTCAACAAGTTAATGATAATGGATTATAAGAAGAAGGAGCCAAAAAAGGCAGTGAAATTCATAAGACAGCAATGCAAGGGGAGTTTAAAATCCAGTAAACTAAACCGATGGTATCTTCTGTAGTGGACTGTTCGTGGTGCTCTTTCCTATCATCAGTTGGTCTATTGTATTGTTCTTTTTTTTCTGCTCATTTCAATAAATATAAAATATAATAAACTAAACCATAGGACATGCAGCCACAAGGGCTTTACTATTTCATCTGGTTCGTAGATTAAATATTATGGAAATTGGAGAGACCTCACGTGGTAAAAAGTTTGAAACAATGCACAGCTTCCTGGGATTTTATTGCTTTTCTCCTGTTCTTCATCATTCTTTTAATATTGGACATCATTTTCCTCCTACAAAAATTTCACTTCTGAATTTTAAATTCTGCTTTAAATTTCCACTGGGTTAATCTTTTTGACATTTAACTCAGAGGACCAACACCCCAATTTTTGCTGACAATTTTGTACATTGTTAAATGTATGCAGCCTATATAATTTCTTTTTTGCCTTACCTAGTTTTCTGGGTGTATTATTGAGTTATAACTCTGTATGAGTTTTAAGCTTTTATTTAAATATTTATAAAAACAAATAACAGTGGGTACTTAATACCTTGACTCCAGCTGAGGACCACAATGTCCGTAAAACAAATTTCAAATCATTACCCACTTGCTTGGCAATTAAAAATCCACCAGTCAGTGCCCAGCACCCATGACCACTTATATTACATATTTTTAAAATCCTGTACACTACACCTAGGGGCCAAGTTTCTTTAAGGCTGGATAGACTGCACTGAGAATCCTAAAATTTTTCCTGCAGACAAGATGTGGTTACTTGGTCCTCTTTATTCAAACTCTAAAGACTAATAGGGTCATTCTTTATTGTGTGATGTGCCGTTATCGCAGCGGTATTCTTAAAATTAAGGGATGGGGAGGAGTATGGGCGGGTTTTGGGCGGAGCTATCTGCCAGCAGCGCTGCGGATGAAAATGTTTTTCACATTATCGCTGGCAGCACCTTGGTAAATAACTACATCTTTTCCCGTGACGCTTCGGGGACGATAGTGTGCGGTACGGCCGCAGCACACCGGGCAAAACCGCACCGCCACGATGCTGCCGGCTGCCCACTATCGCCCCTCCGCCCCTTTTTTTTCCGTGACACAACTTTCTGCTATAAATGTGGCAGAATGATGAATCTAGGGGTCAGTTTCCTAAAAATTAAATACATACCAGCCCTTCTACCACAGATAAATTTGTTTCCTGTCTTCTGTTGGGAACAGTTCTGCATTTGATTTCAATGAAGCTGATTTTGAGCCTGTCGGCTCCCATAAAAGCCAACAGAAGCAGAGGAGCAAGAGATACAAGAAGCAGAGGGGTTGTTTGCTTCCTGTATACAGGGCCACTTATTTGCTAGTTGGAAGGAAATGCCAGTTTCCAGCTTTCCCATAAGGATGTTAAATTCTTAGACAGATGATAAAGGACTAATATTGTTGCATTAATTGACCTGGATTTTCCTAATTCTTGGTGGCAAGGGATTGTGAAGGGGGCCAAAGAATCGACATTCTCAGGAAAAAATGGAGCTGGCAGTGTCAGAAGCAAGGCACTTTTCTTTCAAACCAAACAATTCAAGGAGAACACCATCAGTCATTCGAGACTCCCAGTCACAGGTTAACAAAATACTTTCTGGCTCCTAGCCACAGTAAGGCTTCAGTTACAACAACACGCCAGTCTAGGGAGAGGTAAAACAATGTCTCTGCTGCTAGCCAGAGTGTCTGCAGCATCTGGCTACTTCCCTGCTATCTTTCTGGGGGGGAAAAAAAGGCGTTGATACTAACATGCAGGATGCATGCTTTTTTTGAGGACCCACAGGCAAAATCAAGCAGGTGGAAGAAAAAGATGCCTATACTCAGTACCAGCAAGTACTCCCTAATAAAAAGCCCTGCTTCACCCTATCACATTTATCCAGGAAAAACCACAGAAATCTCAATAAAGAATAACAATTCAGGCTTCCTAACACAGCCCGGGCAAAGGTCCACCCATCTAGCAGGACTGAAGAACTGTATAAATGCAGCACAGTCCTGTTTTAATGCATCAGGGCTGGATAGTTACATGAGTCCAGTAGAGCTTTATCTTTCACCCAGAGGGAAAGCCTCGGCCAATTATTTCACAGTCAAGATGCCAGTAATTTTAGGCAGGGAAAATCCGTCTCTCTTTTACTAATCTGTAGCTGGTTTACCTGGTTCTCCGAATTTAGCGCAAATGCTCTGCTGGAAATCTGTCATATTCTGGGTTTCTGTAAGTTCTACAGAAGACAGATTTTGTTCTAGGAGAAAGGGTGTGGCTCTTTGACTCAGCACTTTGTCTATCTCCCTGTTTGGCTTACCTATGGCAGCATTTTCTCTAACTTTGTTGCTGCTCTGTACGAACAATTAGTGTGCCCCCCACCCCAAATTCCTTCAGTCTCTGTCCCAGGCCCATCAAATAAAGCCCAGATCCCTCCAGCAATCTATATTTCTTTTAAAAATGACACCCGTCCACTCCTCCATGGAATCCAAGGTCAACGGAAGGGTATTTGCCCAGCTTAGCATGGGCACGTGCTCAGCACAGCTTGATGTATGACAGAGATCCTGAACTCAAGTGATCCTCCAGCCTCAGCCTCCCCCGGAGCTGGGATTACAGGCACAAGCCACTGTGCCCAGCAGAGACTAACCAAGTGCTATTGTTAGACATATAAGTAAAATTGCAGTGTATTAAGGGGGCAGATTGGTTAAAAAATACAAAAGAAACCTTGTCCTGGGTAGGTAATGGTCATAGTAGGAAAGAAGAAATTAGAAAGTATCCTTTCATTTTTTTCCCAATGAAGCTATCTTTGGTGGAATTACCTTGAACATAACATGAAGTGAATCCCTGTATCTGGCAATGCCCCAAGAATTAAGACTTCAGAACAATTCTCATACTTTTAAGAAAAAGTTGAAGACCTGGCTTTTTCAGCAGGCTTTCCCACAATAATCATCTTTCTTGACAGCTAAAGCCTAAAAGCGGAGTCTTTGTTTAGTTTTCTTTTAGTCTCTTTATAGTTTTTTTTATGCTCTTAAAGTTTTTTTTTAATATTTATATTTTTGATTGTGTATACTGAATGCTTTTATTTGTATTTTTATGCCTATTTTATCATTGTATTTTATCTCCTATCCATGCTTTATTATTTATGTAAACCAATATGATGTTTTAAGGAACATCGGTATAAAAAAAAAGTAATAAATAAATAAATAAATAATGTCAGTGGAGATGCAATCGCAGGCAAATTCTCTGTGTGTGAGGGAAATAGTGTACAGATAATATAGGAAGAGATATTCTTTGGAAGCGTATCAGTTAATTCATGGACAATTCGGGCCCATATGTTATCTGGACTTAACCCCATACTCATCCCCAAAGGAAACACCTCATCTCCCTCAAGTAAAACAGCTGTGGGATTGGCAACTTCAATTTTGAAAGGTCCCAAGTACACTGGTTCTTTCCAGGTCTTGTGAGGGAAATTCTTACGATATACCAGCAGTCCTTTGTGATAACGGTAGGGTTGGTAACAAATCGTCTTTTGGGGCAGCCATTTGTGCGACAGTAATCTGGTCCACGGCCACCTGTACAGCAGAAACATATGTTTGCATGTTGTCCTGCAGGCAAGACATGTCAAGATCATGAATCTTCATATTTTTTCCTGCGCACAATTCAAATGAAGTGCAGGTAAGGGACAATTCCTCAGAATCATCAAAGCTGAGGGCAAAACCTGTAATAACCAATTTAAATTAGATGAAATCATAAGTTGTCTGAGCTTGGTCTTTAATAGTCCATTACAATGTTCAACAATACCATTACTGCTGGGGCGATAGACACTAACACGGTGGTGTGTAATTTGGAGAGATTTAATAATCCCTGTAACTAAAGCGTTACGAAAATGAGAACCATTATCAGTCACTATTTTATCAGGTATACCAAAGCATGGAATCAAACGAGTAACAAGAGCTGACACCATGGCTGCAGCTGTTTCTTTAGCACAAGGAAAAGCTTCTATCGACTGTGAAAACCTACAGACCCAAACAAGCAAGTATCGTTTTCCTTGGCACTTATCTATCATGTCAGTAAAATCACAATGCCACTTGAGGAAATGACCTGATGGCTTTGGTATACTTCCTGGAGATATACTAACTCCTCTACGGGGTACAGTTGTAGCACAAAGATTACAATTATCCACAACTTCCTGACAGCGGACACGGAGCTGTGGTGCCCACCATGTAACGGTCACCTTATTGTGTAATGCCCCAGCACTTTCATGGTCTAAATAGGGCAGTGCATTTAAAATAAGATGAAGAGAAGTCAAACTACAGCACTACTGACCTCCCAGGTGTACCCAACATTTTCCTGTCTTTTTACAACCTGCCCGCTCCCATTACTGTATTTCGCTAGTGGTGGCATTTTCTTGACACGTTTGAGGAGTTATGCCAATGACTTTGATGTTTGTGGCTCGTGTCTGTGCACATAAACACCCTCCTGTGATGTAGATAATTGGGCAACGCTTTCAGCACTCTCCTGCGCTAACATGTCAGCTACGGTGTTGCCCATGGACTGCCACGATATACTTTTCTGTTGTGCCTTTATCCAACAAATAGCTGTCATAAGTCCCCCTCTCTTGCCTTTCCTGTCCTCGAGGGCCACAAACCTGTCGAGGTTTTAGGATATCCTAATGAATATGCATGTCATAGATTTGCATACAACTGAGGCAGAGTGCATGCAAATCTCTCTCATGCATATTCATTAGGGACATCCTGAAAACCAGACTGGTTTGTGGCCCTCGAGGACTGGAACTGCCCGCCCCTGCTCTAAGAGGTACTGCCACAAATTGTGATATAATTGCTCTTCATCTGCAGATACAAAGCCCCTCTTTTCCCACTTCCTAAGGTGATAATGTATAGACGAAGAAACATAGTCAGAATCAGTATATATGGTTAAATTATGTTGCAGATCTCTACTGAAAACATGACATACGGCAGCTAGTTCAGCAATACCGTGCGGATGTTCCTGCTGGGCAAATGAAAGTTATTTCCTCCAGCACATTTTCCTCATCTGAAAATAGGACAGCTGCAAAGGCAATTATACCATTCTTACAGGAAACCATGTCAGGGAATCTTGTATTTCTGAATTTTAAATTTGGATCTCATTGTGTAAAGGAAGGACTGTGATACCGCACACACGAGGTATTGAATCTATGGCTTGACCTAAAGCTTCCTGGAGCATGGAAATATGCGAATCTTTATTTTGTAAAACTGCAATAGTTACTCCTGACCTCGGCAACAGTGCTGTGAATTTCCCTACACGAGCATTAGTAAAGGTAAGTTGGGGATACTGAAATAATGACTTTACTATCATGACTAGTATGTAGAATAATAGGTGCATGCGGTGCATGGGAATAAAATGTTTTTACTGCTTCGGCGCACGCAACCAATCCCTGTTCACAATCAGAGAAGCCCCTCTTAATACTTCTGAGCACACCGGAAAAATATGCCAAGGGATTATGGGAAGTCTCTTGGGTAGCACAGGCTCCCCATCCCTTATCAGTGTGTGTAATCCATAAATCTACGGCAATTGAACATACATAGTAGGCCAGGGGGTTAGCATAAAGAATGTCCTGTAAGATTCCCCTCAAGATTTGAATATCTTTGTCATCTAACTGTATGGGCTGCTTACCAGGTGGGTTACCTTTTAAATGTCTACGGACTCTATGGCATCAAGTACTGAAGGCAGGAAGCCACAATCGACAGAAATTTAACAATCCCAACGTCCCCATAACTCTGTAATAGTGTTTGGTACATTCAGGCACTGTAGCTGGGAGGGTATTGCACAACTGACCTGTCTTCCTGACTCCCCTAATTCTACACCCAGAAACCTAACCATTTGTTGGGCTATCTGCACCTTCTTAGGATTAACTTTTCTCCTAGAAAAATTAAAAAATCTTTGGCAATTCTCTGCATCTGTCCTCAGTGTCAGCACAAAGTAGCAAATCATCTACATACTGTAACAAAACTTCACCTGTTTGCAACCTAACTGCCCTGAATTCTGCTAGATCCTTGCTTAAAACCTTTGAAAACACAGACGGGCTGTCAATATTTCCTTAAGAACATAAGAACATAAGAACATGCCATACTGGGTCAGACCAAGGGTCCATCAAGCCCAGCATCCTGTTTCCAACAGTGGCCAATCCAGGCCATAAGAACCTGGCAAGTGCCCAAAAACTAAGTCTATTCCATGTTACTGTTGCTAGTAATAGCAGTGGCTATTTTCTAAGTCAACTTAATTAATAGCAGGTACTGGACTATTCCTCCAAGAACTTATCCAATCCTTTTTTAAACACAGCTATACTAACTGCACTAACCACATCCTCTGGCATCAAATTCCACAGTTTAATTGTGCATTGAGTAAAAAAGAACTTTCTCCGATTAGTTTTAAATGTGCCACATGCTAACTTCATGGAGTGCCCCCTAGTCTTTCTATTATCTGAAAGAGTAAATAACCAATTCACATCTACCCGTTCTAGACCTCTCATGATTTTAAACACCTCTATCATATCCCCCCTCAGTCGTCTCTTCTCCAAACTGAAAAGTCCTAACCTCTTTAGTCTTTCTTCATAGGGGAGCTGTTCCATTCCCCTTATCATTTTGGTAGCCCTTCTCTGTACCTTCTCCATCGCAATTATATCTTTTTTGAGATGCGGCGACCAGAACTGTACACAGTATTCAAGGTGCGGTCTCACCACTGAAAGGAGCGACTCCCAAACTGGAAAGCTGTCAGCTGTCAGCAGTCAGCTGTCAGGTTTGTTCCTGCTCTGCGAGTGGTACATAATAGAAGGCATTTGATAAATCTAACACTGTTTTGAAAGGTTTTATCTGAACCGATTATAATAAAGTGACAGGATTTTCAATGTTAGGATACTGATGTTCTACTCTAGAGTTTAAAGCTCTTAAATTGTGAACTACACAGTATTCAAGGTGCGGTCTCACCATGGAGCGATACAGAGGCATTATGATATTTTCCGTTTTATTCACCATTCCCTTCCTAATAATTCCCAACATTCTGTTTGCTTTTTTGACTGCCGCAGCACACTGAACCGACGATTTCAATGTGTTATCCACTATGACACCTGGATCTCTTTCTTGGGTTGTAGCACTTAATATGGAATCAAACATTGTGTAACTATAGCATGGGTTATTTTTCCCTATATGCATCACCTTGTACTTATCCACATTAAATTTCTTCTGCCATTTTGATGCCCAGTTTTTCAGTCTCACAAGGTCTTCCTGCAATTTATCACAATCTGCTTGTGATTTAACTACTCTGAACAATTTTGTATCGTCTGCAAATCTGATTATCTCACTCGTCGTATTCCTTTCCAGATCATTTATAAATATATTGAAAAGTAAGGGTCCCACTACAGATCCCTGAGGCACTCCACTGCCCACTCCCTTCCACTGAGAAAATTGTTCATTTAATCCTACTCTCTGTTTCCTGTCTTTTAGCCAGTTTGTAATCCACGAAAGGACATCGCCCATGACTTTTTACTTTTCCTAGAAGCTTCTCATGAGGAACTTTGTCAAACGCCTTCTGAAAATCCAAATACACTACATCTACTGGTTCACCTTTATCCACATGTTTATTAACTCCTTCAAAAAAGTGAAGCAGATTTGTGAGGCAAGACTTGCCTTGGGTAAAGCCATGCTGACTTTGTTCCTCTTGGAGGTTTCTTTTCTTGATGTCTGCAAACTCTGGCATAGTGATTTTTTTCTTACCACAGTTTCTACACATTGTGCCTTAGGCTTGGCTCTTGCCGGCTTCATGTCACGCGCATAAGTTATGCGTGTAACCCTTTCAAAATCCCCCTGCGCACGCAGAGCCTATTTTGCATAGGCTCGGCGGCGCGCACAAGCCCCGGGACGAGCGTAATTCCCAGGGCTTTGCTAGGGGGGCTTGTCGGGGGCATGTCGGAGCGTGGTGCCGGCCCGGGGGCGTTTCGGGGGCGTGGTCGAGGCCTCCGAAATCGCTCCCGGACCGGGGAATCACGCAGCAGCGGCCGATCGGCAGGCGTAACTTTCACGATAAAGGTAGGGGGGGTGTAGAAAGGACTGGGGGTGTGGGGAAGGGAGGGGAAGGGAGGGAAAGGTGGGGGGAGGCTGAAGGAAAGTTGCCTCTGAGGCCGCTCCGATTTTGGAGCGGCCTCGGAGGGAACGGGCAACACGCGCAGGGCTCGGCGCGCACAAGGTGCACTAATGTGCACCCCTTTGAATGCGCCGACCCCGAAGTTTATAAGATACGCACGGCTACGCGCGTATCTTATAAAATCCGGCATACTTTTGTTTGCACCTGGTGCACGAACAAAAGTACGCGCGGGCGTACATTTATAAAATCTACCCCTTAGTATGCTGCTTTCTGCATTTTTTGGTAGGTCCTTGCAGTTGTGTTTGCTCATACGATGCACACTTTCTATCTCTGATATGGTTTGCATTTGAATCCGAGTGCGTGCTTGTTCATTCGCTTTACACATCTATGGCCTCTTGGAGGTTAATATGGGTTTTCTGAGCATTCTCATCCGAACTCTCTTGTCACTGATGTTTATTGCTAACTGGTCACAGCTCAAGTTTTCTTTTAAAATTGCATACTGTCATGAATCAAACACATTTTGCAGCCAGTATATTAGTGTACTGTCTCTACAGATGCTTGTGCACATTTGTGAAAGAGGAAGTGTTAATCTATCACACTTCTAGTTGGCTGAAAATGCTTTTGCAGTGTATCCAAAATTTGATAGGCATCTTCCCTGACTGCTGGCAGTATGTACAGGTCCTGCTGTAACATATGGCAGTCTTTGCCCATCACAGTAATAGGTTCACAACTATTTTCTTACTTTTCCATTCAGTCCTGTTGCAATTTTGTAATTTTCCCACTATGCTCTGAAAAACATCCACGTGTTGAAGATATCACTTGCCTTTTTCATGGGCTCAGGATTGGAATCAAATTTCCAGCCATGGCAGAGGCGTGTTTCTTGAATTGTGCTGGTTCTTTGTTTACCATGTCACTCAGACTCCAGACACAATGTTTATGTGGCAGAATCCAGACACTGATACGCTTCATAACTTGGATCTTATTTAGAAATACAGAGTATTTATAGGGTCCTTTGTTTTCAGTTTAAACCGGTTTTCACCCATAAATTCCAAGAGTCAATAGATTTAAACTGATCTTCATCCTAATTTTAGGCTGACTAAAGAGCAGCTCCAAAGCTGCAGATGCAGCATCTCAAAGCCTTCAGCAACAGCTGGAAGTCAGTGTGGGCCAAAGCACCTTTAACATTGTAAAATCTCGCCCCCACCAGTGAAAGCACTCGCCTTCCAGTGCCGCTGATGTGCCGTTTCAAGTCCCGCCTCTCCCTCCCACCAAGCAGCCAAAGTGCCTGCTGCTTGGTACCAATAAAGAAGCCTTTGAAGTGGGCCACGCCCACCAGAAGCACTTCCTGGCAGACTCCCTGGCCCCACAAAAAAAAGGGCAGTGCTACAGAGCATGGGAGCCTGAACAAGCTGCTCCCAAAGGAGAGAGGAGATATCTGGAGCCACCACTAGTAAGGATGAATGCTGTTGCAATGGGAGGGAAAGGGAGATTCTCGAGGATGAGGGGAAAGAAAAGTACATGCTAGGCAGGGAATAGGGACAGGGATGCAGCTGAGTGGATCAAAGCGAGAATCTGCTTTATATTCTTTTATTGTCCTGGTTTCTGTCCACCAAAATAAACTGCAATATTTACCCAGAAAAATAATGAGCTACATTTTCCCACTGATATTCTCCTGTTTTTGTTATTGTCATCATAAACTCTGCTAAATTCCCAGAAAAGAATTTGAAAAATAAAATCCAAAAATGAAGGTCCCTGTGTATTTACAGGCCTACTACTGTGGCTGCTTCCTAGCACCGACTGCTTCCTGTAGCTTGCCCACTGATCTAATGCTGGTCTGCTGGAGGACTGTCGCAAAGGATGGCCCATTGCTGCGTGTCTGCCTAGGGAAAGGGAGGCAATCTGTCATAACTCTGGCTATTCTGGAAACCCACAAGTGTGGGTGGGGTCCCCAGGACAGATTTGGGATGTGCTGTACTAGGCCTTGCATTCTTTATACTTTTTGTAAGGTATTTGAATTTTGGATGTATCTATCATCCTCCTTAGTTGCCTTTCTTCATGGATATACATGGATCCTTGAGTCCTTGAGTTTGTCTGAGAGGTCTTACGGAGCAGACCGTACACTATTCTGACAGACTTTCTTTAGACTGCCATGTTCTCCTAATACTGCTTTTCTGTTGACCAGGAACTGACCCAGTAACCTAAAGATGTCTGAGCTTCCCCTACAGTCTTCCCCTTTCCCAGCTGTGCTATTGAAGAAGCTAAAAGCTTCATTACCTGAGTAAATGGATTTACTTATGAAAGTCATTTTCTCGGATTTTCACGTTAAGTAGGACAGATTGAACACAACTGGGTCTTTCCACAGGGCAGCTCAAAGAGCTGGCACTGCACATAAAACTGGATAGCGAAGTTATATTGCAAGGTATCGTGGAAGTATTCTACAATCATGTCATTGCCAAATGTTATCTCCGTTTAACTGGCTGTATTTGTTATAAACCTGCCTCTGTCTTGTGTTGGACTATAGTTAGTGACTGTGTATCCAATTACCTCTGAAATCAAGTTCTAAGGTGTTCTGACGCTCAAGATGGATGAGTTGGAAAACAGAAGCTGGCATATCAGAATGTAGTTTAGTACATGTACAAGGCTCCAAAGTAATTGAGCTCCTGTTTACTACTTCCTGCAGCAGTTTAGATTTATATGTTGTGTTGCTCTGAGTGAAAAGAGGCAGAAGGTATGATTAATTGAGTTAAACCTTATACACTCCTCTCTTCAGAGACCTTCCAGAATGCATGGGCTCACTGTTGTCCCTGGGGCCACTTTTCTAACACCAAAACAGTGCACTTGGCCCCAGGGTTTGTTCTCATGGGGAGGAGAATAAACATCCATGTCCTAGGCTCATGAACCTGGGTACCCACATGGTCTTTTGTTTCTCTCCCCCCACCCCTGCTGTGCTTATTGTTTTGATGTCTGCTTTAGGGAATGTCTGACACTCAAGAAAAATGCTGGACACTCTGGCAAGGTATTCTACAAAACTTTACTGCAACCAAAAATACTTAAAGTCCAATTCACAACAAAAACTCTCCAATTCAACTTCTCACAAAATTAAAAGATCCAAAGGTTCCTCTTTCTCAGTTCTATTAGTTGAGCCAGGGTTTCACTAGGAAATTGACCTAGCCCTCCAGATGGTGTAAAGTGGGCTCCTGATGTGGGCTAGGATCTCCCTATCTCTCTTACTCTGATGGTCTAAGCTAGACCTCTGGTGGTAGAAAGTCCCAAAAGTGTTCAAAATCTAGAATCTGTCCTCCTTCTCAGTGGGCAGGAACTGGTGGCAAAAATTGCAACCATCACAACAGGAACAAAATGCTCTACTAAAATCATCCTCTTCTTCTCGGTCAGGTCACTGCTGTCCTTCCTTATTTGGAGGCAGCAGGAATCACAGCACCTTATCCTGATCTCCCAAGGTAAGGGTGACAATCCTCCTCAGGCAGGAGCAGGCACCCAAAAAAGGAAAACTCTAGCTCTTCTCAAACTCCTCTTCCACTCTTGCAAGACAATCTCTTCCAGACTCTGGGGTGCTGGCCAAGGCAGAGTCTCTTCCCCTGGTTCCAGGCTGAGGGCCTGGAACCAGGGGATCCTTGAGTCCTCTCTTCAGCTACTCTCCTTCTCCCCAAAACTCTAACAAAAATGCCACTTCCTCTATATCAGGTTGTGGGGTCCAATGAATGGGGAGCACTCCTACAAACTCTCCTGCTTCTGAAAATGGCAACTCAAAAAGCCCCACCACGCCACCTACACTGCCTGCTTTTATGGGAAGCTGCTGACCAATCCACACAAACCTCAGTTGGAGGTGCCTGCAGGGATGGTCTGCAAACTATTCATGTTCTACAGAATCCTATCCTAAGCTCAACAAGGGGAAAATGGCTACTGGAGACCTAAGGGTTTATTCAGGAGCTAGGTCCTGCATGTATTGTTTACACAGATAACAGAGAACATTGCCCCTGCTGCTGCTGGTTTGTCAATTACAGGTTGCTGTCAGCTAGGATGCATTCAGCTGCCATCTAGCAGTTTAAGCCTACCACTTGGTAGGCTGAATCCATAACATCCTTGCTTAACTTATTCATTAATGATCTAGAAAAGGCAGCATCAAATGAAGTGATCACATTTGCAGATGCCACAAATATTCAAAGTAGTTAGAATAGTAACAATCCTACCTATGAAAAGGCAATTCTGCAAATATTACAACAGGCCCTAAAACACCAATACACCTCCTGTTAGGAAAACTGAGCTGAGCTGTAGGTCCCTATATAGAAACTACATGTTAACAGAATACCTCACCTAAGTCACACATGTAAAACACAGATGGACCATTACAAATAAAACATAAAGATATCATAAAGTATAAATACAAACGTGCAGACAAAAACTGAACTGGAAACCCCAGTGCAACAATGGAAAAACAAAACCATCACATTCCTCATAAAACAAACAATACAATCAAGAAATATTAAACACAGTGGAGTGCCTTAGGAATTTGTACTTGGACTGGTGTATTTTAATTTATTTATAAATGATCTGGAAAGAGGTTCAATGAATGAGGTGATCAGATTTGTAGATGACACAAAATTATTCAGAGTAGTTAAATCACAAGCAGATTGTGATACATTACAGGAGGACCTTGCAAGGCTGGAAGACTGGGCATCCAAATGGCAGATGAAATTTAATGTGGACAAGTACAAGGTGATGCATATAGGGAAAGATAACCCATGCTGTGCTTACACGGTTAGGTTTCATATTAGAAGCTAGTAGGGATGTGAATCGTTTTTTGACGATTTAAAATATCGTCCGATATATTTTAAATCGTCAAAAATCGTTAGGGCCACGATACAATACCAATTCCCCTGATTTATCGTCAAAAAATCGTAAATCGGGGGAAGGGGGAGGGCAGGAAAACCGGCACACTAAAACCCCCTAAAACCCACCCCCGACCCTTTAAATTAAATCCCCCACCCTCCCGAACCCCCCCCAAATGCCTTAAATTACCTGGGGGTCCAGCGGCACACTAAAACACGGCACACTAAAACACGGCACACTAAAACCCACCCCGACCCTTTAAATTAAATCCCCCACCCTCCCGAACCCCCCCCCAAATGCCTTAAATTACCTGGGGGTCCGTAGCCTTAAATTACCTCCGTAGCGGCGGTCCGTAGCTAAATCGGGGGAAGGGGGAGAGCAGGAAAAGCAGCACACTAAATCGTGTAGTCTTCAGCCGGTGCCATTTTGCAAAATGGCCGCCGCAAAATGGCGGCGGCCATAGACCAAAACGATTCGACGCGGGAGGTCGTACCGGACCCCCGCTGGACTTTTGGCAAGTCTTGTGGGGGTCAGGAGGCCCCCCCAAGCTGGCCAAAAGTTCCTGGGGGTCCAGCGGGGGTCCGGGAGCGATTTCCTGCCGCGAATCGTTTTCCGTACGGAAAATGGCGCCGGCAGGAGATCGACTGCAGGAGGTCGTTCAGCGGGGGTCTCGCTGAACGACCTCCTGCAGTCGATCTCCTGCCGGCGCCATTTTCCGTCCGGAAAACGATTCGCAGCAGGAAATCGCTCCCGGACCCCCGCTGGACCCCCAGGAACTTTTGGCCAGCTTGGGGGGGGCCTCCTGACCCCCACAAGACTTGCCAAAAGTCCAGCGGGGGTCCGGAACGACCTCCCGCGTCAAATCGTTTTGGTCTATGGCCGCCGCCATTTTGCGGCGACCATTTTGCAAAATGGCACCGGCTGAAGACTACACGATTTAGTGTGCTGCTTTTCCTGCTCTCCCCCTTCCCCCGATTTAGCTACGGACCGCCGCTACGGAGGTAATTTAAGGCTACGGACCCCCAGGTAATTTAAGGCATTTGGGGGGGGGGGTTGGGGAGGGTGGGGGATTTAATTTAAAGGGTCGGGGTGGGTTTTAGTGTGCCGTGTTTTAGTGTGCCGTGTTTTAGTGTGCCGCTGGACCCCCAGGTAATTTAAGGCATTTGGGGGGGGGTTCGGGAGGGTGGGGGATTTAATTTAAAGGGTCGGGGGTGGGTTTTAGGGGGTTTTAGTGTGCCGGCTCACGATTTTAACGATTTTCACTATACTTTACACACCCAAACGGCAACAATACGATTCCCTCCCCCTCCCAGCCGAAATCGATCGTTAAGACGATCGAGGACACGATTCACATCTCTAGAAGCTAGTCTACCACCCAGGAAAAAGATCTGGGCATCATAGGTGATATTACATTGAAATTATTGACTCAGTGTACTGCAGTGGTCAAAAAAGCAAACAGAATGTTAGGAATTATAAGGAAGGGAATGGCAAATAAAACAGAATATATCATAATGCCTCTGTATCACTCCGTGGTGAGATAGCACCTTGTATATGTGCAATTCTGGTAGCTACATCTCAAAAAAGATATAGTAGCACTGGAGAAAGTACAGAGAAGGGAGACCAAAATGATGCAGGATATGGAATGGCTTTCCTATGAGGAAAGGAAAGGCTGGTCAGCTTGGAGAAGAGACAGCTGAGGTGGGATATGATAGAGGTCTACAAAATCATGAAAGGACTTGAATGGGTAAATGTGAAATGTTATTTACTCTTTTGGATAGTACAAGGACTAGGAGGCATTCCATGAAATTAGCAAGTAGCACTTTAAAACAAATTGAAGAAAATTCATTTTCACTCAACATGCAATTAAGCTCTGGAATTCATTGCCTGAGGATGTGGTTAAGACAGCCAGTGTAGCTGGGTTTAAAAAAGGTTTGGATAAGTTCCTGGAAGAGAAGTCCATAAACTGCTACTAATCAATAGGGATTAGTCACTGCTTCTTGCTGGCATCAGTAGCATGGGATCTATTTAATGTTTGGGTATTTGCCAGGTACTTGTGACTTGGATTAGTCACTGTTAGAGACAGGATATTGGCTTGATGGACCCTTGGTCTGACCCAGTATGGCATATAATAAATAAATAAATAAATAAAAAATTTATATATTAATAATAGTAAAACCATACTAATAAAAATATTTCAAAACAACTGATATATAGAACATCCAATAATTAAAAACTCCTAATTATTTTTACATTTACCAAACACCAATAAAATATTTCAAAACATTAAATAATAGCTAACAATTAAAACAAATAAGGATTAAAAATTTCCCCACACTCCATACCTGCAAACTTTTGATTTCTAATTGCCCTGAGATTGCTGTGGATTAGGAGGGGCACACAATCTTTCTCCTATCTTTCATACACACACATACACATGTTCGTTCTCACTCACACACACACATGTTCACTTTCTTTCTCACTCATACATACATAGTACCTCTCTCACACACACATGCTCTCACAGACACTCATGCTCTCTCTCTCATACACAAGCTCTCACACACACATAGTCTCTCACATACATGTTCTCTCACACAAATGCTCCCTCTCTCACAGAAACACATACTCTCTCAGACACATGCTCTCATAGACACACACACTCCTCTCTCATTCCAACAGGCTTTCACACCTTCACTCTCACCCAGGCCTCTTACTCTTTCTTTCCTAGGGTCTGTGGAAGAGGGGTGGTGTCCCATAGCCTCCCCTTCTCTCATTCTGCCAGCTGGTTGGATTGCAGTGATGGCGACCCGGCGGCATTTATCAGTCTTCAGCCACTGGCGGGATGAATGTGCCAGCGGCCTGTTGAGCCTCCTATCATCCTCAGCTGCTGGAGGGATGAGTGTGCTGGTGGCCTGTTGGGCTGCCTTCCATCTTCAGTCACTGGCGGAATGAGTGAGCCAGCTGCCTGTTTGGCTTCCTATCATCTTCAGTCACTAGTGGGATGGGTGCGCTGGCAGACTGTTGGACCTCTTCTTTTACAGTGTATGCTTTCTCTTCTCTCTGCTCACTCCCTTAGACCCCCTATTATAGTCTGGCAGACCCCTAGGAGTCCACAGGCCACAGGTTGGGAACCACGGCACTAGGGTATTGACCCAGGCTATAAAACCCCGTACCCAAGCAAGGGAGCAAACTCATAAAGAACTCTCTTACTCTCTCTCAAACTCTAACCAAGATGCCACACTGTGAAATGCTCAATAATACATTCTGTAAACCCAACCCATCATTTTTCCAGATTTTATTGCAGTGGTCACATATTATATTTCTGTATAAATTATGTACAATTGTGTATAAATAAAAATTTTTTAAGAGAAAGGTGGTGGTTTCATATAATATTTAAGCAAAAACCATCCAGATTATGCCATCCTTTGGTATAATCATAAACACACCAACCCCCCCTCCTCTTGTGTTATCCAAATTGTGTCACAAACTATAAAAATTTGTTGTTTAATATTTAATTTGTGTACTCATACTGTGCCATCAATGGCATCCTTAAATTCAAACAACTGCCAATGATCGACTACTTAACTGAAGTTTGTGGCATCCTCCTCTACTCGTTCTTAAATGGATCGCTCAACCCGACTTGTACAAGTTTCGAATAAAGTCCTTCTTCAGGGGTTACCATCTCGCTGCAACCCATTGTTCATATAATATTGCCATTTACTCCTCTTCAGTTTAATTTAGGTGCTACAAGCCTCCTCTCTGGCGTCCTAGTGGCGGTCTAACTCTAAACCACTCCCCATTGGAATTTAAAGTCACATGGACATTCACAAAGAACCAATTGCAGTTAATCATTCAAATTAGAGACATCCATTCAAGCTCCTCATTCAAGCCACTAGGTTGCTCTGATCGTAATTTGTAAATCCAAAACTGCTCCCGATGGTTTAATTTTGCTGAAATGTCTCCTTCTCTTGTCACTATATGCTCTATCACAGTCCATTGTAGCTGACCAAATGTATGTTTGAAATCAATGCAATGCACCATTATTGGTGCTGTCAAAGTTGATGTATTTAATCGTGAGCGGTGTTCAATGATCCTCTATTTTACTGCCCTACTGGTACGACCCATGTACACTTTGGGACACGGCATATTATGACATAGATGACTGCTAACAGTGCGCTCCGAAGGAGCGCACTGTTAGCCAGCATTTGGATGTGCGTTTTGGATGCGCTAGCTTTACCCCTTATTCAGTAAGGGATAATAGCGCATCCAAAACGCACGTCTAACCCCCCCAAACCTAATAGCACCCGCAATATGCAAATGCATGTTGATGGCCCTATTAGGTATCCCTGCGCGATTCAGAAAGCAAAATTGTGCAGCCAAGCCGCACATTTTGCTTTCAGAAATTAGCGCCTACCCAAAAGTAGGCGCTAATTTCTCCGGGCACCAGGAAAGTGCACAGAAAAGCAGTAAAAACTGCTTTTCAGTGCGCCCTCCAACTTAATATCATGGCGATATTAAGTCGGAGGTCCCGAAAGTTTAAAAAAGTAAAAAATTAAAAAAATTTTTAAATGGGCCCGCGGCTGTCGGGTCGAAAACCGGATGCTCAATTTTGCCGGTGTCCGGTTTCTGAGCCCATGGCCGTTAGCGGGCTCAAGAACCGGCAAAATTGTTAAACCCGCTGACAGCCGCCGCTTCCATCAAAAAAGAGGCGCTAGAGACGCGCTAGTGTCCCTAGCGCCTCTTTTTACCGCTGGGCCTGATTTAAATAAATTAAGATACTGTATCACGCACACAGGAGAGTGGCCTGTGCGTGCACCGGGAGAGCGGGCATTTGCCCACTTTCCCGTGTTTTTACTGTATCGGCCCATTTGGCAGGAATAAAGTCTCTCAACCGGGAGTGGACCAAATGGTCTCTGATGTTACATTCTCTCCTAGTGGCTATTAAAGGACATATACCATGTAAAGCCAACATATGCCAATGCTTTTTAATTGAAGAAATGATCGCTCCTGTGGATGTACTGTGTGGTAACACACACCCCATCCAATCCCATTCATTGTGTGTTTTGTACTGTAACAATAAGCTGCGATCACTGTATTTAGCTCGCTTATAAGCATGTCTTTTGGCCTTTTTTGGATATCCCCTGGAAAGAAATCTTTGACTTAATGCCACTGCTTATCTTTCAAATTCTGTCCTAGTTGAACAGATTTGCTGTATACGAAAAATTGAGAAACTGGTAAACCCCTTTTAAAAGCTGTGGGGCGATGGCTCTCATATCTCAATAAATTATTTCTATCTGTATCTTTTGTATTAACCGTAGTCATGACAGTGTTGTTATTAACTGTTACCCGCACATCTAAATATGTTACATGTTCACGACTGCAATGATACGAAAACTTTAAATATCTGTCCAAACTATTGATCCATTCGACAAAACGCTGTAACTCTGCCTCTGATCCTCTCCAAATGAGGAATACATCATCTATATACCTATACCATTGTTCAATATGTGTCATCCACTCCAACATATAGACTAGTTTCTGTTCAAAGTCAGAGTTAGACCGCCACTAGGACGCCGGAGAGGAGGCTTGTAGCACCTAAATTAAATTGAAGAGCAGTAAATGGCAATATTATATGAACAATGGGTTGCCGTTGATGGCACAGTTTGAGTACACAAATTAAATATTAAACAACAAATGTTATAGTTTGTGGCACAATTTGGATAACACAAGAGGAGGGGGGTTGGTGTGTTTATGATTATACTAAAGGACGGCATAACCTGGATGGTTCCCGCTTAAATATTATATGAAACCACCACTTTTCTCTTCAAAAATTGTATTTATACACAATTGCTACATAATTTATACAGAAATATAATATGTGACCACTGCAATGAAATTTGGAAAAATGATGGGTTGGGTTTACAGAATGTATTACTGATGGTTTCAAAATTGGACCCATCCCAGTGATCTTCAAAATATTTGGTTTATCACACTGTGAAATGCTGCAGGCTGCTTTTATAGAGAGCAGAGGGGCTGGCCATTCCAGCAACCTCAGTGGAGGAGCTGTTCTGAATGGTGCTCTCCTCCCTCCTCTACCTTTCCTCTCCTAGCTCAAAGGGTTCAAGACTGGGGCCTCTAGAGTGACAACCCCAAAAGGTCATCACGCTAACTTTAGATACATAATGCTGGGCTCTGCATTAGGAGTCAACACACAGAAAAAGGATCTGAGTCACTGTTGACAGTACCGTTCAGATCCTCAGCTCAGTACGCAGTGGTGGTTAGAAAAGCAAATAGAATGTATGGAATGATTCAGAAAGGAACGGAAAATAAAATGCTGAATATCATAATACCTCTGTATCAATCCAGGGTGTGACTGCACCTTGAATATTGTGGGCATTTCTGCTCACCCCTTCTTAAAGTAAGATAAAAACAGAAGTAGAACTGGAAGAGAGAAGGGCAACAATGACAAAGGAGATTGAATGGCTCCCTCATGAAGAAAAACTAAACAGAGTAGGGCTCTTTAGCTTGAAGACACGGTGTTGGAGAGGGGATATGACAGAGATTTCTAAAATCATGAGTAGAGTGGAACATGGATTAGAGGGGATAGTTATTTACTCTTTTAAATGGTAGTAAAACCAAAGGGACACTGTGAAATTGACAGATGGCAAATTTAAAAGAAATAAAAGTATATTTTCGTTCTCTGCTCAATCAGTCTGTAGAATCTGTTGCCAGAGAACGCGGCCAAGGCATACCCAAGCATAGCTGGGGGTTTGGACAAGTTCCTAGACGAAAGGTCAGAAACCATTCTTAGCGAGATAGATTTGGTAAAGCCACTGACTATCCCTGGAGATGAACAACAGGAAATTGGCTCTGGGACCCAAACTGGTGACTGTTGGAGACAGGATGCTGGGCTCAATGGACTTTTTGGTGCAACTAAGCATGGCATATCCTATGTACTCCACCTCCTGAATATTTCTGCAGGCCCTTCTAAATAAGTTCATTTCAAACCTCATGAATAACAGTTGAATATATCCTTTAATGATAGTTAGAAAACCCAATATTTAACAGCTATTTGCCTAGTGGAGACTCAAATCTCAGGGGGGGGGGGGGGGCAGGGAAAGGGGAAGAATTGACTTCCATAATTTTCTCAGATTCAATAAAACAGTGATACTCAGTGTCTGGTTTACTGTAGCACAGGGGTGGCCAAGTCCGATCCCAGAAAGCCACAAACAGGCCAGATTTTCAGGACTTCCATAATGAATATGCATGAGATAGATTTGCATATACTGCCTCCATTGTATGATGATCTATCTCATGCATGTTCACTGTGGATATCCTGAAAACCATGCCTGTTTTTGGCTTTCGAGGACTGGAGTTGGCCACTCCTGCTTTAGCAAAGGGGTTCTCAATCCAGTCCTTGGGACATGCCTAGCCAGTCAGGTTTTCAGGATATCCACAATGAATATGCATGAGAGAGATTTGCATGCACTGCTTTAGCACCTTCCTTTCATAAAAAAACTCAAGGGAGACAGCCCATGCAACACTTTCCTTTCATACGCTGCAGCTGTCAAAAAGAGTAACAGGATGCTGGAATCCATGAAAGACAGTCCCCAAATCTGTCCTAAGCTATCTCCAGTGGATCAGGTTTATGGGATATTCACAATGAAATGAATACGTATGAGATACTGGAAGACTGTGTGTATGAAAAATCGCATGAAAAAACCTGACTGGCTGGGAGTACCTGAGGCCAGGTTCGGGAAGTGCAGCATTAAGAGATGTAATAAGCCAATTGAAAGAGATCGGGTTTTTTTCACGGCCTTCGCTATATAGCAGATATATTGAGAAGATCAAAAAAGTGCCGCGCAGGGGGAAAAATTGGACAAAAAGAGGCATAGGGACAGCAGGCTCTGTGGTCAGATCTGGAAGAGGAAAAAAAGAGGGGCAAAGGAGGAGTATCATTTTGAGCTGCACAAAGGCTGAATTATCTGTACCAACTTTGCCTCTTGCTGCAGTGGTACAATATCAGAGATGCAGATTTGGAGCTCTCTAACGGGTCTCAAGCAGAAAATCACACCAATATGAGTTCAAGGGAGGCACAAGAAAAAAAAGAATGTCTCGATGAAGAGGTCCAGCATATTGTGTGATGTTTCAACACATTGCTGTGAGCTGGAATGAGATACTTAACAACAGAGGAGGTTTCTCGGAATTTTTTTCCCCTAGTTATTCTGCCAGCAGCTGTACAGGTGATAGCTGCTTTTCCTTTGGGTACATACGTGTGGCGTGATGCTACCTACTCAGCAACAGAAAAGCTGCCTTTCAAATAGGCTTGACAAATTATTTTTGTAATGCTGGTAAATTAAGCTCATATAAATGGTTTTGCTAAAAACCATAATTATGGAAGAACAACTCTTGTAGTAACTTCCATTATGGGACATTAACAAAATGAACTAAATCTCCTGCAGAAACATACCTTTCTGGGCTCAAGAAAATGAAGCATGCTTCAGAATGATCTAAATAAACATGATCTTCCTTCTGCCTGGATTATAAAGCTCTTTATAATAAGGATTTTCTTAATGCAGCCATTAAATACACTGTTTTAATGATCTAACCTGGCTAATGTAACTAACAAAACATTATGAGGTAGATCTTCAAAAGATACGCAAGCGCGTACTTTTGGTCGCGCAGCAGGCGCGAACAAAATCCGGGGTCGGCGCACGCAAGGCTGCGCAAAATCGGCAGCCTGCGCGCGCCGAGCCGCGCAGCCTACCTCCATTCCCTCCGAGGCCGCTCTGATTTCGGAGCGGCCTCGGAGGGAACTTTCCTTCGCCCTCCCCCCACCTTCCCCTTCATTCCCCTACCTAACCCCCCCCCCGGCCCTATCTAAACCCCCCCCTTAACTTTGCACGTGTCGGCTGGCAGCCCCGCTCCGTCCTCCGGTCCCAGGGGCTGGTCCAGAGGCCTTGACCACGCCCCCGAGCCGACGCCATGCCCCCGGGCCCGCCCCCGAAACGCCGCGGCACGCCCCCGAAATGCCGCATCGTTTCGGAAACGTCCCCGGACATGCCCCCTCCCGCCCCTTTTCGAAAGCCCCGGGACTTACGCGCGTCCCGGGGCTTTACGTGCGCCGGTGGCCTATGTAAAATAGGCGCACCGGCGCACGAAGGCCCTGCGCACGTAAATCCGGAAGGATTTACGCGCGCAGGCCTTTTAAAATCTGCCCCTATAGTTTTAATACTCCCACCATTTGTCTTTTCTTTCCATCATTCTTTTTCTTAGGAAGTTTGGTTTTAATTCAGACAATCCTACGCCTGCCACATGCTTTTGAGTCCGAGTCCCTTTTATTTAGAAAGGCTTGAGATTTCGGCAGCTTCTAGAGAAACACCACAGCTGCCTTTCTGCCAACACTAGAAGGTGCTAAAGCAGTGCATGCAAATCTCTCTCATTCATTGTGGATATCCTGAAAACCTGACTGGCTAGGCATGTCCCAGGCTGACTTATGTGCATAAGTCTGCTCGGAAAATTAGTGGGTGTGCACAGAACGTGATACGGCATATGCAGACGCATTTACAGTTGCTTGTTAGTAGATGTCAAGGCCTGCAAGTAGATTTACAAGGCATATAGTTTAAAATTAAAAGTATGGGGGTTATTTTCAAAGGAGTTACGCGCATAAATGTAACTACTATTGTAGCAATTTTCAAAAGCCATTTACTCACGTAAAGTGCACTTATGCGAATAAATCCTATGGACGATTCAATGGCATATATTGTAGCAATTTTCAAAAGCCCACTTACTCGAGTAAAGTGCATTTACATGCGTAAAACTCAGATTTACGCATGTAAATGCTTTTTAAAATCCGCCCCTTAGTGTGTAAATAAATGGTTTCCCCACCCCCAACTCCACCCCAGAACGCCTCTTTCTAGTGCGTGTAAAAAGCGCACACTAAATGACTTTTGTATGTACTACATGCACACACATACACACACCCCCAAGCAATTTTCAAAAGCCCATTTACGTATATAAAGCCATGTTTTACACACATGAATCCTTTTCAAAACCAGGGTCTTAAACTAATTAAAGATAATTTTCAAAGGCATTTCTGTGGCTAAAGCTGTACGTTTCCCATGGAAATGATTTGTCATAAAACTGAATAACAAAATACCGTATATGATGGATACTGTAGCTATGAAACACACAAAAAAAATCCACCCAACTATAACTCTTACTGCATACTCTCTGAGATCATCATATATGGACCAATTTGATAGGAATATAAAAGTCCTTTGATTTAATCATGTGGTCTAGAAATTTGGTAAAGTTCAACAAACCGCTGATTTATACATTTATATCTCAGTCTCAAAAAAAAAACTATTTACTCACGAAAGTTCACATGATGAATTCTTCAATTGCAAATTATAGCAAGAGCTGTGCTGGTCTCCTAACCTCCAAAAACTAAACCTGACAAGGTGCCATGATTGCCATTTCTTTGAGGTATAAATGAGAGACATATAAATGTGCAGGTGGTTTTGACAGGGTAATTTTCAAAACAAGCATACAAATGCAAGTTCACTTACAGTATGTGCATAGTTGCCTACAGATCCCTTAAGGATGAAAATGGAAGGCAGAAAGGAGTCTGAAAATAGAAAATTTAGATGGGCTCTGCCTCCTGCTCATGCTAAGTATCTATATTGGTGCCCTTTTAAATAATGTTTGGAGCATTGGAAAACATGCCAAATATTTCCTGTTCGGATAAAAGATATTTAAACATGCCTGATGTTTTCATGTGCTTTGTCTGCAGGAACTCAAAAACGAAAGAGGAGAATAAACCCGTAAATTCCCAATCATTGAAACAAATGGAAATAGGACTCTAGATTACATCTAAAATTGTTTTGGCCATTTCTAATTTAGCTTTGCCTCACAGTCTTAATACACTGACTGCATTACTTGCTACAGCTGATTTTACAAGTTATTACTTTACAGTATCCAGACATAACTTATAAATAGTCCAGGAATTTGTTGAAATGAGCACAATCAATGGAAACAAAATGGCTTTAACTTCAGGCTGCAATAAGCAAAATTTAGCTCTGTCCTTTAAAAAAAAAGTGTATTGCATCCCATGTTGCTGCTAGAAACAAATGTACAATACAGTTACGGGTGAATTATCAAAGAAGTTATGCATGTAAATGTAAGTTGATATAGCAATTTTCAAAAGCCATTTACTCACATTAAGTGCACGTAACGCAGGTAAAACATATTGACAATTCAATGGCATATATTATGGCAATTTTCAAAAGCCCATTTACTTGAGTAAGTACATTTACATACGTAAAACCCAGTTTTAAGCATGTAAATGCCTTGGAAATCAGGCTCATAGGTTAGAATATGATTAAAAAGGGTGCTTCCGGAGGTGAGGAAAGTCAATGAGTTGCATATGGGCAAAGGAAGATTTTTTCAGAAAGCAGATGCACGGAACAAGCAGGCACAAATAAAGTTTGCATCAAACACATTGTTAAGTCTCAAGAGCTTAAGAAAAAAAAATACTGATTTGGAATGGGATCAAATCAAGATTATTTTTATATGACATGTTCTTTTGTTATGGTTTTGTTTATATCAGCTCTTCCATTACCATGGAAACCAATGCCTGCCACTGTTAAATCTGTTCTTCTCCTGATCAGGTGAATGCTGGATGGTGATTAATACAAATATATGCAGGATTTCTTTTTTTCTGTACATGATGGCATTATGTATTAAAATGGCAGATTTACTAGAGTCCACAGTTTAACCAAGTCTGAGTTTCTGCATGAAATTCATTTGTCAGCTTTGAGAAACAATTCTTTTCCTAAATAGATTTTGTGGTCCCTGCTTGACCACTAGAGGTACTGGAGTGTGTCTTAATATTGACAATCCTCGAGCAGCAGGAGGTTCAGAGAAAGTTCAGGGGGTGTAGGAGATTTACAGGATTGAGGGGGTGGTTCCCCCCCCCCCCATTCCCAAAGAGGATGGGACAATTTAGGGAGTATAAAATTCCCTCCATGAGGCACAAGTTGGATTGGTTAGGAGATTCAGACTGATAAAGAGCCGTGAAATAGTAAAGAGTAAAGAACTGGGAGGAAGGGAAGTACAAAAAGGAGAATTTGTCCACCCTATATTTCCAGATCTTGACCTTTGGAAGGAAGAGAATCCTTCTTTGGACAGTCTAGAACAGTGGTTCTCAACCCTGTCCTGGGGACCCCCCAGCCAGTCGGGTTTTCATGATATCCACAATGAATATGCATGAGAGAAAATTTGCATGTTATGGAGGCAGTGTATGCAAATGTTCTCTCATGCATATTCATTGTGGATATCATGAAAACCCAACTGGCTGGGGGGTCCCCAGGACAGGGTTGAGAACCACTGGTCTAGAACATTTGAGTTCAAATTAAATGGAGCCTTGGGATGGGAGACTGGAGCACTGTTCTTGATCCACTGGTTGACTCTGAGAAACTGAAGCTGAGCAAACCACAGAGAGTTTGCATGCGACTTACCTCAAACCCTATAACACCACCCCTAAGGAGCCAGATCACTCCTCAAATTTTACAAAAGGGGGTCACAGAACAACAGTTTGTTCCTGGTAATTTGAGGGCTTGTTAAGCTGTGTGTAGGACAATGAACTTGAGAAACAGCTATAAAAAAAGGTAAGTAAATTGTCTGTCTGTATATGTGATGGGGCCCTAAAATAGGGCTTGGTTAATAGAAATGGGCTCTGGAGAAATTCTGGAGGGAATGAACTTAGCCTCTAAGTTTGGGATTGAGTGATGTATCAGTATGGCAGAGATTAATTTAGGGAATGGTATATCTCTTTAATTGGTACTGCGAGGGATATTCACTCCAGTCCACCACTGCCTCCATTGTATGCAAACCTCTCTCATGTATATTCATTAGGGATATCTTGAAAACCTGATCGGTTGGCAGCCCTCAAGGGCTGGAGTAAATACCACTACTCTAGTATAAGCTGGCCCACAGGAGATATGAAAAAGAAAAGGAGCGTTTGGTGGGAAGCTGGCATGAAGACAAGATGAGGGAGCCTCTCTCTTCTTCCTTGCCACTACTGCCAGTGTCCAGAAAGTCTATAGCTCCACGATGGGCAGTACTACTGAACCACCTGGGAGGAATCATAGATATACCGGGAGATACGCGCGTGGCCGGACCGCATGTGTGCCGTGGACTTTCTCAAAGGCCCACGGCCACGCGCGTATCTCCATTAGACACTGTCCCGCTGAAGCGCGTACCAGGACCGGCACATGCAACCTGATGCTGCATGACAGAGCAGATAAGTGGGAAAACAAAAAAAAATGTAGGTTAGTTAGGAGGAGTCAGAAGACGACAGATGGATGAAAGAGAAAATGAGACTGGAACCAACATGATTAGAAAATTAAAATGTCCATACAAGAAAGCTGGAAAAAAGCATTTTATTTTCAGTTTAGGTGTAACCGACAGCCAGTCTCTTACCACTAAGGCCTGGATGAGCCCTTAGTTAGAGCATTTGTTTGTACATGGGGGAGGATTCATTCAGATTCAGCCCCCTCCCTTTGTGAGTGTCTGGCATGGCCGTCCCCCTGAAAGGCTTTATAACAGCTCTCTCCCGCGCGAGAGCTTCTGGGCAGTTGTTTATGGTTTATAGAGTTAGGAAGTAGTTAAGGAGCTTAAACTGTTTTGTGAGTTTTCAGCCCAGCCTGAGGATCCTGACCAGGGTTGGGAGGGTTTTCCTTTCAGTACTCACCAGGCCTGGATTTATGGATAGGCACACTAGGCCT
Source organism: Rhinatrema bivittatum (assembly GCF_901001135.1). Lineage (NCBI taxonomy): Eukaryota > Metazoa > Chordata > Amphibia > Gymnophiona > Rhinatrematidae > Rhinatrema > Rhinatrema bivittatum. Next base: position 122,439,003 of record NC_042619.1, on the reverse strand, counting down.
GTGCCTAAGGCAGCAGAAACCTGGGAGGGGGGGGGGGGGGGGGGAGCAGCTGGCTGAAGATTTGCTGCCTTTCAGTTGTGCTGAATCTCACTCAGCAGAGGACAGCCCTCTCCTTCCTGTTCCAGCGCCTCCCAGGCCCCATGCAGGGAACAGGAGAGCAAGCAGCAGACAGATCAAAGGGGAATCATTTTGGGGAAACTAGGAGTGGCTAAATATAGATCACTGGAGGGTGGAAAAAGAGGCTGGGGGATGAGGGTGTGTGTGTGTGTGTCAGACTGGGTGGGATATTAGAGAGGGGGATGCAAAGAGGAACTGGACTGGAGCATGGTAGGAACACCTCCCTCTTCTCCTCCCTACACATTGAAATCGAAATCCTCCCTCCCTTGATCTTGGATTCGATCCCCAAGATCCTGGAAACTCCTTTCCTTCCTTCCTACCTCTCCCTTCTCTCCAGATCCTGAAACCCACTCCCCAACTCTTCCTACTTCCTCAATCCAAGATCCTTCCTCTCATTCTCCCTTCACCCATCACAGATTCCTAATCTTCCCCATCTACCATCTTCCCTGTCCTGAGTCCTTTTTACTTTTCACACTCCTTCTCCTTTCTCCTCCCCCCATTCCTGATTCCCCTCCCCTCCCTTCCCTTCCCCATCTCTGTCTTCTCACTGTACTGATACTTAAGATCACATTTCTTCACCCAAGAAAAATATAAAATTATACTAATCATAGTGTAAACCAGTGGTTCTCAACCTTTTTTCTGTCGGGACACACCTGACAGATGGTTCTCACATGCATGACACACTGAACCCATGATCGTCACGGGGCTAGATGTAAAAGTACAGTTTCCATCCACGGGAACCCCCCTGAACCACAATAATGGATGTAAAGCAGAATTACGACATTCCCCATACAACTCATCCTACAAAAAGGATATTCTGGTTCTGGTGTCATCTCAGTAACAGCAACTCAAACTCCTTCTACTACCAGGCTCAATAGCCCTACTTATGAAAAGACAGCAGTTTACCACCAGTTCATGTCCTCTTGAGAAAATGCAACAAATAAGACTGATACAAATGCTTACATGCTAGTAAAATATCTCATCTCGGTAACAGACACAGAACCGACCTAACATATTCTCTGGATCTGTAGTAATGCACATAAACTAATCCGCACACAGTTACACCTGTATTATGGAATTCACTCAAACAGGAGCAACCCTATCTATGAAAAGGCAACACTACAAATATTAAATCAGGCCCTAAACACCAATACACCGCCTATTAGGAAAACAGAACTAGCCAAGCAGCTATAGATCCCCACACAGAAATAATTGTAAAACTATACTAATAAGCAGAATAAATGTTTCAAAGCAGCTATGAACAGAATAACATCCAATTAAAAACTATTAAAAACTATTAAAAATTTTCCAAACACCAATAAAATATTTCAAAAAAGCAGACACATCACATAATGTTAAATTATTAAAATGGCAGTCAATCAAGAAAAATAAACTTAAAAAGCTACCTTTACTTATCCCCTCCAGCAGCTCTCCTACTCCTCTTCCGTGCAGGCCATAGCACACACCAGAAGCAGCAGTAGTGGCTAAGCTCTATACTCATGGTCCTCTTCCTTAGGGCCCATGACCAGTTTCTGTCTCTCACACACACACCATACCAGTCACACCCCCATGACCAGTTTTTGTCTCTCACACACCAATCATCTCCCAACCAGTCTTTGACACACACACCAGTCACCTTCCTGAACAGTTTCTCTCATGCTATATACACACACAGGCTTCCCACTCCCGTGTTCTATCTTACATATATGGGCTTCTCGCTCCCATACTGTGTCTCACACACACCCAGATTTCTCACTCCCATGCTCAGTCTCTCCACATGCACAGGCTTCTCATTCCCATAATCACTTTCTCTCTCTTACACACACACACACACCAGTCTCTCTTTCTCACACACTGTCACCTTACCAACCAGTCTCTCTCTCATTCATGCACACACACACAGGTTTCCAACTCCCATGCTCTCTCTCTCACATATACAGGCTTCTCACTCCCATGATCTCTCTCACATATACAGGCTTCTCACTCCCTTGCTTTCTTTCACACACACACCCCCACAACACCAGGCTTCTTACTCCCATGCTTTCTCACATACCCAGATTTCTCACTTCCATGCTTTTTCTCTCTCTCTCTCTCACACACACACACACCAGTCACCTCCCTGACCAATCTCTCTCACACATACTCCAGTCATCTCCCTGACCAGTCACTTTTATTATCTCTCACATATACACACATCACCTCTCTGACCAGTTCCTCTCAATCACACACATGCTCTCTCTCACACACTTACACACATGCTCTCAATTAAATGCATGCTCTCAATCACACACAAGCTGGCAGTCTTCTCTCTCTCACTCACTCCCCCCCCCCCCCCCCCCGAGGCACAAATGGTAGCTGCAGCAGCCTCCTCCAGTCCCCTGCAGGCCAAGAAAGAAGAATTCCATCGGCCGCGGGTTACTGCTGTCTCCTTTGCCGATTGCCGGCTGCTTTGATTACTCCGGGCCACCCTACTGCTCGGGGGCCGATACTGCTGCTGCCGCCACCGCTACTTTTCCACGTGGCACGGCTCTTTCTCCTTCCTGCGCACTGCACTGCGTATCACTTCCTGTTCTGGGGCAGGCGCAGGAAGAAGAAAAGTCCAGCCGCAGGAGCCACAGCTTCCTCTAACACCGCTGCCGTTCCCATTGGACTTGAACATGCTGTTAGCCCGGTGGAAACGGCATCAGGGAAGGAAGAGCAGCGGGAGAGACCGGTGCTTGGCGACACACTGGTTGAGAAGCGCTGGTGTAAACTACTTTATTTTTTATAAAGTAATATAAAATATTTAAATGTTTGCCAATGTGTTTCTGAATTTTTAAATGTTTCCCACAACAGAATCTACTCCTGAGCAGGCACAGGAAACTAGGGGTCTGTGCCTTAGGCCTGCTACTCCTTGTTGTCCAACCTTGGGGAGGTGGGGAAGGGGGTGATAGGGTGTGGCAGCAGCAAAAGTGCCTAGGGGCACCAAAACCCTAAATCCATCACTGGTACTCACTAACTGGTTGGGACATCCCTCTGGATTGTTTTCGGGTTTTAAGATTTTTTGTGGTAGGAGCCTTATGAAAGCCTGTACCCTCCCTGGACTTAGGAAATGGAGAACCCTGTTTCTGGGGCTGGAAAAATCTCATGGAAGCTCAAGAAACATCTTTCTGAACATAAAAGTTGTCTATTACATCAATGGCGTGAGGCTCCACTGGTCCACATACGTTTTTTGATTTACATTGTTGTGTGATAGACTTTACTCCTGCTCACCTACAAGGTGGTGATCTCGATGGCCAGTTGATTCATTGGGAGCAGTTGTGGATTTATCGCCTGCAGTCGTTACATCCAAAGGGACTTAACCTGGCCATTGAATGGAATCATTTTTAGTGAATGAGTGGGCTATGAACAAATCTGATTGGTTCATCTGATTGGTTCATGTACTGCCGAGAGTCTGGGATTGGCTCTTTAGTATGTTAATGTGACTTTAAAAAAAACATTTCTTTTCCTTTTAGAAATAAAATGGCTGCTGAGGCTACAGCAGATGGAAGTTGCTTAAAATCTGTGTGTGCAAGTTGTCCTTGAATTAGCTGCTTTGTCAACAAAACATGGCCCATTTTAACAGTTTTTATATAAGTACTGCACTGTATTGCTGTTGTCATTAACACACAAAAGGATAAATATGAAAATAGATATTTGAAAGGGGTTTTTTTTTTCCAGTAATGGCAGCTGAAGCCTGTGTGCTGTACACTGAAAGACATTTGATCTAAATAAGGGCTGTCTGAGGTTTTCCCTTTCTATTTTTTTTTTTGTTTTAATAAGATTTAATGTTGAAGACTGTGTTTGAAGATTGGATGTATTGTGCAGTAGTTGTGGGGATAATGTATTAATTGACAAAAAAAAGAATACCAGTAATGCCAGATATATGAAATAGCCTTACATAATGGGCTTGGTTCTTGAAAAGCTGTTTCTGCAACTGAAGTTACAGGAAAAGAAAAAGCATTCTGCAGAGATCTGCAGAGTATATTTCATATAAGCATTGATTAATCTATGGCGAGGTTGTTAGGAAGAAAATATATCAGTGAACTGAAACCCAATCACGGTGTAGAAAGCAATTGTGAGCTGTATCATTTCAGTGTTGAAAGGAAGAAGCAAACAGGCTAGAGCAAAGCAGCATGGAGAATTAATGTCTGACCCGTTGCAGTTTAAAGTAAAAATGATGTGGAAGATGATAATATTGGAAAGGACATGAAAATGCCCTAGCCTGTACAAAGATATTAAATTAGGAGGAGCAGCAGAGAGTAGGAAACAGTCAGTTACATCAGCAGTTCCTCAGGGGAAAAGCTGGCTGGTCATGAGAAATGTGATACCTGCTTAACAGGTAAATCTGATGATGTGAAATTAACATGAAATTATTGTATCAGGTCACACAAGAGATTTGTGAAATTCCATGAAAAAAACAGGCGCTCAATGGTGTGGCATTTCAAGTTGAAAATGCCAAAATTTTACTGGTTTTGTTATGTTTAATTTCACCTAACACACAGTCACAGGATTTAAGAGCCTCATTGCTAGTGCTGCTCTTAATTGAAAAATAAAGATAGGAAAAATAAATTTAAAAAGCTGTCCACAGCAGTGACAGAGCTATACTAGATCCTGGCCACAGCACTGCACAATTCTTTCCCATCCGTTCTCATAATGTAGAAAGCCAAGCTGAGATACCCAACCTCCAGTCCTCATGGATAGTAATCCACTCCAGTTCTCAGTATATCCCTAATGACTAAGCATGACATTTGCATGCAGATCTCTCTCATACATATTCTATATTGCCCTTAGCACTCAATCTCTAACTATAGTGCCTAGAAAGTCAGTTTAACCTTCCTCCTAGCTTCAGATACCAGAGGATTCAGTTATTGAATGCTAAACATATATTAGAATGATGAACAGTTCAACACTCCCTGTTAATGGCAATAAAGAATAACTGTATACAAAGCAGTGCCTGATTCAGCTGTTTTGAGTCTCTGGAATTTGAACAATATCTTGGATGCAGTCGCCCCCTGCAGGTAGTAGGCAACATAATGACGAGAGAACCAGAACACTTGGACGAACTGAAAACTTGAACAAACCTGGGTGCAGGCACCTCCTGCAGGTCATAAAAGCCCAGGAACAGATGCAGGTCATAGGACAAAAAAATTCAGGAATAGATGCAGGTGCCTCCTGTGGGTCATAAGGGAAAAGAAAAATTCAGAAACAAAACTAGACTTGGCCAAGTTCAAAACTGGAATAAAATCCACAAATCCAGGAAACATGGCCCGTTACGGGGACATGTCCACCAAGTTCATGGCCTTCATAATTTGATGCAAGCACAGAATGTGGTCGCTTGCTTGAGAAAGTGAGCCCTGGGACCATGGCACAACCTCAGGGTGAGGCTCCAAGTTATGCACCGCGAGAGACAAGCATATCCAGGCACAGGCTGGACTAGGAACGTAGCTTGGACTTGGAACGTAGCTCACTCGGGCCCCTGCTGAATCTGCATGTGTTATGGTTTGTGGGCCCTTGGTCCGAGGTGGGTGTTGATACTACCTGTACAGAGGAGCCCCACAGGTCTACACCGTCGGAAGGCGAGGTCAGGCAGAGCTCCTGCTATGCCTGACCACAGATGCAGGCACCTCCTGCAGGTCATAGGAAAAAATTCAGGAATAGATGCAGGCGCCTCCTGTGGGTCATAAGGGAAAAGAAAAATTCAGGAACAAAACTAGACTTGGCCAAGTTCAAAACTGGAATAAAATCCACAGTGAGAGTCTGTGGCAAGGACCCGAGGAGCGGGCAAGAGGTTGGAGACTAGTACCTGGGCAGAGACCTCTGAAGGGGGTGGCGCTAGGCAGACCCAGCTCTCACATGCAGGCTCCTGCTCCCATTTCCATACATACATACACACACAGGCTCTCACTCTTATATGCAGACTACTACTCACAGACAAACACACAGGCTTCCACTCTTACATGCTCTCTCACACATGCAGATTCCACTCCCACATACACAAGCCCTCATTCCCCCATGCTCTCTCTCTCATACACACATCTCCAGGTACGCTCCCATTCACATTCCACCACAAGCAGACTCCAATTAACACACACCCATCCAGAAAGGCTCCCATTCAAACACACCCCAGCCCCCCAGGCAGGCTCCCATTCATACACTCCCCCCCACCCCCAGGTAGGCTCCCATTCACATACACAGACACCCAGACAGGCTATCATTCACACATACACACACACACATATACACACACATACACAGGAAGGCTACCATTCACACACACACACACACACACACACATACACACATACATACACCCAGGCAAGCTACCAGTCATACATAACCCCACTCTCACCTCAAGCAGGCTACGATTCACACACACACCCAGGAAGACTACCATTCTCACACACACACACACACATACACACACACCCAGAAAGACTACCACTTGCACACACACACACACACACTCTCCCACACCGAGGCAGGCTACCATTCATTCACACACACACACACACACACATATACCCAGGCAAGCTACCAGTCATACATAACCCCACTCTCACCTCAAGCAGGCTACCATTCACACACACACACCCAGGAAGACTACCATACACACACACACACACACACACACACACACACATATACACACACACATACCCAGAAAGACTACCACTTGTACACAAACACACACACACACACCAGGCAGGCTACCATTCACACACACACACACACACACACCCCTCCCCAGGCAGGCTACCATCCACATACACATTCACACAAAGGCAGGCTTACATGCAGACGCCCCACTCCCATCCTCAGGTAGGCTACCATTCACACACACCCAGGCAGGTTATCATTTACATACATACAGAGACAAACACAAAACACAAGCAGGCTCCCCATTGGAAGCAAAAGGGGAAGCCTGATCTATTGCTGTTCCTCGTGGATCTTCCCATGGTATTCAAAACTCACAGGGCTAGTATGTCATCTATGCATGAAATCAGCATAGAGCACTTACTGGCCGCATGTGTTTTGAATGCTGCAGGGCCAACACACATGGAGGAGCAGGAGAATGAGCATCTTCTGGTGAGGGATTTTTTTCTTTCAACTGTTGGCCTCCCAGTCCTACTCCTCTTCTCAGCCACCAGTGGGATGGGGTCCACCGGCGGCCTCGTGGGCCTCTTCCTTTTCTCAGCCGCTGGTCCCTGGATGTGCATGCACAGTGTATGTGCTGCGGCCCTGTGATAGGTCCTCTCTTCTTGGGCCACCGGGCAATGCTGATTTAGTGGGCCTGAGTCCAAAGTGGGTGGCTACGGCCCACTCATGGCTACACCACTGGGAGATATCCAGCAGATGAGCGGCAAGGCTGAGTCGAAATCACAGCGGAGGTCAAGGCAGGCAACCATCAGGCAGTGACGGCATCCAGGCTGGGGTCTGGGTAGGCCACAGTCAGTCAGTGTCGGAATCCGGGCTTAGGTCAGGGCAGGCGACAGTCAGGCAGTGTCGGAATCTAGGCTGAGGTCAGGCAACAAGGAATCAGGCCATGGGAAGGAGAGCAAAGACAAATAGGAGAAATGGTCACACCAAGGCAACGCAAAGTCTAGGAAAGGTACAGGGGAAGGCAAGGGCAATGGCAACGGCAGGAAGAAAGCAATGGAAAGGCAAGGGAAGGCACAAGCCAAGGCAAGACAAGGAAAAGCATAGGGCTGAGCAAAATGGAGACAGGAACTGAAGCAACGATCAATGCAAATAAGGCTTTGGCTCTTGATCAGCTGGGGCTTTAAGTAGCGAGTCACTGTGACATCATCTATAGGCGCTACAGGTGGCTTTCCCACTGTGGGGCCTGTTTCAGATTGAGAGGCAGTGGGGTCAGTTCCTAAGGGAGGATTGATGGCAGCATACTGTGCTGAGTTAGACCACTCATGGCAGCCAAATGTTACACAATATCATATGATGACACAGGGTGGCACTATAATAAACATATCATACTGTAGAGATATGTCTTTGTTATAACTATTGTTATGTTTTTATGTATGTTTTACAAAGTAGACGATGTCAGTATGCTGTATTTATTATGTATGCTATTATGTACCTTGCCCCAAACCTTAGACACTGGGAAATAAATACTTTTAAAATAAATATATTAATTAGGGATATCCTGAAAATTCGAGCAGCTTGATGTCCATGAGGACAGATACCACATTCAAGACAGCTGAAAAGTCAATGGTCAGGGCTGACAGCTCTCTGGGCACAACATATCTCTTTAACTGCTGCACACTAGCTTTCTCAATTGCTCCTCCCCACTTTTATTTTGAATTACTTCAAAGGAAACACTGGCAAAGACCCTGAAATGTTGGGATCTTCGATCAGTATCAGCCCTTAATTTTCAGTTCTTTAATACAAGATTGCATGGCAGTTGGAGTTAAAAAATGAATACCATGCAATTTGATTTCACAGAATAAAATTATAAGGGCCCTTTATACCTGCTGACTTTAATTAGAACAGCTTGAAAAGAGAGAGAGAGAGAGATTAGATAAGTCCATGAAGAATCCAATGAAAAATGAATGAAAAAATGAGAAACTGAAAGAATGCATTTTTCATTCATTTTCATTGGTTCACTTCATAGTAAAGCTTATTGGCCTCTTTAGCTTATGTGATCAACTCCCATTGGACAGAATTTTGGTGCCTTTTCCCAGGTTTAAAACCCCATAGGATACTGTCTTAGAAGCTCAGTGCTGACTGATCCCACTGGACTTTCATATTAGTTCTCTCAAAAAGGTATTAATTTCAATTTGATTCCTCCATAATTTCTACCAAGCTTTGGCCTCCTCTTTACATTAGCATTATTTTTTAGATCTACTAAAATTAAATTAGTGAAGGTTCAATTTGCCAGTTTATTGCTCTGTTTGCCTGCTAATGATCTGATACTCCTGCAGGTTAGTTTAAAACTTAAGTGCAATTAAGAGCTCACTGGTTGGTATGTTTATAAGGATATAAGTTCATTTCTTCATTTGTTTCTATTGTCAGATTTCACGTCCAGCTTTCAACTATGTAAATGTGGCAACGATTTATGATGCCGTGCACAATAACAATTTGGTATGTGTACAACGTTTCTGTTCTCCGATGCTGCATAAGCCTCTGTTCTTATTCTGACATGGCTTTACCTTTGTTTTTTGAAGACTGTGCTTTGTTCGGCCCTCCCGATGCAGCCAGTTGGCGAAACACGGCCATGTTGGGGGACAGCGTAACATATGTACAATATCAACATAGGACTGAATAAACCTTTTGGAACTTTATAAATACCTTTACAGAGTGATTGACTTTAAATGGAACAGATATACTGATTATCCACACATGAGGACTTTATGCTTTCTATGTGGATGGGTGTAGTTTTTACTCCACTCTTTACTTGGAATGTAAGTCATGACATAGTGAAAAAAAAAATAAACTAAAGCCTAGGGTTTTTTTTTTAAGGATATGATTCAAATTTGCTTTGACAAAAAAAAAAGAAAAATAGAAAAGGGTAAACTTGTAAACCATTCCTACTACTTTATCTTGAGGCTGGGTGGTATCCAATAATTCCCGGTGTGCAATTTCCTACAGTTACAACATAGTCACAAAACTGTTAGCACTTCAAAACTGCCTTTCAGACTGAACACAAATCTCTATGGACAGCAGTAGTTCAGCAACCAGTTCTGCCACCTAGTGGGGAAGATGAAGCACAGCAACCATTTGTAACAGAACCTGCAAAACTCCTGAGGTGCCACTGGATTAACCAAGTGAGAAAAGTAAACGTTTCACAAATATTTTGCAAAATTTGCACAGTGGACAACTACCTGCCATATACTTTAATAGGCAAATTTGTGCACAAAAGGTGGAAAATAGGAAAATGTGTCTATTTATTTATTTGACACTTTTTTATACTGACATTCGAAGGACATCACATCCGTTTACATTTTGGGAAAAACAGTACAAAAAACTTGGTAACTTTACAGTGATAAATGTAAGATTAAAAGGAAGTGAAACGGAACAAATCTAGATAATGAACAAAAGTGCGAAGTATTAGGACAGATTAACCTGGAAAACTTGATAAGAATATACTCTTATTAATATATGCAATCCATACCACTCTTGCTTTTTATAGGACTGGCAGATTCTTTCAGTTTTTGGGCTTCCAGCTCAGTTGGAAATGTCTCTACTGGGTTATGGCACCAAAATTCTCCAAGTGCAAGTACCTGGGATTTCCCCCCTAGTTCATAATGCCCTTCCACCCATCCACCGACGCCAAACTAGCTTAGCCTCTGCATTGATGATCCTTAGCCAGAGATGGAGTGGCCATCTGCAGCAATGTCATAAGGAACAGTTTAATCCAGTCCTGGGGTTTCCCTATTGCATGCATGTTATTAAACATATCCAGTTAACTTAGCCTATGTATTCAGCAGCTATCTTAAACTTATCCGGCTAACTCAGCTCCTCCCAGTTATGCCCCCAGAACCCCCTAATATGGCCAAATTTTAGCCAGATAAAAGGTTATCCAGCTAGAATGTAGCCGGATAAGTGCCCAAATCTTCATTTAACTGGATAACTTCTGGATATGGTCCTGCTAGTCTATTAATTTTCAAAATAAAATTATGTGCAAATTTTCACTTTGAATATTACCTATTCGCACACACATGCATGTGCTAATTTATGTAGGTAGTTTTCCCAAATAAATTGAAAAGTATGCACATAAGTGCAAACTGCTTCCCAACTTTATCCCCGGGAATGCCTCCCCCCTACTACAGGAAAAGTTCTGCATGTAGCATCACTACAAGCTTAAGTTTACCTGCATACCGGGAGGGCAATTTCTTAAATGCCCTTTTTTGCGTGTAAAGCACAGTTTTACCCACAGACAGGGGTGTTGCTAGAGACTTCAAAGATCAGGACATGGGCCCATAAGTTTTTTCCTTCTTTCCTACCCCCACTCATAAGAACATAAGATTTGCCATACTGGGTCAGATCAACGATCCATGATGCCCAGTATCCTATTTCCAACAGTATCCAAACCAGGTCACAAGTACCTAGCAGGATTCCAAAAGGTCAATAGATTCCATGCTGCCTATCCCAGGGATAAGCAGTGGATTTCCCCAAGTCCACCTTTTTTTAAAATCCAGCTACACTAACAGCTTTCACCGCATCCTCTGGCAACGAATTCCAGAGTTTAATTATGCATTGTGTAAAAAAATATTTTCTTCTATTTATCCTAAATGTATCACCTAGTAACTTTATTTATATCCCCTAGTCTTTGTACTTTTTGAAAAAGTAAACAACCAATTCGCATTTACCCATTTCACTCCACTCATTATTTTATAGACCTCTATCATATCTCCCCTCAGCCATCTCTTCTTGAAGCTGAAGAGCCCTAATCTCTTTAAGCAACGTTGCCAACTTTTCCATAGACCAGCACTGGACTCTTGAGGACAGGGGAAGGAGAGACACCTGACCTTCACTTAATTTACATAAGTTTGCATAAATGTGCCTCCACTGCTCTTTCCTTCTCTCTTTCATCCCTCTGTACCTTCTAGTCTAGCATCCCCAGGTCACTGGCAATGGACAATTTATCAATAGGGCTCTCAGTGATGAATGATGCACTCATGTATCTCTTTGAAACATTATAAAAATGACAGAGCACAATCTGCATAGATGCATGTATTCCATTAATCATTTTCCCAATGTTATGGAAATATTATGAGTGCATCAATCATCCATATTTTCAAGGTTCATGGGGTTTAAACATACAACCCTGGGACTTTCAGGCCGTGAATCTACCATAAGTGTTATGATTCTGCTTGTAATGCAGCCTCCTATCCACCAGAGGTCCTCCAGGAGCTGTGCCTACCCTCTTTTCAGTTTTAATTTCAGTGACCTCATGACTCGGCAGATCCCTGCCTATTTAGCTTTGCCTCCGTCTACACTCAGCACCTTGTCATTCAGACTGCTCGGCTCCTTGCTTGGCCCAGTCTCTGTATACCTTGTGGCTCTCCGTAGCCTTCTGCCTTGTGGCTTTTCTAAGCCTTCTCATCTCTGTATACCTTGTGGCTCTCCACAGCCTTCTGCCTTATGGCTTCCCTAAGCCTTCCTGATTCCAAGCTTGCCTTGTGGCTTCCCTAAGCCTTCCTGTTTCCAAGCTTGCCTTGTGGATTCCCTAAACCATCCTATGTCTTAGCTTGCTTGGTGGATACCCTAAGCCTTCTTGTTTCCAAGCTTGCTCTGTGGCTTCCCTATCCCTTCCTGTCCCAAGTTTGCTCTGTGGCTCCCAAGCCTCCTGTCTCGAGCTTTCTCCCTGGCTCCCAAACCTCCTGTCTCAAGCTTCCTCCCTGGCTCCCAAACCTCCTGTCTCGAGCATCCTCCCTGGCTCCTAAGCCTCTGTCTCAAGCTTGCTCTCTGTCTTCTAAGTCTCTGTCTCAAGCTGGCTCTGTGGCTCTCTAGACTTCTGTCCCATATAGAAACATAGAAATGATGGCAGAAAAGGACCAAACAGTCCATCCAGTCTGCCCAGCAAGCTCATGGAAGCACCAAAAGAATCAGGCTTATTGGTCAAGGGCATCAACAGCCGCATCAGCAAGTTACCCCCACTCTTACTTGTTTTCCCCAACCCCCAAATCCAGTGTCCTCATTGGCTGCTGTCTAAGTCTGATTCCCCCCACCACTTTCCCCCCCCCTACTGTTAAAGCAAAGAGCAATATTGGAGCTGCACCAACAGCATGAAGGCGACCAAGGTGATAAATGGGATGGAGCGGCTCCCCTATGAGGAAAGGCTGAAGAGGTTAGGGCTGTTCAGCTTGGAGAAGAGACAGCTGAAGGGGGATATGATAGAGGTCTTTAAAATAATAAGAGGTCTTGAACGAGTAGATGTGAATCGTTTATTTACACTTTCTAAAAATAGAAGGACTAGGGGGCACTCCATGAAGTTAGCAAGTAGCACATTTAAGACTAATTGGAGAAAATTCTTTTTCACTCAACACACTATTAAGCTCTGGAATTTGTTGCCAGAGGATGTGGTTAGTGTAGCTGGGTTTAAAAAAGGTTTGGATAAGTTCTTGGAGGAGAAGTCCATTAACTGTTATAATCAATTTGATTTAGGTAATGGCCTCTACTATTACTGGCATCAGTTATATGGGATTTTCTTAATGTTTGGTTACTTGCCAGGTTCTTGTGGCCTGGTTTGGCCTCTGTTGGTAACAGGATGCTGGGCTTGATGGACCCTTGGTCTGACCCAGCATGGCAATTTCTTATGTTCTTATGTTCTAAGGGTAGCAACTGCCACACAGCAAGTTACCTCCATGAACTTTCCTCTTTATATCCATCCTTTTGTCCCTAGGGATCCACTGTGTTATCCCATGCCCCTTTGAAATCTTTCACTGTTTTTGTCTTCACCACCTCTTCTGGAAGGGCATTCCAGGCATCCACCACCCTCTCTGAGAAGGAATATTTCCTGATGTTGGTTCTGAGTCTTCCTCCCTGCAGTTTCATTTTGTGACCCCTAGTTCTACTAATTTCTTTCCAACGGAGAAGGTTTGTTGATTGTGCATCATTAAAACCTTTCAGGTATCTGAAGGTCTGTGGCATATCTCCCCTGCACCTCCTCTCCTCCATGGTATACATATTTAGGTCCTTCAATCTCTCCTCATAAGTTATTTGATGGAGGCCCCCCACCATTTTTGTAGCCCTTCTCTGGACAGCCTCCATCCTGTCTCTGTCCCTTTTGAGATATGGTCTACAGAACTGAACATAAAACTCCAGGTGAGGCCTCACCAAGGACTTACACAATGGCATTATCATCTCCTTTTTCTTACTGGTTATTCCTCTCTCTGTGCAGTCCAGCATTCTTCTGGCTTTAGCTATCGCCTAGTCACATTGCTTTGCCATCTTCAGATCACTAGACACTGTCACCCCAAGGTCCCTTTCTTGCTCCATGCACAAAAGCCTTTTACCCCCATCACATACATCTCTTTGGATTACCACACCCAGATGCATGACTCTGCACTTCGTGGCATTGAATCCCAGTTGCCATATCTTTGACCATCGTTCAAGCTTCCTTAAATCACATCTCATTCTCTCTACTCCTTCCAGCATGTCCACTCTGTTGCAGATCTTAGAATCATCTGCAAATAGACAAATTTTACCTTCTATGCCTTCCGCAATGTCGCTCACAAAAATATTGAACAGAACCAGTCCCAACACCAATATTTGTGGCCCTCCACTTAACACCATTCTCTCTTCAGAGTAGGTTCTACTTACCATCACACGCTGCCTTCTATCCATCGACCAGTTTATAATCCACTCCAACACCTTTGTGCTTACTCCCAAGCCTCTCATTTTATTCATAAGCCTCCTGTGCGGGACTGTATCAAAAGCTTTGTGGAAATCCAAGTAGATCACATCGAGCACTCTTCCTTGATCAATTCTTTAGTCACCCAATCAAAAACAATCAATCTGTATCGCTCCATGATGAGACCACACCTTGAGTACTGTGTATAATTCTGGTCGCTGCATCTCAAAAAAGGTATAGTAGTCCTGGAGAAGGTACAGAGAAGGGTGACCAAAATGATAAAGGGAATGGAATGACTCCCCTATAAGGAAAGGCTAAAGAGGTTAGGGTTGTTCAACTTGGAGAAGAAATGGCTGAGGTGAGATATGATAGAGGTCTTTAAAATCATGAGAGGTCTAGAACGGGTAAATGTGAATCGATTAATTACTCTTTTGGAAAATAGACATACTAGGGGGCACTCCTTGAAGTTAGCAAGTAGCACATTTAAAACTAATCAGAGGAAATTCTTTTTCACTCAACGCACAATTAAGCTCTGGAATTTGTTGCCAGAGGATGTGGTTAGTGCAGTTGATGTTGTTGGGTTTAAAAAAGGTTTCGATAATTTCTTGGAGGAGAAGTCCATTAACTGCTATTAATCAAGTTGACTTAGGGAATAGCCACTGCTATTACTGGCATCAGTAGCATGGGATCTACTTAGTTTTTGGGTAATTGCCAGGTACTTGTAGTCTGGATTGGACACTGTTTTAGACCTCTCACAGCAGGGGGGAATGAAGAAAAGGGGATCTATACAGACAACAACCAAGGACTGAATTACATATTCTGGGTAAACAAATAAGCATGGGTGTAGCTTGCTTATTGTGGCGGTTAATACCCCTAACTAATTAAGCTATTTCACTTAGATACAGTTCCAACACTGCTCTCTATATTAATGGCGGGGGTGGAAGGAAAATAGAACCAAAAGGTTACTAAGGGCCAAGAGTAACAGATAAGTATGAGAAGAGAAAAAAAAAGTGCGAAAGCTTGCTGGGCAGACTGGATGGGCCGTTTGGTCTTCTTCTGCCATCATTTCTATGTTTCTATGTTGGAAATGGGGTGCTGGTCTTGATGGACCCTTGGTCTGAACTAGTTTGGCAATTTTTTTTATGTTTTTATGTTCTTATTACCATTAATTAACTGTTGATTTATCTTTTATTTATGCAATTTATAGAACAAAGCATGTTAACAACTTTGTTATGGAAATAGATGGATATACATAAAAATAGGAAAAAAACCCCATATCTCCAAAGACAAATCCAGAGACATTTTACAATTACAAGCATATAAACATATCTTGGTAATTAGAATAATGTTAGCCACTTTATACTGAATACTGAAGAGAACAATAGAGATGGGGGATGAAATTTAAGGGACAAAAAAGGAAATGAACTAACATGGAAAATGCTGTAGCAGGGAGGACCCCGTACAATCTATATGCAGATCCATATTATAACACTAAAAGAATCCTTGGGAAGTGGATAGGATGTAATTATCTTTCTAGCGTTCAGGAAGGATTGTAACTGGTCTGGGGCAAAGAAGACAAAGGTCTCAGATCAAAATCTCACCAAGTATTTACAAGGATAGCATAATAAAAAAGAAGCACCCAACTCAAGACTATCCTTCCTGAGAGTAAAGAAGTCTTTACACCATTGCTGAGTTAACCTAGACATATCTGGAAAAATTCTAAGGTTCTGCCTGTGGAAAGGAGAATTCAATTTTTGGAAATATTATGACATCACTTTAGACAGATCTATATCAAACAAAAGAAATTAACAAAGTAACTCTATCTATGATTTCTGATCCTGATGATTCCAAAAAATCAGTGAGATTCAAAAGAGGAACCTGTCTAGAAAAAACACCATCAGGTAATTGAGAAGATGAAGATAAAGAAGTAATTTTACAAATTGAAGGAAGTGCACCTGGGGGTATCCCAAGAACTTGTAGGAAATAATTTTTGAAAATTATCTCAGGGCGTTCACCCAAAATTTTAGGAAAGTTTAAAATCTGAAAATTCAAACAGCGAGAAAAGTTTTACGATTCAAGCCTCCAAGAACGCACTCTGCAGTCTCGTGCAAACGTTGATTGAACCTCCTGAATTTTAACAATATCTTGGTGAATTGCAGATAACTGTCTTGAATGTTCAATTAAGGTATTTTCATGTTGTTCCACAAGAGGATTCAATTTTGAAACCACAACATCCACTTTGGAAACAGAAAGGGACAAAATCTTAGAAAAGTTTTCCATGAGTTCCCACAAAAATTCCAGAGTTATAATCACCAATTTCTTGGGTATCTCAAAGGAGTCTGACAAAATGGAAGCAGCCGAAGAAGCAATTTCTTGATTTAAAGTCCCCAACCCTCTTATCAAAGTACCTCTGTCAGAGGGAAGAGGAAAGGCAACAGCTCCCGAATCTTCAGACACTACCAAGGGTGTTAGAAGAGATGCTACATCTTCAGTGATTCCCGCTGGCATGGACACTAGCACCAGGGTTTCTGTCAGCATCCCTGCAACCGCACTGTGAGGAGGATGCCTTTCCTGCGGCAGAGTGATCGGAGCTCAAGGATTGAGGGAAGCCTTGTTGCCTGGAAGCCCCGATGCTCCCTCACCGGCAGCTCCAACAAAGAACTAACCCCCGAGGAGAACAGGGTTGACAGGAGCTGCATAGGAGATAATATTCTGCTGGCCAGGTAACATCGGGGGTTTGGCAGGGAACACTCTAGTTTTCTCTTTCCTTTTGGGAGCCATGATAGTAAGAGGAAAACCAAATAAGGAAATTTTTGGAGCCCAGCAGAAATGTGGCTACTGACTGGTGGCCATTTTGCCCCCATCCTCTTTTCCTAACTGTTGAATTTTATCTTCTATATTCAGCATATGCAATAAACCAAATATACTTATTCTTTTGTAGTGTCTTCTTCTTTAGGCACAGAAACAGGTCCTATGAAATGGCAGGAGCAATGCTTATGCCTCTGTGTTGTTCCAGCTATTTTTCCTTTTTTGTTTTCTTTTTCTCTTTTCTGCTGTTTCTTTCTCGCTGCTATTTTCTTTCTCAGCTGCTGCTTTGCTTCTGCCCAAAGCACATATAGCCAGACCCTTTTTTGTGACATGGGGTACTCATCCTTTGCTGGTAATGTCAGAGTAAATAGAGCCTCAGGGGTAACATTTACAATTAAATGATACTTTCCTTTTCCCCTTCTTACAGTAGCCAGCAGAAATAATAATTTTTTATACTGTCTAAATCATTGAAATAACTTTCACTAACCTTAATTAAACTGAAGCACTGCAGGAGCTAGTGCATTCTTCCACTGGCCTCTTTACTGCATTTTCTCAAGTGGAGAATACCTCATGGAATTTCTAATTACTGGCAAGTTGCCAAGCCAAAACTCAGGAGGGAAATCACAGTGAAATCCTGAACTGGATTCTTGCCATTCAGCAGCTCAGAGTCACAATATTCAGTAAAAGTACACATTAATACTAGTTTCCACCCAAATCACATTCAATACTTTATTTTAAGAGTCCCTTTGCCTGCTTTAGGTAGTTTTTCAGTTTTTAATCATTTTTAATGCACTTTATTTTTAATCATGGTGTTGTATCTGTGGACCCTTGGACCAAGGCAGGAATGGATCTACCTGCAGGGAGGAGCCCTGTCATCAGGTGTACCCACTGAGGCAGAGACCTGTCAGGACATTCACCTATACCAGTCCTTGTTCCCCTTGGGTTGAGCCTTTGGATGCCAGGTCCAGCAGGACTTAGGTGGGGGTCTCTGCTGGTTTCTGAAGTGGAGGTCCGTGGCTAGCTAGGATCATGGGCAGGTGGCAGTCAGGTGGGTGCAAGGTCTAGGCAGTGGTCAAAGGCATGCAGCAGTCAGAGGTATCCAAGGTCCAGGCAGTGGTCAAAGGCAGGCAGCGGTCAGGGGTATCCAAGGTCCAGGCAGAAGTCAGAAGTGGGCAGCAGTCAGTTGTATCCAATATCCAAGTTGAGGTCAATACCAGGTATCTGTCTGAAAAAGGAGACAAGAAATGGATAGGCAGGCAGGCAGGGAGGCAAGGATAAGAACAGTAAGAATAAGCTGGAGACAAATGATATATGAAGATTTTGGTTCAGGCCTTTGGCTCACTCAGCTTGTCCCAGAGTCCTTTACTGTCTGCCTTAACTGAACCTGCTGGTATACAGTGAACCTTTCACTGACCTCAGACTCAAGAATTTGGAAGATATCTGGAAGACCTGTAGGCTCTGCAAAGCCTATAATTAAAGGTCAGGAGGTTATCGATGGCAGATGGCTGAAACTGCATTCTTTTGCTTATCTGGCTCCAAGAGATTCCAACTGAAATCAGAGTTTCTCCCTGCCCCTTGGAGATGAAATGATTGATCTATCGACAGAATAAAGAAATTCAGAAGAAACAGAGCACATCAAAGCAATGCTAAACAAAGGAACTTTTAGGGTGGGAGGAGATTTCTCAGGCTAGAGAAGGTCAGCTTATTGCACTGTCATATTGCTTAAGTGATCCTCGTCACAAGCATTTAGCAGTTTGAATCTATATAATAACAGCTCTTACAAGATACTGAGAGACACAGGCTGTAGGGCTCCTGATTTGAAGGTTTTGCAGTCTGTATCTTCCAAGGATATGCAATAAAAAATTTATATTTGCCTCAATTAAATTCCTTGTGGTATCCTTGTATGTCCTGTAGCAGAGAAGCGCCATTTGCACAGTCAGGTAATATATATACACAAACTGACTAGGACAAGCTGGACCCGAACTGAAGACTGAACAAGTAAGTGAAGACAAGACTGGACGAGGAACTGAAGACAAGGCTGGAATGAAGGCAAGACCCTGAGAAGCAACACACACTACTAGGTAGTAGTTGGACCTGTTGCTGAGGCAAGTTGAGTCTGGAGCGTTGCCCTTTTATAGGGCTGAGGTGCTGACATCATCAGTAGGGACCGTGGGGATTTTCCTGTCATGGTCCCTTTAAATGCGGGGCAGTTTTGCCCGCGTGAGCCTAAGGAGAGGCACAGCGCATGTTTGCCAGCAGCATCCTGTCACATGGGTTCAGGAGCAGCACTAGTGGTGTCCTGCTACTGTTGAGGAGCAGCATGACTGGCCTAGAGTCCTGCCTTGTCGCAGGCACCAAACCAGGAGGGTGAGTGTGACGGCTCACAGGAGTAGCCTAGTGGTTAGAGCAGTGGGCTATGAACCACGAGACCAGGGTTCAAGTCCCACAGTTGCTCCTTGTGACCTTGGGCAAGTCACTTTACCCTCCATTGCCTCAGGTACAAAACTTAGATTGTAAGCCCTCTGGGGATAGGGAAATGCCTACAGTACCTGAATGTAAATCAATGTGATATCTCAGATCGAATATCGGTATATAAAAAATAATAAATAAACATCAATCGTAGCACATGGAAAAGCCTGCCTCCCAGGAAAGGATGTGACATCATCAGCCCTCTCTCTGCAGCAGGAGATTTTCCTGAACCAGTTGCTGGCTCTGTTGCGAAGGTAGACCCGAGATGGTATTGACGCTACCTGTGGAGGAGACCCTCACAGGTCCCCACCATTGGGAGGCGACACCAGACGGGAAGCGGAGGCCTGCTGGAGCTTCGCCAATACCAGCCCTCGTTCCCTGCAGGTTGAGCCCTTGGGGGCCAGGGCCAGCTGGATTTAGGTTGGCCTCTGCGTAGATGATCCCAAAGGGTTGGCCAGAGGGTGGTACCACAGAGGACAGCAGCTGTCAGAAAGTTCCAGCAAAGGTCTGAGGCAGGCGGCAAGGCTCGTAGTCAGGTCCAGGCAAACGGTCAGGGGCAGGTGGTCAGGACCAAGTCCAGGACAAAGCCAAGAAGATTTGTCCAAAAGGAAGAGGAAAGCTAGGTCAAAGGAGAAAGAGCAGGAACTGGAATGGGAATACAGGCAACACAGCAAGGCAGCATTGAGACCTGTTGCCAAGGCAGGTTCTGATTGCCAGAACCTGCCTTAAATAGCAGGGTTTGCCGATGTCATCAGCAGGGGCCGCGGGTGGTTTCCCGCTGCGGCCCCTTTAAGTCCTGCAAAGACGTGCGCACTCGCGCCTAGGGCCGTCGGGCCTGAAGGAAGGCGGTGATGGCGTCTCCCCATGCGGCAGAAGAGGAGGCATGGCTGAACCCAGGGGAACTACTTGCTGTGTTGGGAGGCCCGGAAGGCGTCGGAGCAGTGTGGGTGCGGAGACGGCTACCCACCGCCGCCAGAGAGGATGGACCCGCTCTAGCAGCCCAGCTTCGGGGGTGAGTGAACCTGGCTGCGGGCCTGCAGCGGCCGGGAAGTGCAACAGGAACTAGCCTCCTGAATGCAAACTCCAGTTCACAGAGCTGCTGCTGCCAAAGTGAAAGTAAACAGTACAGCTTCTGCTCAGTCCCTCAATCCTTCTACCTGTAATTGATTTCTGGCTCTCCAACTGCACTGGGTCTGCAAACTGCTGACAGCATAAAAACACATAGCATGCTGCCTTCCTCTGATCAGCTCAGAACTGCTTTCTTCAGCACAGCTACTGTGGTTACAGTCCAGCAAGGTAACTTATAATTTAATGTTCTCTTTTTATTTTTAACCCCCCTGGTTACTTTAGGTCAGAAATTATTGTAACTTCTGCTCAAGGCTGTGCCATGTGTCTTAATCAGAGACCCAGCTTCTAGCAGATTAGAAATGCAGTTAGGAAATACATTAGAATCTTTTTAATAGAGATGTAATCTGTATCTGATAAGGATCTTTAGCTGAAAAGAAATGGGCATAGATACGCCAAGCAATATATTCTTAGCTATAGGCAATTTGCAAGCTTTGGAAAGTCCCAGGTTGTCCAAAGCACTGAGGCTGTCAGAGACGGAGAAGTGTTGCCGATGTCATAAGCAATGGATAGAAGGTGCACCTAAACCTTTCCACTCCCATAGTCATCACCTATTTTTAGGGCTAGGGGTCACTTGCACCTGCAAAAGGGTGGAAAGTCCCCCTCTGCCTATGATGTCCTTCTGTGGGTTATGTACCACTCTGGGATTAGGGCCGACCTTTAATCATGTGCTTCCCGTTTCTGACTGCCTTGCTTCGCTAGGCACATACACCTGTAAATCCCCAAGAACCCATGTGAATCTCATGTTCCACCACTGTACTGTTTTCTAGAGAAACCCTGTACTAAGCGCTAAGCCTCAGATAACCTTTGGTCACCTCCACTTGCATAAGTGTCTGTGCTATTACAGCAATAAAAACCTTATTATAACTCCTGAGTGTGTGATCCTTTTCTCGCACCCAGGCTGGGGGAAAACCATCCAGTAGTCCCGGACCCTGAGGTAGGCCAGTTCACTACAACAACAGATAAAAGATTTGTTTGGCCAACCGGATGTCACTCAGTCTTGTAATACTGATCGCAAGTACAGTTCATTGTTCCTGAAGCCAGATCATTTATTCAATTCAGTCTTGCCTTTTCAAAAAAATCTGGAATCTTTACTTATCCAAATAGGAATAAATAGAACCAAAATCAACATGTTCCCCAGCAACAGACTGGCATAAAGAAGCTTCTCTTTTTGCAGCAGAAACAATTGGCTAATTGAAGAAACGGGGCTGACCCACTGCGGTGGCGTAGGGAATCTGGGTTCAGATCCTCCCTCTACTGGGGCTGACCAGGTCTGGACATGCTGTGGAATAGTTAAGCGCAGGTCCTAGGATGGAAATGTGGCAGATTATAAAGAAACATTTCACGTCTGTTTTCTGCTGAAATTTTCCTTATTTCTAATTGTGAGTGAATTCTCTTTGGGTGCACTTTCTGCAACCTGCAGAGGAGTAAGGGGTTTTATTTGCATGAACAGTCAGATGTCCTTAACTTCTTTTGTACAGTTCTATTTCAAAATATGAAAGTTATCATAATGTGAGCACCATATTATTTTGATGTTTTAAATCACTTTTGAGCATGAGTGATTTGGTGGGGAATATCCTTCTCCCCCCTCTGTGCTTGCCTCTTCTTTCTCATTCCCCTTCCTAAAGCTGCCTGTGTCAGAGGTCATTAAGTAAGCTTTTTCTAACTTCTGATCAGGTAAGATAAGAAAACAGAGAAATGAATTAACATAAGTATAAAGAACACTAGAAATGGAGTTTACTCCAGCTAGCCTGCTTGCATTTAGTTGGGGAGGTACTCAAGTTGCTCAGGATACAGTTGTCACAGAGTGTGAGCCCTTGCACTGAGATGAGATTGGCACTACCCAACTGGTAACCCAGCTGGGCTCCCACCATCAGTAGGCAGAAAAGCTGGAATAGGGACCAGGTAGGGGCTTCACCTATATCATCCTCCTCCACTGCAGGTTGAGCCCTTGGATCTGGAGGCCAGCAGGACTTAGGCCAGGGTCCCATGGATACCAGACAGACATAGTCAAGAAACAAGCCCAAGGTCAGGGCAGGTGGAAGATAGCAGTGTCGAGGTCCAGACAATGGTCGGGGCAGGCAGAGATCAGGTGGTGTCCGGTTCCAGGCAGTGGTCATGGCAAGCAGATAACAAGCAGCATCAGGTCCAAGCAAAGGTCGGGGCATGGGAGGTCATTCCAAAGAAGAGCAGGAGAGGACTGGGACAAGGTAAGTCTGAGGCAAAGCAAGGGCAGAGCAAAAAGAAGGAGGACAGGAATGAGGCAAAGCAGGAAGACAAGACTGGGCAGACTGGACAAGGCAGGGCAGACAGGCAAGGCAGGCTGGACAAGGCAGTAAAGAAGTGAGAACAGGGCAACATGCATTGCATAGCAAGGCAGAAGACCTGTTGCTGAGGCATTAACTTGTAGACAGATGAAAAAAAAAAGAATAAAAAAATTTAAATTATAAATTACCTGCCTGCTGGGAGGGACTGTGACGTTGTATCAGAGGTTCTAAGATATGTGATTCTGGTCGCCGCATCTCAAAAAAGGTATAGTTGCAATGGAGAAGGTACAGAGAAAAGCAACCAAAATGATAAAGGTGATGGAACAGCTCCCCTATGAGGAAAGGCTGAAGAGGTTAGGGCGGTTCAGCTTGGAGAAGAGATGGCTGAAGGGGGATATGATAGAGGTCTTCAAGATAATGAGAGATCTTGAACGAGAAGATGTGAATCGGTTATTTACACTTTCAGATAATAGAAGGACTAGGGGGAATTCCATGAAGTTAGCAAGTAGCACATTTAAAACTAATCGGAGAAAATTCTTTTTCACTCAACGTACAATTAAGCTCTAGAATTTGTTGCCAGAGGATGTGGTTAGTGCAGTTAGTGTAGCTGGGTTCAAAAAAGGTTTGGATAAGTTCTTGGAGGAGAAGTCCATTAACTGCTATTAATCAAGTTTACTTAGGGAATAGCCACTACTAATAATTGCATCAGTATCATGGGATCTTCTTGGTGTTTGGGTAATTGCCAGGTTCTTGTGGCCTGGTTTGGGCTCTGTTGGAAACAGGATGCTGGGCTTGATGGACCCTTGGTCTGATCCAGCATGGCAATTTCTTATGTTCTTGTGTTCTTATGTCATCGATGATGTCCATGGGTGGCTAGAAAAGTGCCTGTAGTAAAAAAAAAATAGAAATGGACAATTATTGGGGTAGATTTTATAAACGTACGCACGGGCGTACTTTTGTTCGTGCACCAGGCACGAACAAAAGTACGCTGGATTTTATAAGATACGCGCGTAGCCGCGCGTATCTTATAAAATCCGGGGTCGGCGCACGCAAGGGGGTGCACATTTGTGCAACCTGCGCGCGCCGAGCCCAGCGCGCGCTGCTGTTCCCTCCGAGGCCGCTCCGAAATCGGAGCGGCCTCGGAGGGAACTTTCCTTCCGCCTCCCCTCACCTTCCCCTCCCTTCCCCTACCTAACCCCCCCCCCCCCCCCGGCCCTATCTAAACCCCCCCCCCTACCTTTGTTGGCAGATTTACGCCTGCAGAAAGCAGGCGTAAATCTGCACGCGCGTACCCCTTTGAAAATCTACCCCTTTATGTTTATAAACATAGCTTTTTTGGTGGCAGGCACAAGGAGAGGCTGCCACATTAATTTTGTAGTTCAGCAAACACCCTAAAATCCCAGTTGCTCAGGACCTTAAAAAGCCTATACATTTCAATAAAAATGATATGTTTGTTGGTGGTAGTCATGAAATGGAGGACCAGTGTTTTTAAGCTGGATTTTTGTCTCAATATATTCAAAGCTCCTTCACCTCATTAGAATGGAATGGAATGTCTCAATAAAGTAAGGAAATCACCAAGGAAACCACAGAAGAAAATAAAGGAGCACCCTGAAGTTTATTTTTGACAAAATTATTATTAAAAAAAAATAGAATATTGACACAGGGAAACACGAGGGGATTTTTATTAACAGATGACCCTAGAGTATGTGTGAGTGAGAATAAATGGTTTCAGAGTGATTGTAATTATTTTGGGTAAGAAATATATATTTAAGGATTTTAGTTATATATTATTTTAAACTTCAAGGCTGGGACCAGTAAAAATGAGGTCCAACAGCTGATGAGGTATAGCAATGGATATCCAGGGAAGCCGTTTCCTGGGAATCATCCTAGCAATGGAACGCTGGTTACCTGCTCATCTTTGAAGAGGCTTAAGAGTAATTATACTTATTTTAGACAAAGCACAATTTTGTTTTGATAAACTTAAATATTTGAATAAAAATTTCAACTAATAATTCTTCCCTTCCCTAATTAACTGAGCCAAGGGATTTTTATTGGAATCCTTGAAACTGCATGAGTTGTCCCAGGTGGGACAGGTACTTTTCTATTTGATGAAATCAATGAAGCAGTAATATTCTAACCAGTGTTCCTGTCAGTGACAGTTAAGCAGAGAGAATTGCAGTGCTGGAAAAGGTGACAGAGAAGAACTGCACTGCTGAGCTCTGTTACCAGAGTGAAAAACACACTAGAAATAATTAGTAAACACTAAGGGCCGGATTTTAAAAGGGTTACGCGCGTAAGGTACACGCGTAACCCTTTTAAAACACCCCTGCTTGTGCTGAGCCTATTTTGCATAGGCTTCCGGTGCGCGCAAAGGCCCGGGACACGCGTAAGTCCCGGGGCTTTCCTGGAGGGGCGTGTCAGGGGGCGTGTCAGGATCCGTGCATCATTGGGGGCGTGTCGGGGGGAATGACGTGGCCACCGCGTACTCTGGGGGCGGTGCCGCAGGCGTGTTTTCGGCCCGGGGGCATTCTGGGGGCGTGGCTGCGGCCCCCGGACCAGAACATGGTGCGCGGCAGCCAGCCCGGCAGGCGTAACTTTCGCGACAGAGGTGGGGGGGGGTTTAGATAGGGCTGGGGGGGTGGGTTAGGTAGGGGAAGGGAGGGGAAGGTGTGGGGAGGTGGAGGGAATGGGCAGCGCTCACAGGGCTCGGCGCGTGCAAGTTGCATTAATGTGCACCCCCTTGCATGCGCCGACCCCAGATTTTATAAGATACGCGCGGTCTTATAAAATCCGGCGTACTTTTGTTCGTGCGCGCGCTGTGTTTTAAAATGTACCCCTAATTGAGAGTGAATGAAAATTGTTATTAATGCTTTAATACTGACAAAGATAAGGAAATTATTTTAGTCAGCTTAAATGTAAAGACCAGCTGAACCAGGGAAATTCTTCAGCTTTTGAAGTTAGCTGAATGTGATAAATTTGGTATGATGTTAAAAGATCTATACAAAAAAATAAAATTCAGTTACACCTAAGCTAAGAAAATTCTAATAGCCATTATACACCTGGGAAAGGTTTAAATACACAATCTATAGATAACGTTGCTGTTATTACCCCTAGAGTAAAGGATAATTGAATTTGATGTGTGAAAAACTGGCCTTTAAGACTTTCATTTCAAGGAAGTTTCATCTCATCTCACAGAATATAATTTCTCCGAAAGATATGAAATACTGTCTAATAAGTATCTGAGTTGTGTCAGTTAGAGAGAGCAGAAAGTGTTTGATTGGAAAGGTAATGTTTGCTTGCTCTCTGTTGTGCATCAAAGTAGGTTTGATTTGTATTCTCATTCCTATTCCCAATTAATTTTTTCCGAACTTAGTTAAGGAGAACATAATTATCCTATATTTTTTAAATTTATTAAGAAAACAAGTATACTAAGACGATGAAGAGATGACATGCAGGGCAACATATTAGTCTGTGGAAGCTTGGCAGTCTTAGGAAGCTAGTTTTTTTTTGATAATTTGTTTAAGATAACGTAGTAGGAAAAACAACTGTTCCCAGAGATGACAAAGTCAAGAAAAGAAATACAAACTTCCTTTTCAAGCCAACAAACAACGTACGCAAGCCTCGCTAGCCAGCAACCAAAGCAACCCATCATCATTGGGTACCGGTGCCACGCTCGCTATCGATACTCCAAGCTTCTACCTCTAGTAGCTTCATAGCTAAGTGCATCAACATCTTGTGTGAGGAATACAAAATACCTTTGTTAATTGCAAACACAATTTAATTCATTAAGACAAAGAAAACCAGACTCAGTAGTAAAGGGTTAGACAAGAAACATAAACCATATATACTTACCTAGAAAATATTGAAATTCTTGAAGTATCTTAGTGATGACCTGAAATAAGAAAAATTCACAAAGAATCAATTCTTATAATTTCAGTTTGAATAGTGTAACAATTTACGTTAAATATAGGGAAAAAAGACATTGGAATTGTACTTATCTGAAGTTAGTCTGTTAGAAACCAATTTGAAACCTGGTATCAGAGTTTACATTAGTATACTTGTGTTCTTAAAATCTTATTGATGAAATAAACAGATTATTTTTAGTAAACGAGAAACACGACTTCCCACCTGCCCGTTTAATAAACTTAATTTTACTGATACAGAAGTGTTTTCTTTTTTTTATGGTGAAACTTCTCTGAGAGAGCTTGTAAACTGTTACAATTTAACAACTTGTAAGAAAGGAAACCTCTGTAGCCTAAACCACCCAACTACCCAAATGACAGTGCAGAAAAAGTTTACACACCCTTAGGTGGTTTACAGACCTGTAGTGTGGCTAGGGCCTTCATAGGTTGGCATGCGGCATGTGCACCTAGGAGGAGCATCAATGGACTAACAGGAGGGAAGAAATGGTGGCATTTACCACTGCAGTTGTATCTGAGACATCTGGTGGTTAGTGCAGCTGGTCACGGGACCATCTCGCAGCCGGCCAAACATGACTGTATTCCTGTGAGGATGGCTGAGCAAAGCATCTGGCCTGGAGCAGTAAATCACATAAGAACATAAGAAATTGCCATGCTGGGTCAGACCAAGGGTCCATCAAGCCCAGCATCCTGTTTCCAATAGAGGCCAAACCAGGCCACAAAAACCTGGCAACTACCCAAACACTAAGAAGGTTCCATGCTACTGATGCAATTAATAGCAGTGGCTATCCCCTAAGTAAACTTGATTAATAGCCATTAATGGACTTCTCCTCCAAGAACTTATCCAAACCTTTTTTGAACCCAGCTATACTAACTGTACTAACCCCATCCTTTGGCAACAAATTCCAGAGCTTTATTGTGCGTGAGTGAAAAAGAATTTTCTCCAATTAGTCTTAAATGTGCTACTTGCTAACTTCATGAAATGCCCCCTAGTCCTTCTATTATTCGAAAGTGTAAATAACCGATTCACACTGACTCCAGCCTTTGTAATGCAATATTCACTTTTATTCAGATAATCATCAATATTACAGTGGACTGCCTGCCTTAGCAGTATTCAGCTTACACACAGGATTGTAGACTGTCTTCCCTCTGGACAGTGTACATTCCATCCTTTCTGGTTTGGTCACAACATTTTTACACGAGCTGCCTCTCCTAGTTATATAGGGGCCTCCTGATCCCAGCTGGGCTCACAAACGTATCCTGCCCTAGCTGGTCCTGACCTCAGGATTCTCCCTGCCCAGCAGAGTCCCGCCCACAGAGCTCTCTCCGTCTGTGGGCAAGAACCTGCCTGGTCCTGCATAGGTTTAAAGGGGAAATTAGGGGCACTCTGCACAACATCCCCTTCTAAGCCCCCTCCCAGGGCTCTGAGTTTGGGCTTATATGGGAAGAGATGATGGAACTCTCAGGTGAGATGAGGAGCCTGGATATTGGAAGCAGGTTCCTAAGTATTCTCTTCAGGACCAAATTCCTTCCATGATATGAAATAAAATAGCTTGCCTCTGATGATCTTAGAGTATACTTTGGATGAGAAACACCATTCTTTAGTTTGCATATACCGAGCCTCTGGTTGAGTACTCTGGTATGTTATAAAAAAAAAGATTAAAAAGAGAAAATAGGAGATGAGAAGGATGGAAAAACTACTCTCTCAAGGAACGAAAAAAGGACTCCTTTATGGTCCTTAAATGAGTAAAAGCTCTCTGCCTCCTCTTGAACCCAGGGAATTATTAGAAAGGGAATGGTGAATAAAACGGAAAATGTCATAATGCCTCTGTATCACTCCATGGTGAGACCGCACCTTGAATACTGTGTACAATTCTGGTCGCCGCATCTCAAAAAAGATATAATTGCGATGGAGAAGGTACAGAGAAGGGCTACCAAAATGATAAGGGGAATGGAACAGTTCCCCTATGAGGAAAGAGCAAAGAGGTTAGGACTTTTCAGCTTGGAGAAGAGACGGCTGAGGGGGGATATGATAGAGGTGTTTAAAATCATGAGAGGTCTAGAACGGGTAGATGTGAATCGGTTATTTACTCTTTCGGATAATAGAAAGACTAGTGGGCACTCCATGAAGTTAGCATGTGGCACATTTAAAACTAATTGGAGAAAGTTCTTTTGCACTCAATGCACAATTAAACTCTGGAATTTGTTGCCAGAGGATGTGGTTAGTGCAGTTAGTATAGCTGTGTTTAAAAAAGGATTGGATAACTTCTTGGAGGAGAAGTCCATTAACTGCTATTAATCAAGTTGACTTAGGGAATGGCCTCTGCTATTACTGGCATCAGTAGCATGGGATAGACTTAGTTTTTGGGTACTTGCCAGGTTCTTATGGCCTGGATTGGCCACTGTTGGAAACAAGTTGCTGGGCTTGATGGACCCTTGGTCTGACCCAGTATGGCATGTTCTTATGTTCTTATGTCACTCTTAGAATCCCAAGAGGCCTTCCTTCTTAACAATAAGCAAAAACCAGAGCACAGCCATGGACATCCTATCCCTGGAAGAGTCAACTTAAGATTTCACACCTTAAGATTTCACACCTTAAGATTTCACACCCTAACATGGAATGTCCAGGGCCAGGCAAGGTTCAGAGGCAGATGGCAAACAAAGAATGTCAAGGTCCAGGCAAGGGGTCTGAGGCAGGCGACAACAAGAATGGTTAGAATCCAGGCAAGCGTTCAGTGGCAGATGACAATCAAGAATGATCATTAGCCAAGCAAAGTGTAAGATTCAAGAGTCAGTCCGTAGTAAAGACGAGAGGTGAGAGAGACTGATACCAGAGGACAGGCTGGGATGCTGGATACAACAAAGCAGGGCAAGGCTGGTGAGTTGAACAGGAATGCAAGCAAGGCTGTGAGATCCAGAGAGCCCTTATATAGGGCAGGGTGGCTGATGTCATTTGGAGCACCATGGAGTTATTCCCACCATAAGCCCTTTAAGAGGCACCATGCACACACACTTTGGGGGAGACATTGGAGCAATGGTATGACACTGTTGTAAGGCTGGCATCTAGGCCATAAGAACTTACCAGCAGCATTGGAGTGAGTAAGGCAGCTCACAGGATCCTCCTATAAGTCACCAAATGGAACCCTTATGTTCAGTTCTGAAGTCAACAACTTAAACTTGACCTTCTGCTTTATCAGATTTTTATATTCCACTTTTTAGCACTTTAAAGTGTACATCAAAGCAGATTACATTCAAGTACTATAAGCATTTCCCTATCCCCACAGGGCTTATAACTTAATTTTGTACCTGAGGCAACAGAGGTTAAAGAAGCTATAGTGGGATTTGAACCCTGGTTTCTCTGAACATAGCTTGCTGCTCTAACCACTTGGCTACTCCTCCAATGCAGTTTTACTAAATGTTTTAGCTAATGATTTGTGTCATCTTATCGGGCCTGTGGGCCATCTCACTGGGACTTTGTTATGTTCTTAATACTTGGAACTTTGCTATTATTTCAAGCTTGTATAGCCTACATTTACAAGTGATGGTATTTTTATAAGCATAATATCAAAAAACATTTTAAAAAGTGTATAGGATGTTCGGTATGTGAAAACGTGCTTGTTTTATGTACATTTAGGGGTAGATTTTCAAACCGCACGAATTGGCGTACTTTTGCTGGCGCGTAGCCGCGCGTATCCGCTAAATCCTGGATCGGCGCGTGCAAGGCTATCGATTCTGTATAGCCGGCGCGCGCTGAGCCGCGCAGCCTACCCCCGTTCCCTCTGAGGCCGCTCCAAAATCGGAGCGGCCTCGGAGGGAACTTTCTTTTGCCCTCCCCTCACCTTCCCCTCCCTTCCCCTACCTAACCCACCCGCCCGGCCCTGTCTAAACCCCCCCCTTACTTTGTCGGGGGATTTACGCCTCCCAAAGGGAGACGTAAATCCCCGCGCGCCAGCGGGCCGCTAGCGCGCCGGGACGCAACCTGGGGGCGGGTACGGAGGGCGCGGCCACGCCCCCGGACCGCCCCGGGCCGTGGCCACGCCCCCGGACCCGCCCCCAAAATGCTGCCGACACGCCCCCAAAACGCCGCGCCGACCGGGCCCGCCCCCGACACGCCCCCCTTGCCAAACCCCGGGACTTACGCGAGTCCCGGGGTCTGCACGCGCCAGTAGGCCTATTGAACATAGGCGCAGGGCCCTGCTCGCCTAAATCCGCCCGGATTTAGGCGGATTTAGGCGAGCAGGGCTCTGAAAATCCGCCCCTTAGTCATCCTCAGGTAAAATATCCATTCAACTTATTTGGCCGATATACATGCCGATCAATTGGCTTTGTATATGCTATCGTATGTCCATGTAACTTGATTTATATAGGACATACAAAATGAGAGATCAGACTAAGGAATAATTGAACATAAGAACTCTCTGGGGCAGATTTTATAAAACTACGCGCGTGCATACTTTTGTTTGCGCACCAGGCACAAACAAAAGTATGCCGGATTTCAATAGATACGCGCATAGCCGCGCGTATCTGTTAAAATCCGGGGTTGGCTTGCGTGCCGAGCCGAGCCGAGCCGCACAGCCTGCCTCCATTCCCTCCGAGGCCACTTCGAAATCGAAGCGGCCTCGGAGGGAACTTTCCTTCCACCCCCCACACCTTCCCCTCCCTTCCCCTACCTAACCCACCTCCCCAGCCCTATCTAAACCCCCCTACCTTTGTTGCACAAGTTACGCCTGCCCAAGGCAGGCGTAACTTGCGCGCACCGGACCGGACGCCGGCGCGCCATGGTCCGGCCTGGGGGCTGGTTTATACATACATATATATATATATATATATATATATATATATATGTATAAACAAAAAATTAGGCAATATGTAGAGCTAACTAGTGCTTGTCATATATACCAAAAAAACTCCAATCTATAGCTAACCTGAGCTGGGCAAACTCGTTTGAAAAACATAAAGTCAAGTCAAATGAATACAGAATGAAAGATTACACTCAATAATAACATTCTAACAAAACATCTCATGTACTAATAAATGTAACCAAAAACGTGTTTGGATACTTAATTGTTGGATTATAGGGAGCTCTTAGAAGCATTATGGCTATGTAGTTTGTTTATGTTGTGCGAGGCATTCAACAATACATTAGCCACATGCAGTCTTTAATGTAGCCTGGAAGCAGGGATTATTGTGGTGTTCTTATGAGCAACCATTGGGTTGCTGATCATAAATTGGTTTATCTAGCTGTGCAGCAATTTCAAACCCAGTTACATTTCTATCTCCTCCCAAGGTGACAAGGTGGGAGTGAGATAAGTTATCCATTGCAGTAATCATTCTTGGGTGTTCAATTCGTTGCTGATTGTTTCCTCTGAGAGTTCCCCTGAGGAAGCCGGATTGGTGAAACAAGGGCCTTGTTGGGACATCATATCATCTGGGCATTACAGCTTAACATCCATAGGAATCCTGAGGGACTCTATAACATCAGGATATTACAGCTCAACACCCATAGGAATATCGATATTCAAATATTGTTTTTGGTTACATTTAATACATGAGATGTTTTGTTAGAATGTTATTATTGAGTGTGATCTTTCATTCTATATTCATTTGACTTGATTTTATGTTTTTCAAACGGGTTTGCCCAGTTCAGTTAAGCTATAGATTAGCAGCAGTTTAGATGTGAGGGTCTACTTTTGTTAGATCTGTATTCAATATAATTATGAATGGGAAATATGTGTCCAATGTGTTTTAAGGGATAAGTATTCTAGGGAAAATTCAATGATAAGTGTGTGTATTTTGTTCTAATGTGGTTATCTTTGAATAAAGGATTGTTTTAAAAGTGTACTTTTTGATTTTGTAGAATTGTTGATGTGCTTTTTTCCTTCTCCCATTGGAGTTTTTTTGGTATATATATATATATTCTTTTTTAATAAAGCTGCGGCCTTTTTTATTCAAGATCTGTGTTTGTTGTTATGCCATTGTATTAAAGAATGTATTCATGTATGGCTAGGGGTCAATTAAAGGCGATGGGGGAGGTAGGAATCTGGGAAGTGGAAGGGATGTAGATGGGACAACACTACAGTAATGTACATTGTAACAAATTATTTTCTGTTGATGATTCAGTAAAATTTTATGTTGGAACACCATCAAGGAGTCTTAACTATTTGGCACACAAAGAATAAAGACACATTTGGTATCTTAGCCTATAAACTCTTGAGGGACCCTGGTGAATGTCCTTATTCACTCTCAGGTATCTTTGTAATTTGGTAGAGGGCTGACCCTAGTGAACATCCCCACGTTATACCAAATACGACTTATACAAATACAACTAAAACCGCACTAACAGGCACAGAAAGATAAAGAATGCATCCAAGCATTATTATGGAAAACTTTCTCTCTATGCTTCCTGCTGGTTTAGAGCACAGCGGCAACTGTTTGAATCTTAATATAAAACTTGTCATACACAAAGATTACAATTTATAGTCTATTTTGTTTGCTTTAGTTTCTTTTAACTAACATTTACATACTGATCTGCAATAGGTACTTAGTTTATCGCATTTTCATCTTTTATCATTTATAATAATACATTGTTTTTTTTAACCATTCTCCTGTTTAATCATTCAGAAATAAACAAATGCATTTAGCAATCAGGAAGTCTATTCCAAGCATACAGTGCAGTAAGGTAGAAAGCTAAGTTAGGGCAGAGATAAGAGTGCCTTGCCTGATGAGCAGAGTTCACAAGGAGGGCTGTAGGGAGAGATAAAAGAGAAAAGGTAGAGAGAAACTGCAGATTGAAGGCTCTTGCAATAATAGGCATAGCCCAAGCGTTCATTTTGTTAACTACAAAATATTTTAGCACAATAGAGATGTAAAATATTGCAGAAAGCAATGTAAAATTTTTTGTTTTTTTCTTTTCATTTGGAAATCAGTACTGAGATGGTAACATATGAGATCATTATTCAAAACCCCAGTCAGGTTTTCTTATCAATGATTCCTGTTTGGAGAATAAGAGATACTAATAGTGCTGAGGCAGACTGAAAACCTGAGAAGAATACGTCTGTTGGAAACAGAGATTTCGTCTGCGTTAGCAGAGCATGACTCATTCAAACTCTCAAATAGCTGCAGTGAATTAATGACTCAGAGCTCCAGAAAGAGAATGAAAGAATACTCATTCCTCCTTTTCTGCAAACATATCTCATCCAAATGCTTGCTGCTCTAATTCAGGTTATTTCAGTGAAGAAAACAGTGTGCTTCAATAGCAAATCCAATCATCAACAGCAAAAATATAAGAAATAAAGGGTTCCATGACCTACTGTACAGAACAAAGCTTTAATTTGCAATGAGGGATTGTGTAAAAAAGATTATGAGACCAAGATCTGTGCAAGTTGTAAAGGGCTTCACTGAGGGTGATCTATGCAGCTAGGGGATGCTAAAAAATGTTATCTTCAGCTTCATACTTTCTCTGCTACACAATGGGCAGAGCCGGTGCTACCTGTTTGGCTGTCCTGTGTGAACCTATCCTGGGCTGCCTCCCTCTGATGGTAGTGGTGGCCAGCAGAAGCAGTCATGGAGCGAAGGCTCTGTGAGCCAGCGCGTGATCCCAGGGCACTTATACTGACCTTGTCGCCCCCATTGGGTTTCCTTAAAGAGCATGTGCTGGCTTACACTTCCCAGGTGCTAACGTCTGCCATCCTTTGCAGGTAAGGAGAAAAAGGAGTGGGATAAATTGATGGTGGCCTACTATGTGAAGGAAGAAAGAAAAAGGAGGGAAGAGTCTGAGAGTGAGGGATGGCCAACTATTCCCCACTGAAAAATAATTTTGAGCCTCCTGCTCAAATGAGAAAGGACAAAATACTTCTGTCTCCTCTCCCAGACTTAACCTATGTCTTCCTCTCCTCTCATCACATACTCTCCTCTCCTTTCATTTTCATTCACACCTTTACCACCTTTCCTCCCATCTCTCCTTACTTACCTTGTCCCTCTCCAAAGTCACCTTTTCTCCACTTACTTAAGGGCCACCACTGTACAGGCCATGGCTATTGTTCTCTCAGGATCTCATCAGACCACTTTCTGCTTCCCTTCACCCCATCAGGGACGGATCAGTCTGGCACCTTCTTATCTCCCTTCAAAAAGCCCTGATCCTGCCATTGTCTCCGATTTCCCCAAATCCCTGATTTGCAGCATCAGAGACATTGAAGCACATATTCAGCTGCCGCCCAGCTCTGCTGGTTAGCCGGTTAAGTACAAGTGAGTACAATCAATGCTGTATATTCAGCAGCGCAGCCACCGCTGAATTTACCCAGCTAACTTTAGGCAGCCCTTTGGCCAGACCAGAGTTAGCTGGATAAATCAGCCAGCTACCTCTGAATATCGAGTTAGCCAGTTGATGTATCCAACCAACTCGACTCCTCCCCAATCCACCCATTCCCCACCCCAGCAGGCTAAGTGGCTGTTACATAAGGCCTCGAAAGGCCTTGCATTCTGTTGTGTAATGGGGTGTTTTGGTGTGCCCTTGGGCCTCAGCCCGACCCCAGAGGATCCAGGACCGAACCGAGGGTTGACGGCGTGTTCCACCATGGCAGACAGTCTTACCCTCCGCCAGGCCTGCAAGCTCCCATAGCCAACAACAGGATGATGTTGGAATGTGAATGGTCCTCCGACCATTCCGAGCCCTTTTGGACCCGCTGCATGGAACAGCAAATAGGCATGGGGGCCTTTACAGTGAACAGTAATGTATGGAGATATAAATTAAAAAATAAACAAAAAGTATTAGGAGAATGGGGGGGTAAAAATCAAAATTGGGGGTAGAAAAAGGAGGAAGGGGGAGAAACGTTTAAATACCGAAATAAAGTAAAGCAGCAGGCTATGTACAAATTTATTTATTTTTTTTTTTTTTACAAGATAGTCGAAGTGGTTGATGTGGTTGTTAGGCTTTTAGGGTGGAAGAAGTGACATTGCATGGAAGGTCAGAAGTGCAGCTTATTGATTTAAGAAGAAGTGATATCAGGTTGGTTTCTGTACAAGAATGATGGGACAGTTAAAGGGAATGGTAAAAGTTTTAGGATTGCTAATTGATGCTTTTAAGAGACACAGTGGAGTGAGGGTTTTTAGCAATTGGTCGCAGGGGGTGTGGGAGAGGGGGAAGTGGATAGGGAGGGGTAGGCTTGTAGAAAGAGCCAGGTTTTAAGTTTCTTTTTAAATTTGGGCGTAGATGTTTCCGTGCGTATATCAGCGGGCATGGAGTTCCACAGGGAGGGGCCAGCAAGTGAGAAAGCTCTGTTTATTGTGGAGATGAGTCTGGTGGATTTGATGGTCGGAGTGGAGAGGGTTCCTTGGTGAGATGTGCGTGTTGGTCTGGTAGAGGTGCGAGGGAGGAATGGGGGATTTATCCAATGGTGTTGGTCATCCGAGGGACTACCGACCTACAGGACCAGAAGGCTCAGGAGCATTGACAAAACAGCAAAGGGCAGGACATCGAGGAACCAGGAACAACAGGAAGCGGAGAATCAAGATGAGACACCAGGACACCTGGACGAGGACCTCAGGCATGAAGACGTAACTTGACATGGCGTGACGTGACAACAAGAACTCCATGGAGAAGACGAAAAAGACCTGACGGAGCTCTGGTAGGCAGGAGCCTCCAGAGTGAAGCAACTCCGATGCAAGGCGAAGGCTGAATGACGGCGCAGC
This sequence comes from Rhinatrema bivittatum, assembly GCF_901001135.1. Lineage (NCBI taxonomy): Eukaryota > Metazoa > Chordata > Amphibia > Gymnophiona > Rhinatrematidae > Rhinatrema > Rhinatrema bivittatum. Next base: position 122,402,278 of record NC_042619.1, on the reverse strand, counting down.
CCTTTTATAGGGCTGGGCAGGAAGTCCACTCCCTAGGTGGGGTCAGCCACACTTCCTGTGGCTGGCCCTTTAAATCTTGAAGAGAGGTGAGCGCCGGCGCCTAAGAGAGAGCAGGAAGCTGTGCAGGACCGCGGACAGCGGCCTGCCCCGATGCCCAACGTAGGAAGAGGCAGGGCTAGCCTAAGACGCAGGCCCGACATAGGCAGCGGCTCCAGCCACTGCAGGAGACCCCGGGGGTGGCTCCTGCAGCTAATACAGCCCGGGGATGCGGCCTCCTGGCCACGAAGATGTCATTAACGCTGGTGGCGGCTCTAGCCGCGAAGATGGAAGGAAGTCCGCGGCTCCAGCCACGGCGAAGAGGGATATCCAGGGCGGCCTCCGGGTCGCGTGGGAAAACACAAGTCCGCGGCTCCAGCTGCGCAGGCAGGACCGACGGCGGTGTCCTGCCGCGTCGGTGAAGCAGCGGCAGCATAGGGTGAGTGAAGCCTGCTCGCGGGGGGACCTGCGGGCAGATTCATAACAGTGGCACCTGCTGGCCTTAGCTGGATATTCAGCGGTGCCACTTAGCCGGCTAAGTGCTGTTTAGAATATCGAGCTCAGTATTTATGTCTGAATGTAACACACAGCCTCTTTCTGCCCCAACTCTCCTCTCTTATTTCACCTTGTCTTAATTTAATTGTATTCACCCCCTCACATTGTCTCATCCCTTCCAGTCTGACTCCTTCACCCCATTTTTCGAAGCCCCGGGACATACGCGGTCCCGGGGCTTGCGCACGCCGCCGAGCCTATGCAAGATAAGCTCGGCGTGTGCAGGGGGAGGCAGGGGTAGGTTTTCGGGGGTTGCGCAAACCTTTGAAAATCTACCCCTATAAATATAACCTCTTTCTCTTAAATTTAATTATTTAAATTATTGGTTTAAACTATTTGAATTGATTCTTTGTGTTAAATCTTTTTCAGATTCTTTTCATTCTTTGGAAACTATCTTCCTCAGGTAAGTATAACTTCACTAATTCTATTTTGCGTTGTGTATTTCTCACTTTCTTATGTCTGTCTTCTCTGTTCTATTCCTTGCTCTATATTTTCCTGTTTTTATATACTTCTAACTTTTTCTAGACTTTTTTCTTTTTCTCTCTCTGTGTATATTTGTCATGTTTCTTGGGATTTTAAATGTGTAGTTTGTTATTATTTGTCCATGTGCACAATAACGTACCTTTTTTACAGTGTTGACAGAGCTGTAATTGTATTTTTTTCTTGTAAGCTTAGCTGCTTTAGAGGCTAGCTTTCGAAGCTTGTGAGTGTTGTTGGCTAGCGATGGTAGGATCCTCTTGATCCCATAGACTTCTTTGCTTCTTCTTCCTACTAACCTAACTTTAAATTACAAAGGAAAGACTATCTCCTCATCCCCAACAAATCTTCCATCAGCTAATAAAAATCAAGTTGCCTAGTGAATGTCATGATATCTTGTTGTACTATGTCAGCTAAACTGGTAAAACAAAAGGTTAATTAATAACCCCTATCTTAATATATGTACTGGGATGAGACCATGGGATGTGATTTACAAAAAATTGAGATAATGAGAATAATAAAATTAGAGAGTGAAGAAATGAGAAAGAAACACTCTATCACTTACTTTCCACACTCAACCATTTATTTAGAATGAAGTTCTTTTTAGGTTCTTTACTAAGATTAATAGAACTTTGTCTTCAAAAGATAAACTACCCTGTTTCTAATATAATAGCTCCTATGCTGTTTTTAACTTCCATGACAGAGGTTCCAAAATATGTCCTGGAGGATCCCCATCCAGTCAGGTTTTCAGGCTATGACTATGACTGAGATAAAATGTACATGCTGGGGTTCTCCAGGACAGGTTTGGGAACCTCTGTTCTATGATAATACTTAAACTTTTCTCTTCAAATATTCTAAAGGATATTTAAGCTAAAAAAAATTATCCCACTTACCATAAACTACAGTTTGGGGTTTGTTATTCACTACTCCATATATAATTTTAATTCTCTGGCATAAGCTATTAAAGATTAGACTATTCTTGAAAAAAATGGAAGGTTACAATTAATACCTTTCTTGGAATGGATTATAAATAATTACTCTATTATTTATAAATGAGCACGAGACTATGGTTTTATTAAGCACAGAACCATCACTGTTAGGGTTTTAATAAACTAGTGTTTATTATGACTCTGAACTTACTTTTAATTTTGTCCATTGCACTTTCCTTTCTTTCAGACAAAAACTAAATAAACTGACTTAAAACACCATCAGGCCGATTCAACAATCCCACTGACATCGTTAGTGATGTCAGTGTCATAGCCTGCACACTACTATTGCACCGGGGGCTTTCCCAAGACCCCTGATACCTCGGCTTGCTTCCAAACTGCAGTGGCAGCTTTCCCAATGTTGCCACTGCCAAGTCCAGCCAAACCTGCAGCGGCACATAACTTTTAAATTCACCACCGCAACCGGGACCCATGCTATGAGCACAGCAGTAACCTAGTGCTGCTTTGCTTGCTCCAGCCCTGACCTTCTTGCTGTCCTCATAAGTGCTGTGAGGAAACCCAGCTCCTGCAGTTCCTCTTCAATGCGTCACACAGCTGTTGCACAATACAGCACAATCACTGCTTTTCCACCCAGGCTGCCTCCTATATGCCATGGGTAGTTTCTTATGCTTCTTTGGCTCATCAACCATCTAGGCCTCATTTGGGACAAACAAAACTCCATGGCTCTCTAGGCCTCACTAGACCCACCACAACAGGCTCTCTCTCCTAGCCTCCCAGGACAGAAAACACTGGGATCTCAACACCCCATAGAGCCCAGGGATGCCCAGGGACCAGGTAGGTAAATGTAATTAATTTTTTAATTTTTTTCACAACCATGCACATTACAAAAGCATTAACCAATAATTTTAAATCTTGTGTTTCTAATAAAGGGGGCAGTGGATGGATATAGTGCAAGACAAAGAAAAATGATTTTTAAACAATAGACAAAATATATGGAGCCTTAGTGAGTTTTAAATCAATCTGAACCCCAAGGGTTGTAACAGCTTCTTTGATTGGTATAATTGTATTGAGTATGACTGGTGAGACAGCTTGGATGGTGTCCCAATTGCTACTGATTTAGCAGGGTAGACCTTTAATTTGTGGTCAAATACCAACCTGCAATTTAGTCTAAACAGTTATTAAAGGCTGTAAGGGAAAATGAGGTCCTTAAATCTACAAAGGTGTTAATTTGAATGTCGTTTGCATAAAAAGACAGACAAAACTCACATCTCTGGATTAAGTTAGGAAGTGGGGAGAAAAAGATATTAAAGAAAAGCAGGTACAAATGGACCCCTGAGGGACACCTGTTATAATCTGCTATGCTGATGGGAGGAGCAAGCAAATGGGAGTTAGCAATCTGTTAGGTTTGGCTCCTCCAGAGGGGAGGAGTTAGCAATCTATTGTAATCTGCTGCTGGATACTCCTGTAGTGGGAGGAGTAGCAATCTGTTATGAGTCACCATGCAGAGTTGCAATCTGTTAGGGACTGGCTCCCGTGGAAGGAGGAGTTTAGCAATCTGATATGCTCCGTAGGCGGAACTAGCAATCTTGTTACAATATAGACTGCTGAGTTGGCAATCTGTACCAGTGGAGTGCTAGAGAGGGTACTCAGCTGGAAAGGAATGTAAATAGGTGAATCCTTGGGACGATGGCAGTTGACAGCGCCCCCAGGAGGATATCCTGAGAGGGACCACTGGCTAGGCTTCGGTATGGAGACAGACACAGATAGTTCATTTATTAGACAGGTTAGTAGAACCACCAGAGGTGGCAGTAGTGAGCTGATATGCCCGGCAGGGCTGAAGTCCCTCAGATACTGGAACTGCAATCCCAGGGTTGCTGAGCTGTAGAAAGACTATAGATAGTGAGTAGACAGGGTATGCTGTATACATAGCCAGTAGTAGATGACAATCTCACATATGTTCTTAAGGAGGCTCAGTAGCTGGAAAGAGTTAGGCCCTCGAGGAGTGAGTACCTGGTTCCAGGGAAAGCTCTGGGAGAGCGGTGGTAACTCATGAATGTCTGTATCTGCAATAGCTTCCAGGCAGTAGCGAATCTTCAGAGTATTCAGGAACCTGGGCCCTCGAGGAGCGAGTACCGGTTCCTATCTGCAATCTGAAACAGAGAAAAGAGAGCGAGGCCCCCGAGGAGTGGGTACCTCTGGTAAGTCTGATGAGGCAGAGTAGCTTGGACAAATCCGTAACCGAATCGTAGTCCGTCCGTCCATCCGTCCTTGCTAACTCAAATCGTAAGCGAAAGTGAAGACCTTTTATGTTGGAAGCGGATGACATCAATACAGGGGGACGCCCCTGAGGTTCGCGCCCTTGCTGGTACATACTTCGGAACGCACGTGCGCGCGCGCCCTACGTCATCAGGAACATGGCGGATCCGCAGCTTCGAGCCGGTCCGGATACGCCGGAGAGAGGCAGCATGGAGATGCCGCGGCAGGAAGCTGACCATCAGACCCGGAGGGAGTCGCCACAGAGGTAGAGAGGGTGGAGTGAGGGCATAGAGCAACCACAAACGCAACAGTACCCCCCTTCAAAGGGCGATCTCCTCTTCGGGTACCAGGTTTAGGTTTCAAAGGATGCGCGAGGTGGAACTGATGAAGCATCTCTTTATCCAAGATATTGGTCTGAGGCTCCCAAGTGATCAAATCAGGGTCGAAGCCTTCCCAAACCAGAAGGTATTCAAAATTCTTGCCTCTGTTACGAACATCCAGAATCTCTTTGATCTTGAGTTCAACTTCGTCTTCTGCAAAGATGACAGATGGATCTTGAGATTTGGAAGAATCTTGCAGAGTGTTATTGATGATATCAGCAGCAATGAATGGAGCTGCTGTGGACATCACTGAGGGACACAGTGGAAGTGGTGATGTTGAAGAATGTCCAAAATCCACGTCTACAAATGACTCTCCAGTAGATGATGCTGGATGAGAGATGGTAGTGTCACCAGCGGAAACGGATTGGCTGGTTGCTAGAGATATCTTCCTTGGATCTATTATGTGCTGTGGTTCATCAGGCACATCTTCTGAATGAAACGAACGAGACAGCGTGTCTGCTCTGGTGTTTCAATCTCCAGGTCGATACTTAAGCACAAAATCAAAACGGTTGAAGAATAAAGACCACCTGGCCTGTCTGTAATTCAAACGTTGTGCGTGACGGAGATACTCAAGGTTTTTGTGATCCGAGAAGATGGTTATTTGATGTTGAGCGCCTTCAAGCCATGGCCGCCACTCCTCAAATGCAAGCTTTATAGCTAGGAGCTCCTTGTCACCGATTCCGTAGTTCTTCTCGACTGGAGAAAATCTTCATGAAAAGAATGAACAAGGTCGTAAGGTCTTAGAGTCTCCCGCTTGGCTCAACACAGCCCCTACCCCCACATCTGAAGTGACAACTTCGACAATAAAGAGTCTGTTGGGGTCTAGATGCCGCAAGCATGGTTCAGTAGAGAAGGCAGTCTTCAATTTCTCGAACGCAGAAATGGCCTCCGTAGACCATTTTGAAGTGTTGGCACCCTTATGGGTCATCACAGTCAAGGGTACAGTCAAAAAAGAATATTCTTAATAAAGCTGCAATAATAATTAGTGAACCCCAAGAGTCTCCTCAAGGCTTTCAGGCTGGTGGGTTGAGACCAATTCTTGATACTTTCAAGTTTGTGAAGGTCCATTTGAAAACCTTCTTTCGATACTATGTAGCCTAGAAAAGGCACAGAGTCTTTGTGAAATTCACACTTGGAGAGTTTGGCGTACAGCCGGTGTTCGCAGAGATGGTGGAGTACTTGCTTGATATCTGCAATGTGGGTGTCCAAATCCTGGGAGAAGATTAATATGTCATCCAGGTAGACCACAACATTCTTGTATAGCAGGTCCCACAAGATGTCATTCATCATATTTAGGAATGTAGCGGGTGCATTGCACAACCCGAACGGCATTACAAGGTACTCGAAATGTCCGTCTCGCATATTGAAGGCTGTTTTCCACTCATCGCCACTTCGAATGCGGATGAGGTTGTAGCCCCCTTCAAGTCAAGTTTTGAAAATATCTTGGCCTCTTGCAGCCTAGCAAACAACGTCCTGGTGTTCCTGCCTTACATGATGTTCTTTCCTACGCCATGCCTCGTCTTCGCTCTCAAGTCTTCTGGTCCAGTAGGCTGGGGGTCCCTCAGATGCAGTACTCCTGGGTGGACTAGCCTGCCGGTGGACGGTCGTCCTGTGCTCCTGAGCCGTCATGTCCTGGATGTGTGTTCCTGTGCTGTCCCGCTTCCGTCGTGGTCCGTGACCAGCCTTTGGGGCTGTGTAGGGCGCGTAACAGACAGGGTGGTCCGCGACTCAGTCCCGCGGGTGGCCTGAGTAGGGTGCCCTGAGAGACAGTGCCAATGTCCATGCCTCGTGTTGCCTTGGTGGATGTCAAGAGTCTCGTCCCTGGATGCCGTTGCATCAGCCATGTGTCTTCGCCCCTGGATGCCGTTGCATCAGCCATGTGTCTTCGTCCCTGGATGCCGTTGCATCAGCCATGGATGCCGTTGCATCAGCCACGTGTCTTCGTCCCTGGATGCCATTGCATCAGCCATGTGTCTTCATCTGGATGCCATCGCATCACTCCATAGTCATGTCTTTATGTCAAGGCCCGTCTGCCCTCAACCTCAGACCAGGCCTGCTGCTCCATGCTGCTCGCAGCAGGTCCGAAAGGGCCTGGAATGGTCGGAGGACCATTCAACTTCCATCATCCTCGGATGTTGGCCATGGGAGCTTGCCGGCCTGGCCGAGGGCAGATTGTTCAGCCACACGGGGCCACCGTCAACCCTTGGCGCGGCCCTGAAGGTCTGGGTCGGGCTGAGGTCCATGGGCACACTAAACCACCTGAACACAACAACACTCCCATGCTAACTAGTCTAAAGTGATAGGAACAGTTAGCCTGGGGAATTTCATCACCTCTAATAAGATCAGCCCCAATCTCATACCCCATAACTTCAATATCCCCCACATTAAGCCCCAATCCGCTCACACATGAATCCCACACATGAGCCCCAGCTCTTCTTCAGAATTAATCTCTTACCATTCCAGAGGGTCCTGTTTTTCAGTGGCAGCAGGGACATAACAGCATGTCTGCTTCACAAAGTCCTAGATGTCAAGGAAGAAAGAATATAAATGGAGGAAGCCTCATTTTTCTTCTACATTGAATCAGCTGAAGGATCAGTGCATCCACAACACTGAACTATAGTGATTCTCAATGTCGTGTTGTGTGAAATGGAAGTAGACTTGGGTGTTGTTTTCATTATTATCACACAACATTGTTCAAAGTTACAACCATTAAATATGACTGTAGCAGCAGAAAAATGTAATATGCTTAACTGGATGTGCCAAATGTGGAATGCTATTGACGTACAGGATGTTGGTTATAGAAAGAAGGTTGGGGAGAAACTTTTGGATGGAGAGGGGAGGAAGAGGAGGGGCAAATGACTGCTTTTATTTTCTAAATTGGCTGATTTTTCTGTTTTTAAACATTGGCAACTATATGCATATTTGAGTTTGACCCTGGCATCTGTTAAACAACATCACTTGGTGAGGACAGGTGTTTGGTATTTTGCTTTAGTATGTAAATGTTCACCCCAGTGACTGGGAGGCAACCGAGTGCATTTTAAACAACAGAGCACTATTACATGTTTACACCTACTGCAGCAGCTCTGTATATCCCCTGTGTCTGTGTAAGCAACATGTGCAGGCCCTTGAGCTGCAGAATAAACCCTTTGCTGTATCAACTGCTGCCTCTCTCTACTCACTCTGAGCGAAGGCACAATCTGCCATTAAAAAGCACCTGTTTTAAGTTAAAGTGCTTTAGCCTGTGTGCAGGACAGCTACCTCCTTTAACCTGCAGTGCAGAATTCCAGCCTGAATACAGAACAGTGAGATGATAATTCAGGGCAGAGTTGGTATATCAGAGTCATTTAAAATTAGTGATGGCAACTGAAAATGAAGGTATTGCCTCTTTTTTAAAGATAACATTTTTCCATAACAGGTAAGCAATGAGATTAATAATGGAACAATTCTGAAGGGAAAGAGCAAAAGGTTGCTCGGAAAGATCCAGCAGGAATCTTATCCTGCGTGGGTGACAACCCTGTATGTAACAAGGCTGCAAAATTAGAGTGCACAGAAAACCAATTTACAGAACAAAAATAATCTGGTTACGTTACTTGATCATGGCAGACTTCAGAGGCAGCCAGCATGAATACTGAAAGTAAAGATCACCCACCGAATGTTGCATTTGTTTCAGTCTTTTCACAACTTAAAAATAGCTGCCTCAAAGCATGGTCCTGGAGCCTTGAGACTGGGCTGGCAAACTTCCAGATACAGTTTACCGTAAAATATCTTTCTCTAACCTGAAAAGATGGGAGCGTTCCAAAGCAGGTGTATGTGTTCATTTCACTCAAATTATTTTTGTCTAGAAGGGACAAAATAGTGGCAGACATTTGGAGTTTGCCAGGTATCAAATGTCATAATATTAGGTGTCTGAGGGTAAGAAAAAATATTTGTTACAGTAACATAGTAGATGACAGCAGATTCAGACTATTTGGCCCATCCAGCCTGCTCACTTATTCCAGCCTACACTGCAAGGATAAATCCCAGCTGCCAGACACAGAGTATGACTGCTTGTAACTTCTCACTCCTTATTCATCAGTTGGTTTGTTTCTCTCTTTGGTTCTCTATGATTTTGCATAGATGAGCGCACGAGTTTCCATCCTTAGTAGAAATCTGCTGCTATCGAAAACAAAATGTCCTATTTTGTTTTCTTTCATTTTTAAAATGAAGAGAAAGAAACATAAATCAAATGTTATTCATTTGCATTTCACTTTAAAATGTAAGCCCTGCGTTCGCTGTAGGCGCTGGGATTGAGCTCACTCCGACGCTACTGGACCTACATACCTCGTTGAGCCCCAGAGTGCCCATGACGCCTGAACTGCCTCATCTCGCGATATCCCTGGTTTCGGGAGAGGGAGTTTCCCCAGGAGAATCCGGGAGCACCGGAACCCATCGGGGTGAAAAACGGGGAAAGAGGAGCGAGACCGAAGGTTGATGGAGTAAAGGGAACAGCTGAGAGCCCGCTGGAAGGAGAAGGGGAAAGTAGAGCTCAAAATCAGGGTGCAAATATCTTTGACCACTCGCGCATACTCAGAAAAGGCATCAGCATCAGGGACTCCTCTAAACCTCAGATTCCCCCTTCTAGACCTGTTTTCCAGGTCCTCCAGCCATTCTTGGAACATTACATTATCAGCTTGCAATTTCTTCATCTCCTGTTGTGTGCTATGATCACTCTCCTTTTATAAAAATTGATGGGAGCTTTCAGATGATTCTCCTCTCACATAACCAAGCTTGTAATCCTCAGCTCATCTCTCCTTCCACCTCTGTTACTCTTCACACTCCCCTCACATCATCTGTAGCACCTCTGGATGAAGCACAAGCTGTTTCTCCAAACACGGTAATTGACATGGATCTTCCAGAGCCTCCTTCCTGACTCCTTCCTCAGATGACTAGCATTTTCACACAGGAAACACTCCTTTTTATACTACTGAAATACTCTCTGTCATTGGCTCACAGTCAAATTGCCGCTCAAACTACTGACACACTCTTATTTGGGCTGTGTTTAGTGTTGCAGGGTCAACTTAGAGATCATGTATCTCCACTGTTGAAAAAACTACACTGGTTACTAGTTGAACATAGGATTAAGTTTAAATTGTAGCTTTGATTTTAAAGTATATTAAGGAGAATGGTCCATCTTATTTATCTGGTTTATTGAAATTATATAAACTTTATCGATCATTACGTTCTCAAGATGACGTGCTCCTTGTCATCTCTCCTCCAAAGCCTACACATTATATTGACAGAGTATTTTCAGTTATTGGATCCCCAACTGTGGAGTACTCTTCTCCAGAATCTGAGATTGATCCCAGATACAGGGCTGATGCTTCCATAAGGCAAACTAGGCAATCACGTTAGAGCGCCAGCATTTTCAGGGGCAGCAAAATCCTGTGAGCAAGAGGTCCAGGGGGATGTTGTACCAGATTCAATACCACCAAAGTTAGGAGCACTGTGCTGGAGCTGCCACCAATAGGTAAGTTGAGAAGGGGGTGAGCACATGACCAATGATTTGCCTATGGTACCAAATATTCTTGCACCAGCCCTGCCCAGATTTAAAATGATTTCACAAGCAATTGAAAGCATTTTTATTCAACAAAGCTTTTATGACTATTTAACTTATGTTTATTTTTATTTGTTTATTTTTGCTTTGTTATATTCATTTGATGATTTATGATTTTGTTGTACACTCTAATTTATTTGTAATTTGTGGTTTACAAATTTTTTCAAATAAATAAATAAAATAAACTTTTTACCCCTTGAACAATTTGCACAAGAAATCCTCTTTATGGGAAGGGGCATCCTGATCCTCTATCTAATTAACCATCCCCTTCTTGTCCTTTTCTTGAACTTGCCCAGGCAACATGTATACAGTGACACATACAGCCACTGTGCCATCTAGTGACCCCTTTGGGTTACAGTGGTTTCTGCTGACAAGCAAACAAAATGCACAGTTTGCTTGTCAAGAGTCTGAGGCACCAAACAGTTCAGAAAAATAAAGTCCATAAGCACAAAAAAATTTCACTTTCTCACAGTAGCAAAGAACTGAACACACTTAGCAGGTAAGCTCTCGGAGGCAGTAACCCTCTTCCCTGGGATCTCCCCTGGCACCTATTCTGGTTGCAGCTTCCTTCTCTGTCACCATTTCTCTTATAATCTCTCATCAGATGAGTCTCTGGCTGGTTCCTTTTTTCAGTGAGCAACTTTTCAGTACCTTCCTCAGCTGGGCAGTTTTTTTCTCTGAACCCCCACTAAACACAATTCTCTTTTTTCCCCCAAACTTCTTCAAGTACTGTTTTTGGACAGATGAGGAATATTGTTTTAAACCTTTCTTCTTTAAGACTGCTTCTTAAACTCACATAACCTCTCAGGAATTCATCCTCTGGAACCCCAAAACGTCTTCCCACTCCTGGAGACCCTGGGCACTCCAATCTTGGAACCCAGCCACCTACTCAGGACTGGAACACTTCATCTTGGCACTCCTCTGTTGAGAGAGAGCCCACTCCTCAACCTCTCTAAACACACTTACTCTACACTGACATCATTCACAGGGGCAGGGTCTGTAGACACTCCTGACTTTGTACTAGCAGGGAGCAATTACTCTAATAAGGAGTAAATATGGGGGTCCCCTACATTTGCAATATAAATCTCCAGGCTTTTTTTTGCCACATTTGTATTTACATTCTAAAGTGCATATACCTTTCACATCCAGCTGCTCCCCTGCATATCCATATAGCTTGTGACTGGTGGCTTTCATTGGTACTGAAAACTCTGTCTGCTAAAACATGTTTAAAGGTATCACATTTACTTACGCCCTTTGTCCAGCTTAAATTTTATTTGCTTTAGGTTTTTCCCTACTGCTAGCTCCACAAAGACTTGGTCAGGTTGTTCCTTTTCAACAGTATTTACGAAGTTAGCATGCCTGCTGGTAATAACCATTTCTATTGATGTCACCTGAATTCTGTGAATCCACATCAATATCCTGCACACCTGTTGTTCTGTACATCTTAGCAAAATGATTGTTCCTTTTACATTTGTGACACATCTGTCCATTTGCAGGGCAGTTTTGTCATGCATGTTTGTTCCCACACCTGCCACATGTCTTTTGTGAGCTTTTTTATTTTGTCTGTGTCTTTGTGGTATGGTATTTGCCTTAGGGCTGTGTGCGCTTTACTTATTTAATGTGCATTATCTGATGCGGTCATTAACCTTAACTGTGCTTCTGCTGCTTCATGAATTCTTGCAATGTCAAATGCTTTGTTTAGATTGAGACCAGCACCTTGATGTCTTATTTTCTCTTGCAACTTTGGAGAATTTGTACTAAATACAGTTCTGACATGGATCTGTTGCATCCGTCGGGGTCAGACGGCTTCGTCCCTTATGCCTCACCTTTTTCTCAGCTCTCCCCGCTAGCCTTGGGAAGATGGCTACCGCCGCATCTGCAAGCCACACTCTCTGACGTCCCCGGAACAGCTATGGCATTGCCTTCCACCATGTTTCTTCCAAAAGCCTCCTAGGGTGCGCGCGTGCGCACTACCCACGTATTTATTCCAGCTATGGCGAGAACCTCGGGGGCGTCCCCCTCAAGTGACGTCACGCCATCCGGGTATTTAGCCTATGCTTGTTTGCTAGCTCATTGAGTTAGCAAGGATTGGACTCGTCTGGTCTAAGCTACTGTGCCGCTTCCGTGCTGCCGCTGGAAGCTCTCTCTCTGCCCTTTGGGGTATTGTCTAAACTGGGTACCCGCTCTTCAGGGCCCTCTGCTTTATTTCAGATGCCTTACTGGGATCAGGTACTCGCTCCTCGAGGGCCTGCTCTCCCTGCCTCGGTGCCTGTACCATCTACTTCAGCCTGGTGGAGTCACCAACCTACAGCTACCATCTAGTGAATAATCTAACTCTCAGTCTGCTCATCTGCAGCATTGCCTTGCCTGGGAAAGCTACACTGGAATCCCCTATACCAACGTGGTGAGACGGTTCCCTCTGCCGAGGGTCCCGGGCTACTACCTCTGGATCACCTCACTACTGCCACCTCTGGTGGTACACATCAAGCTGTACAATAAAAGAGCTAATTCTGTGTTTGTGTGTCCTGAGTCTAGCCCAGTACTGTGGCTCCCCATGGGGCTCCTCCCATTGGGACAATTCTTCAGAGTAAGGAGGATTTGTTCAGATGTATCATCTTTCAAAACACATGCAAAAGATTTGCGAGATAGATTTAGTGTACGGGGTTACCCTAAGCGTGTGGTTAATCAGGCTTATAAAAGAGCTCGGTATATCAATAGGGATCTTTTACTAAATCCGAAGAAAAAACAGGAATCACCATCATTGGTGTGTGTATTACCCTATTCAAATAGGGTAGGAGATTTAGTTCAAGTGATCAAGAATCATTGGCATCTTGTCAGTGGTTTTGAGGGTATGAAGGATCCCCCAATGTTTTCATTTAAAAGATCAAAGAATCTTAGGGATACTTTGGTGCACTCGGATTTAGGTGATAGAAAGAAGAAGGATGACAGAATTGGTGGACATTACCCTTGCACAAAATGCAGTGTGTGTAAATTTTGTTTGTCGGTTGAATATTTTACCCATCCAGTTTCTGGGAAAAAATTTTTTTTGAGAAATGTTACAACGTGTCAAACATATTCAGTAGTGTATATTGTGCAATGTCCATGTGGACTTTTCTATGTGGGGAAGACATCAAGGAAGATTAAAACCCGGATATTGGAACACTGTAGTAGACTCCGGAATGAGGTAGAAACTGCTCCACTTGTGAAGCACTGGCGTGAATATAAGCACACAGTGGAAGAACTCAGTTTTTTTGTGATACAGGAGGTACACAATAGACGTGGAGGGAATGTGAATAAAGCATTGCTGCGAATGGAGCAGAGATGGATTTTTTCATTGGGAACGCTGTGGCCCAGGGGGCTAAATGATAAAATTGATTGGGCAGCGTGTCTTTAAATTTTGTTTCTATGCGGTCCCTAGGAGTTTAAATGACTGAATAGATTGGTTCGTGATTCTCAGAAAGTTTTTTGAATTTTGTGCAAGGGTGTAACCATATGGAAGAATTGGTGGTGAAAGACAGCTCTCTAGATGAACGGGAGAATAAAAATAAGAAAGAAAGAAAGAACAGCTTGGTTTGAGGTGTTTTAGTGAAAAGTATGACTCAGTTAAAATTTTGGCAGGGAGTGGAAAAGGGGAGGAGATATTCTGAGTAAGCTTTTTTGATTGGTGTAGAGGAATTTAAAAGGACGGGGAGAAGTAGATGAGGCACTTCCGCTGATTTGCTCGATGGCGGCGGTTCTTTGAGCCGCGAAGGTGGCGTTTTTGCTGAAAAGTAAAAAAAGGTGAGGTTTCCTTTTGTTTATCACGCAGGTTAAAAGTTTTTTAACTAAATGAAGATGGAAGGTTTTCTAGTTGTTACCTTGATTCCATTTGCTTTAGGTATATAATGTATAAGATGAGGCGTTTTATATAATCGTGTGGGAAAGATGCTGTGAAGTAAGAGTTGGGGTTATACCTGGCTGTACGTCCGAAGAAAGTCTTTTGGGGACGTTCAGGTACAGAGAATGTGAATCATTTGAAAGTAAAAATTGAAGGGTGCTGGGGGGTTGATATATTTTGAAAAGCATTAATTTAAATTTATGAAATGTTGTAGATGAAAAACCCGTTGGATATATGTTGAGGATATATGAGCAGTAGGAGATTCCTTAGAAGTTCTCCTGAAGAAGCCTGTGGGAAGGCGAAACATGTCGAGAGAAGATGAAGAAAGATGAAAAGATTTTCGTTCCTTGAGCGAAGAAAAATTTGTGCAATAGAATTTTCTCTGCTTATAAAACAAATTGTATTTAAATTGTTTATATAGTAGGTGAAAAGGTTTACATTTGTGTCTAAATTGTGAAAGGATTTTAATATGAGTAGGATGTGTGAGTGGGTTGTAGAATGAATGTGATGCGAATGGGCATGATTAAAAGTGTGGGATATAGAAATGTGTGGGTTAGTGGGTATTTTTAAATGATTTTTCCTCGGGGTAATGTGGTAAAACTCTTTTGAGTTCTGTATTGTGGAATTATGCAATAAATAAATATTGATATGATATATATGTCACTATATGTTAATGAGTATTGATTAGGGTGTGATATATGATTAAATTGCCAGAAGAATTATTTCTTTTACTGGGACATTTCTTATTACTTAAAAGATAGTTAATTTTCTGCATTAACTGCAAACTATTGGATTACAAACCAAAGTTAGGGGGTCATTTATCAAAATGCGGTAAGGGTGTTTTTGCATGCGTTAAGGGCTTATCGCATGCGAAAAAGCCCTGTTTTCACATGTGATAGGCCTTTTAGACATGCGAAAACATGTTTACTGCATGCGATCACACCATAAGGCTGAGTTCAGACAATTGAAAGGTGAGTGAGTGAGTGAGTGAGAGAGAGAGAGAGAGAGAGAGAGAGAGACTGGCCATGATAGCATGTCCCATGCATAAGTTTTTATATCCCTAGGATAGGCCCACCTAGTAACTCGAGGTGGGGATTAGATAAGGGTGTAGGGGGTTAGGGGCCACTGTCACATTCTACATGAGACGTACGAACAGAACAGTGGTCTCTTGTGAAGATTAGCTGGCCTTCGGAGTGAGGAAACTCCCTCCAAGATGAGATTTGGCCAAGGGTCTCTCAGCCTAGCTTGATGTTACCCAGGTAGAGAGTCCATCAAGGTAGGTTGAGAGACCCTTGCCCAAATCCCATCTTGGAGGGAGTTTCCTCACTCCGAAGGCCAGCTAATCTTCACAAGAGACCACTGTTCTGTTCGTACGTCTCATGTAGAATGTGACAGTGGCCCCTAACCCCCTACACCCTTAAGTACTGCAGTGCATCTCTAGGGAAAGAAAGAGGGATAAATGGATTTGCTTATAGGTGACTAATACTTGGCCTGGTAAATGATAGTGATATACCCTCAAGGGATAAAATGAGCTCACTTATAATTGAAGGGTATACAAGGCCTTGGTACCAGTAAACATAAAAAAACACTATTCGTGAATAAGTATTCTAAGAATAAAAGGGGTTGTAGTATAACTTTTGTACTGCTTATGGAGATGGTCATGTTACCAGTAAACCCTGGGTAATTCATATGTTAGTTAGTGTCAGTGGGTAAGGGGAGGCACCATTTTCTACAGCCCCTCCCTTTGAGAGTGCTGGAATGGAATGGCCATCCCCTTTGAGAGGTTTTATAGCAGCTCTCCACTGTGAGCTCTGGGGACAGTGTGAGTTGATTCTGAGGAGAAAATGTGTGGACATTTTCCTGAGTTGATATTTTAGCCATCTTTGACTGACTCCATCAATCCTGCTGGAAGTCTGTGAGCTACATCGGGGTTCTGTCCTGCCTATGAAACCAGGCAAGACCCTGCACACTAGCTGGACTCAGGAAATAGGGAACCCAGTTTCTGGGCTGTGTATGTTAGGGAAGACCTTCTCCTCTGTGCTTTCAACGAGGACGGAGGAAGATGGTGACCCAGTGCCAGGACCTTCCGGTGTTTGCATCATTTTTGGGAAGAAGAATTTTGTTAAAAGATCTGGTGAAGGATATGGGGTGTGTGCGCCCTTAATGCTGTGGTGCAGTTTATGCAGCCTCGAGAGTGAGCCCTCAAGGCCTACACTGGCAGCTGATGAATGTGCCCTGGTTTGGGACAGCTAGAGCTTTACCTTTACCAGCCGCCTCCTCCACAGGTTGAGCCCTTAGATTCTGGCAGCCAGCAGGACTTGGTGAGTCCCTAGGGCAAGGGTGGTAGTTAGAGTCCAGAAATAACCCAGAAGCAGAGTGAACAGCAGGCTTACGGAAAAGCCAATGTAAGGGTGGGCAGCGAGCAAGGATAGTCAGATCCAGAAAAGGGGTCAGGTCTAGGTAGCAGGCAATCATAGTCGGGTTCAGGCAAGAGGTCAGGTCAAGGTGGCAGGCAATTCTAGTCGGGTCAAAGCAAGAGGTCAGATCCAGAGCAACATGCCAAGGGTGGACATGAACACACAGGAGGCATTGACGATGACACAAGAAAGACAGGCTGGACAGGCTGGGCTGGAAGACAAAGCAAGTCTGGACGAGGCTGGACTTGCAGGCATGGCAAGACTAGTCGAGGCTGGATTGGAAGGCAAGGCAAGGAGGGACAAGAAACAGGAAACAGAAACCAGGAGAGCAGAGAAGGAACACATACTGCACAGGATGCCTGAGACCTGTTGCTGAGGCATCTTCTGCTCCTTAGAGGGATCCTAATATAGGAAGCAGGCAATGATGTCATCAGGAGGCACCGAGGCAACTTTCTTGCCGTGGGCCCTATATCCTGTGGTAAGTCAGGCGTGCGCCTAGGAGGAGGAGGAGCCCGGAGCACTGGGACATGATGGCCTTCTGTGCCGCGCTCACAGGAGAGTGTTGGTGATGTAGGAATGAGTCTGGCAGCTCACAGAGCCTTCTCACAAGCCGCTGTTCTTAACAATCTGGGAGGAAGTTTTGGCTGCCCCTACCCATTAGCAGAACCATTGTAGCTATTTGATTCCAGCATGGATCACTCCCATCATTTCATTTCATTTATTAAAATGTATTTATCACTTAACACAAATGGCCTAAGCAATGTACAAAATAATAAAACATTCATAATAAAAACTTATAAAATATATTTAAAAAATGACATCATGAGATCTCAAGCAACCACAATACATGGGAAGGTCAATACCGAAGTTCTTAATCAAATGCCTGTTTTAACAAAAAACCTTTTCGAAGGAGTGAAAACTTTTTTATACATTCCAGCATTCTGAGTTCCAAGGTAAGGAGTTCTAGAATAGAGGCACTGTGACCGAAAAGGCAGGCTCCTTTGTTATCATAAGGTGAGAAAGTCTGACAGAAAGCACATCAAGCAGTCCTCGTTGAGAAGATCTCAGTTGATGAGATGGCTCATAAATTTTGTAGTAAAGCATTGGACCATGGATCCGAAGAGAAAGAAGAGTAGAGAATCAACTAACTGTGAGTAAAGAGACATTTAAGATCACTGAGGACACCCATCTGGAGTCTTCACCCTAGGGAGAGAGAGGTTTCTGCTCTCTGGGAAGAGACAGTGAATATCCAGTTTGCCATTTTGGAAGGGGTCTTCCTGCCCACCTGGGAACTCTATTTTTTCCAAGCCCGTTTGAGGAAGGAGACTGTAACAAAAAAGGAAAAATGTCGTGATGCTGAGGACTAAGTTAATTGTGCCACTTTCATCAGACTTTTCTATCAATAAAGCATTTAATTTTGTACAGAATTACTGGCTCCAGTGTGATTATTGGCACGTATGGCACACACAGGTAAGAGAAAGAAACCCCTCTCCCAAGGGAAGAAAATTAAAAGTAAAGTCACCCTTAGCACTCCGGGCCCAGAAAGTCAATCCCCGCCCCCCCCCCCCCCCCCCCCCCCCCCCCCCCCCCCCCCCACTACCACCAACAAAGGATCTCAACCCTGGGGGAAGCTAGCTGGAATGGTTCCAACCCCAAAGAAACTAACAAATTATTTTATGGCTCCAGCAGGTTGTAGTCTCCACTCGGGGACTGGGTTACACCTTGTTTTTGAATGTTAGTACTGCTTGAATGTTTACTTTTTTATGCACAATTTGATGCAGCTCTGCTACGTGTAATAATAAAAGCAGTGTTTTATTTCATTGCATGTTTGCTGGCTTACAGGGACATTCTCTCAGAAGTGTATTCAGTTCTGCTCAGGCCATATCCTTGGATGGGGCTACCTATAACTTATGTAAAGAACAAAACCAAATAATAAGATTCGAACTAGGGATTCCCACTCTAAATCTGCTTCCCTTGCAAACTTCTCTTACAAACAGTTCTTCTAACCTGGTAGGATTTCACCAGTGGTTCACTCCATATTGATGGGTGTTATATGTAAACATTTGGAAGCATATGCTTGATTATGGCAGTTTTCTTTTTAAGGTAGAATGCAAATATTTGTGTTCATTTGAATCAGTAAATATCTGTGAAGGAAGCTGGCGAACGTGCCCTTTAGCAGGACAGTCTTGGCTTCACCTATATCAGCCGCCTCCCCTGCAGGTTGAGCCCTTTTGTTCTGGCAGCCGGCAGGACTTAGGCAGGTCCCTAGGGTGGTGACAATAGCAAGAGTCCAATGGCACATCAGGGTCAGGGCAGGCAGTAGACTAACGGAGTTGGAGACAGGCCAAGGTTGGGGCAGGTGGCAGACAAGGGTGGTCAGGTCCAGGCAAGAGGTCAGGATCTGGAAAGTCAGGCCAAGGAGAGACGAAGACACACAGAAGAGGTTGGATGAGATGTCAAGACAAGGCAAGCTGGATAAGGAAGGCTGAACAAGTCGACAGGAAGAGACGAGCTGGGCAAGAAAGGCAGGACAGTGCTGGATGAGGCTGGCAGGATGAGGAAGGCAGGACAAGGCGAGACCCAAGAAACAGGAATGGAGAACAACGCTGAGGCAATATGCACTACAGGAGCATAGGGGACTCATTGCTGAAGCACCGAGGCTGGGCGCTGTATTGGGCGCAGGTGATGTCATTGGTAGGTGCTGGCTTCCCGTGTTGGGCCCTTTAAAGGTAGGTGCATGCTGTGCGTGTCCGCGCCTAGAGCAAGAGTTGGAGAAAGTGGGAGCTCGATGGGGCCTGGGACACCATGTTAGCATGCGAGCCAGGTAGACTGTGGAGGTGTTCCTGCCACACAAAGCTTGAGGCAGTACTAGGGCTAAAGAGAGATGGCTCACGGGACCTCCCCGAGAGCCGTACATCGTAACAATATCTTTCAGCTGGAAATTTTTACAAATACCTGTTTCTGGGTTAATGAAGACCTCAACAAGCAACTATGTAACTGTACAAACTGTAATTTACCATGTTTAGTGCTGTGCATACTGCAGAACTATGTAATTATTAGAATCACAGCCAAAATGCAGCCTTTGGCGAGTCAAACTACAACCTCAGTTTTACTGGGGGTGGGCATACTGTAATCCCTTATATCTTCATTCACTACTATTAATTATCATATACATATAGAATTATTATACAGAAATTGTCCAAATTGACACGAAAACCTAAAATTATTTCCTACTTTTGTTCCAATTACATTAGGCTACAACATGGATATTTAATCTTTTAATTGCATTGTCCGCTTGGGTGCATATTTAAAGATTGCATTTCTATGCAGAAATCTGAACCCCATTCATCACGTTTCACAGCCCCTTCCTGGCTCTGCATTAGCAAGTACTGAGTCATATTCCCATGTGCTGTTCCTCTGATTGTAATTACACAATGCATACTGAGTGAGTATTATTAGTAAATTGTATTTTTTTCTACAATCAGCAGGGGAATGAGCAATTAGTGAAACATTGTGGCTGTTGCCTATATAAAAAAAAAAAGTGATTATTCAATGTGAAGAAGAGAATGCTTCCAACACAATTCTGAAAAAATCTAATGGCAAATTTGATACTGCTCACGGTGCTTACTGACCTATGGGTCATATTTTCCCTTTGAAAAATATGGGTAGTACAGATACTGGAGGTAATTTTCAAAGGAGTTACATATGTAAAAGTAGCATATATTGTAGCAATTTTCAAAAGCCCATTTACATGCATAAAGTGCATTTACATGCAAAAAACATTTTGACAATTCAGCCCTATGAATTTTCAAAAGAGTTAGCATGCATAAAAATAGCAATTTTCAAAAGTGCATTTAGGCACATAAAACCTTTTGAAAATTACCTCTAGTGTGGATACTTTTGTACCCACGTATTTTGTATTTGCATTGAAGCAGGTGCAAATAATACCCAGTTGGTATGCACAGCGATTTGAAAATGAAATCTCTGCAGGTACTTTCCCTTCCTCAACCCAACCCTGCTCACTTTTGCAGATAAAAGTACACGTGCTTTGAAACATCACATGTGTATTTACCCAAATACAAGGTGAAATTTTCACAGCACATCTTTACCCCAAAACAAAGAATGAAAGATGTAAGAACAATTTTCATACTCCCTGCTGTGCTTGTAAGCCAATTTTCAAAGGAAAACTCCTTTTTCCTTTTGAAAGTCCTGCGGTGGGCTAGGGCCATGGGGATTTTTACCCTGAGCTTTTTGCACCTGTAAAGTTTGCAGGGTAAAGAACATGCTGCGGTATAATAGTTAAATCTATGTGTATTGTACTAGGCGTGCCCTAACCTTGGCATCACCCCTTTTATCTGCATAGAGAGGGGTGCATTTGTCAAAAGAATTATTTCTGTGGGTAAACACTCTTATACACATAGAAATTCCTTTGCAAATTGCCCTCTTAAGCACATAAAACCAGAGACAGAGAGTAAGAGAGAACCCTAGAGGTAGACTGCATGTGGAAAAAGGAGAGACAGAGAGATGAAAGGGTTGATATATATCCAAAGGATCCTAAGCCATAAAAAAAAAAAAAGACTATGGCACCCAGCACTATATTTAATTATGTGATTATAGAACAGTTCTGGCTCCCAAAATTGAATTGTTATCATTTGTATATGAATGTAGCATACATTTATAAGATTGTCTTTCCAAAATAATTAAAATACATAAAATACTGCTATCCACTGCTGCCATAAATTAAAGATTAAAGGTGTAGATTAGGACTATCGGCATCACAAATATATATAGTTCTCAGTTCCTAACGCTGGCCAAAAATATACAGCAGTCTGATAAGGAATGTCAGGATTAATTGAGGTTACCAGCACATAATGCAAATCTAGATCCCAATCAGCAATATTGGCTGAGCAAGAAACAATTTCTACTGCAGGGGAGGCCAACCGTTCATGAACCAAGAGTCAAGGGATCCGAATGCACAATATCAAAAGGTCTCACGTTTTCAAAAGAGGAGGGGAGCCCCTCTTTCCCAAAACATATCTCTCTCAATTCGCTCATGCTGTTCCCAGCAGTCTCTCTCAATCCCCTCATCAGTCTCTCTCACTCTTTCTCAGTTCAACAGCCCTGTCTTCACCAGTCTCTCTTTCTCTCAGTCCTATCCTGAACCAACCAGTCTCAATCCCTCCAGCCTGACTCCATCAGTCTCTCAATTCCCCCACCATGTCCCCACAAGTCTCTCTGTCTCCCATCTTGTTCATAAGAACATAAGAAATTGCCATGTTGGGTCAGACCAAGGGTCCATCAAGCCCAGCATCCTGTTTCCAACAGAGGCTAAACCAGGCCACAAGAACCTGGCAAGTACCCAAACACTAAGACAGTGATGGCCAACCTTTTGAGCTCAGTGTGTCAAAATTCATTAAAAAAACCGAGCATAACTTGGGTGGTGTGTCACTTCTAGAAAAATCCATAATTTTGTGATATTTGTAGCTCTAATTAATAACAAAAAGTTATAATTTTAATATATGTACTGTATTTATTAATAAAGCAAAAACAAATAATTCTTTACCTTACCTGCTTAGTGACTTTTTTGTTGCTGAATTTCATTGGCTAAATCTTCAATTGAAGGTTGGTATTTCGTACACTTCAAGCCCAAGCAAGCATTACAAACTTCATCTGTTAGTCGGTTTCTTTTATTGGCTCCTATTCATTTTCACACCACTTCCTCCCCATCCCCCAGGCATGCACGCATTCATTCTCACACACACACAGAGACCCCCAGGCAGGCACCCATGCATTCACACACATACACCCCCAGGCAGAGTCCCATTCATAGACATGCACACACTAAAGGCAGACCCTCCTCTCTTTTGCCAGCAACTTCGGAACCTCTCTCATTCCTCTGCTGCCACTGTCACTGCTGCCACATGGCTATTGGGGAGGTGCCGATTGCTGCTTCTGACACTGAAGCCCATTCTGCTGCCTCCTCTGTGCAGGCCCCGTGGGCTTCCACTTTCTCCATGCTGATCTCGTATATTGTGAGATCCATAGAGAAAGTGCTATTCTTGCACATTCCCAAAGATTACATGTGCCAATCACTAAAAAGTAATTTTTTTTGCCTTTGCTGTCTGATCTTAGTTTTCTAATTGGTTGGTCACAGGCTTTTTTTTTTCCACCTTCCCTTTCTTATTTTTTTTGCCAATTCCTTTTATATTGTCTTTTTTTCTGTTTCTTTTCGCTCCATCTTCTTCCCTCAAACACACAGTCAGGTTCTTATTCTCACATGCATTTCTCTCTCTCACACACACAGGCCCTCACTGTCACATGCTCTCTCATATAAAATCATTCATACACACAGTCTCTCATTGGCACATGCTGTCTGACTCTCATACACCCAGGCTCTCTCTCACTCCCACATGCTGTCTTGCTCAAGCACAGGCTCTCACTGTCACATGCTCTCTCTCATACAATCATTCATACACACACACACACACACACAGGCTCTCACTGTCACATGCTGTCTCTCTCACACACAAAGAGGCTCTCACATGCTATCTCTGCAAATATTCAGGTCTTCACTCTCACACACAATCTCTCAACTCATCTCATACACGCACACACTCACACCCTCTACAGACCCTCAGCCTCTCTCTCACCTCTGGGCCTCCTCTTCGCGGGTCACCACAGGATGGGCTCTGCAGCGGCCCTGATCTTCTCGGGCCACGGCGGCCCTGCTACCGGGCCTCTTCCTCTTCTCGAGCTGCTGCGACTTGGAATTCGCGGAGGCCCGTAAGCGCAAATGCTGCTTCTCTTCTGCACGCGCTGATGCTTCTCCTCCTTCCTGCCCACGCGGCTCCGGCAGCGTTTACTTTCGGGGCAGCACAGGCAGGAAGGAGGAGGAGCATCAGCGCATTTAAATGTGACCTTTTTCTTCAGGCCATGGTGATGTGAGCCTCACTATGGCCCTGCCTATCGCTGCGCCGCATGAGCCTCCCTGCGCCCAGGGGCATTGGGGGGTGGAGGGGTCCAGAGGGGTCTGGAGGGTGGGGGGATACTAAAAAACAAATTTTAAAGGGTCGGCGCAGCTGAAAAAAAAATGCTTGGCACAGCCAATAAAAAAAAAAAAATTCCCGATAGTCCATGAAACACTGCGCGTGTCAGCAAAAATATCTCGGCGTGTCACCTCTGACACGCGTGTCATAGGTTAGCCATCACTGCACTAAGAAGATCCCATGCCACTGATGCAATTAATAGCAGTGGCTATTCCCTAAGTAAATTTGATTAATAGCCATTAATGGACTTCTTCAAGAACCTATCCATACCTTTTTTGAACCCAGCTACACTAACTGCACAAACCACATCCTCTGGCAACAAATTCCAGAGCTTCATTGCGTGTCGAGTGAAAAAGAACTTTCTCCGATTAGTCTCAAATGTGCCACCTGCTAACCCCATGAAATGCCCCCTAATCCCGCTACTACTCGAAAGTGTAAATAACTGAGTCACATCTACTCGTTCAAGACATCTCATGATCTCAAAGACATCCATCATATCCCCCCTCAGCCGTCTCTTCTCCAAGCCGAACAGCCCTAACCTCTTCAGCCTTTCCTCATAGGGGAGCTTCTCCATCCCCTCAATCATTCTGGCTGCCCCTCTCTATAACCCCCCCCCCACACACACACACACACACACCACAACTACATCCCTCCTGAGATGCGGCGACCAGAACTGCACACAGCATTCCAGGTGCGGTCTCACCATGGAGCGACACAGAGGCACCACGACATTTTCCATTCTATTAACCATTCCCTTCCCAACAATTCCCAACATTCTGTTTGCCCTTTTGACTGCCGCAGCACACTGAGCCGACGATTTCAAAGTATTAACCACTATGATGCCTAGATCTTTTTCCTGGGAGGTAGCTCCTAATATGGAACCCAACATCGTCTAACTACAACAAGGGTTATTTTTCCCTATATGCAACACCTTGCACTTGTCCACATCAAATTTCATCTGCCATTTGGATGCTCAATCTTCCAGTGCCGCAAGGTCCCCCTGCAGTGTATCACAATCTGCCTGTGATTTAACTACTCTGATTTGACCGGACAAAAGGGAGGTTTGGATGAACAATGTGGTGTCTTTGGTTATATGAATTGGTTGTTATAATTTGAATAGTAGGAATTCTTGCAAGATATCATTGTACAAACTGACTTCCTTGTTATAGTGTACTGCTGTAAGGCTACATTATGTGGTTGTTAACTGAAAAATTGAATACATAAAAACAAAAAAAAAATAGCATTACAAGTTTCCATGTCACATTATTTTTTACCTGTAGTCAGCAGGTATGGACAAGCTTTCTTTTTGTCAAAATAAGGATTTCTTACAAGTCTGCAGCTGCACAGAAGCTTCTTGGTCACCCATTCACCAGTCTCTCTCTCAATTCTCACATCAGTCTCTCTTAATCCTCTCACCTGATCCCCACGAGCATCTGTGACCTCCCACCCTGTCCCCACCTGATTCTGACCAGCATCTCCCTCTCTCTTTCATCCCATGCTCTGCCCATTGTCTGTCTTTCTTTCTTTCTCTTGTCTCCATCAGTCTCTTTCTCAATCTCCCCCCCCCCTGTCACTACCAAGCTCTGCCTTGGCAGCCCCAGCATAATATTCCCCAGCCCCCATAAGAACGACAGGAGCTCAGTGACTTCAACATTAACACCTCCTGCCTTGTGCTACTTTGCCTCCCATCCATCCTCATCCCTTACCCAGAACAAGTATCTCCTTTGACCTCCACCCTCTAATCCCTCCACTCAAATGCCTTCTCTGGCTTCCTCACATACACCCTCTGCCATCGCCCCTTCTGGCTCTCACATCCCCACCCCCGCTCCACCAACATTCACATTTTTTCAGATCACTTCTCCCAGAAGCATTCACCCCCCCCTTGTCTCTTATGCACTCCCTCCTACTCACATACATGCTCTCTCTCAAGCACTAGCACCCTCTCTCTTCTACTCACAAATATGGCACTCTCTCATGCACTCCCTTCTCTCTTATACACACACACATGCTACCTCACACACACACACTCACTTCAGGGTCTCTCTCTCACCTTCCTTCTGCTACCAGCTGGATGAGCTATCAGTCCTCTCTTTCTCTCCCTCCTTCCTTACTTTCGCTGTAATAGTCCCTCCAGGCCTCTCCCTCTCTTCTATCACTGCTGCTGTGTGCCCCCAGTAATACCAGGCCTAATTCTGTCTTTCCTACTCACCTACACCCTCTTTCCCTTTCCTACCCCCCCCCCCCCCCCACTCATCCCATGTTTTTCCTCTTCCTAGGTTGTCTGTCTGCTGGGGAGAGGAGAGAGCCCCGCTGGCGCACGGATCTTCTTTATGTTCTCTCTCGCCACTCAACCCTCACAATCCCTCCCTCACATTCACTCCCTTCCTACCTTCCCTCTCATTTTCTCCCCTCCTTTCATTTAGGCCTCATATTCCATTCCTTCTGCCTTCTTTTCCCTTCCTCATTCACTCCACTCTTCAACATTCTCCCAACCTTCTCATTCACTCCCTTCATCTCACTTCCTTACTTTCTCTCTCATCTGGTCGTGGTTCTCTCCCTTGGGTCTTTTTTTTTGCTGGTGGGGCCTGGCCTTTCTGCCAACGGCTCTTCTCCGGGGCGAGCCTGGCCTGGCCTTCCCACTAGTGGCTCTTCTCCTGGCTGGGCCTAATGTTTTTCTTTCGCTGGTGGGGCCTAGCCTCCCTGTCAGCGGTTCTTCTTTGGAACACCCCAACACCAGAGGCACTCAGCACTGGTGGGGAGGCCAGGACCCACCAGACAAATGAGCATCGGGGCCGATTTTGGAGCACTGGCAGGACCTGGCCTCCCCACCAGCGCTGAGTACCTCTGGTGTGGGATACACTCTTTCTGCCCCAGTGGCATACCCATGAATTGTGCCTCATTTCTTGGGGGGGGGGGGGGGGGGGAGGGCATTGCTGCTGTATAGCTATCCTGCTCGAGCTGCAGGGTTTGTCACCACGACACAGTCATGCAGTGAACTCAATGTGAGCAGGAGCAGAGGAGATCATGTGATCAGCTAGACCAGCCCACCGGGGGAAGCCTGATCCCCCGATAGGCCAATTCGCCCCTGACCATGACGCTGGCATGCCTGCAGGAACTTGGAATGAAGATTTGGACTGGCACTCTAGAGATGAAGACTAGGATTCTGGAAACAAGGAACAGAACTCCAAAGACTTGGAAGACTTGGCTCCAGGACTTGGGCAGTGATGCAACCTACACAGCTCGCCATGGGCTGGTCAGGTGCAGGGCTCTGAGGGCTTGGAGTGCTTGGACACAGGAATATGGCAGAGACTCAGGAAACTTGGAAGACCAGGATCATCCAACGAAGAACAAGGAGACCAGGAACATCCAACGAAGAATAAGGAGACCAGGAACATGAAGTCCATCAAAACAGGAGCATGACCATGGCAGACCCTGAAGGATGAAGAGCAACATGGATAACCATGAAGGTCCTTGCAAAGGCCAGGCATGAAGACTGAAGAGCCCTTTTATAGGGCTGGCTGGACCTCGAGGCGAAGACATCATCAGAAAGGGCCAAGGGGCTTTTCCCGCCGCAGGCCCTTTAAATTGGGAACAAAGGCAAGCGCTCACATGCCTAGGGACACTGAAGCAAGAAAACACTAGTGGCGCTGCAGGCCACAATGAAGCAGAAGTGGCATCGGGTGAGAGGGACCGTAAAGGAAGCATGGCTCAGCAGAGCCAGACGCATCCAGGAAGGTAAGAGACAGGTGGATGCCATGTTCGGTCACATTGGCGGTGGCTGGGGAGAGTGGTGCTTCAAGCCGCGACAGCAACAAGCAGCATCGGGGAGTGAGCGAACCATTCTCGGGCCTTTCCCGTGAGTGGTAAATGCAACAGATGAGGCTGCAAAACTGTGTTCTCTGAACTGTCTAGTCTGATTGGCTTGTGCATCCTTTTTAGGGAGAGATGGTTTAAACTGGTGTAAGTGTGAGGAAAGGATGTGCTTGACCTGTAACCTTAGGGTGAGGATCAATACTTTTTGCTTTACTCTTTTCAGTTTTATTTATGGGAAGCTAAAACTTACCCAGATAAAAAAAAAAAAAAAAGGGAGACATTTTGGATGCAGAGCTTAAACTTAGCCAGGTAGCACCAAATATCAGGTTTAGTCATGTAAGTCTGGTTGTGGTCCAGTGCATGTCTAAAGTTATATGGGTATGTATACCTGCATAACTAGACCTAACCAACTATATTCAAATATAGCTGATTAAGTCCAAAAAAAAGCTGCTATCAGGCCTGATTACCTATACTCATAACCCCCAAAGTAATTAAAAAAAACCACAACATTTCAGCACCTGTTATTCATTCACTCACCTCAATCTCCAACATAATTAAAGCCTGTTGCAGGCTATAATGGCCCAAGACCACTCCACTTCATATTAAATTCAAAGTCCTGGCTCCGTTAAAGCATGATGCAGGCCATAACTGCTCTTGCACCCTACCCTGAAACCCTCCAGATCCCCAAGTCGGCATTCAGGGTTGCCTTGGCAGCAAAACTGGTAAAGTACGCTGCCAACTTTGCTCTGAGAATCTTACCTGATAGCACAGGTGATAGCGTGCACTATCAGCACTGCTATCAGAGCAGCTCTGGATGCAGTAAGATTCTACCACCTCCTGCCTTGGCCTTAGGGAGGGGCTCCAGATGGGGTGGGAGGATGGCAAGGGGACAGGAAGGGAGCCTAAACCCAGCCACTTGAATTTAATATTGCATGGGGGGTGGGGCTACTATTGCCTGCAGTGTGCTTTAATTATTTTGGGGGATGGAGGATTGGGTGCTAGGTGCGAACATGGCATTTTATTATTTTGAGGTGTATGGGTGGGGATGGGGAATTGGGCCTGCTTGACAAAGGGTTGTTTTTCTGTTTTTTTTTTTTTTACTTAATTGGCTATATTTGAATATAGGTTGTCAGGTTTAAAGTTATCTGGGTAAACTTACCTGGCTAGCTTTACCCATTCAGCAGGAAGCTCAAGTTATCCAGTGGAAGACTTGTCCTTGCTCAGTATTCAGCTAAGGTTATCTGAGTAACTTCACCCAGATAACTTTGCCACTCACTGGCTACTGAATATGGATCTTCTAGACTGCAGTTTCAGATTAAAGTTTCATTTTTCATTAATTTTACTGCGTTGTTTTCTTTGTTACTGAACATTTTCTTTCTTTTTTTATTTTTTGGGCCCAGCAGTTTTCTCCTGCTTCATTGGGCTTCCATCTCAATCAAATGAAATAGGAGAATCTGGTGCCAGGAGCTTTCATTCACCACTGCCTGAAGAACTTTTCCCTTATGTTCTATTCCCTCCCAACTTACTTTTGTCCAGTCATTGCAGCGTTATCAGAGGGCACCAAACATTAGGGCTCCTACTGGCCCCTAGATACCGCCATTGTATGATGGTATAACCCCTGGGGTTAAAAATTGAATGGGGTGGGGAGAGGTAAAGTTTTTATTTTAAAAGACAAGGACCTTGAGAGAGAGAGAGGATAAATAAAAATCTGAAATTACCTGACTGAGGAGGAGGAGGAGGAAGGAGGCTGACAGAGCTGAGAGGGATTGTGGAGCCAGCCTTGGAGGCTGTTATGGCCCAGCTTACAAGTGGCAGCTGCTTGCAGAGGCCCATGCTGTGGGGAAACAGTCATGGGGCATCACGGACTTTTGCTGCAGCTGTTGGTAAGACAAGGAAGGGCTGTCAGGACTGCTGGGGATAATCATGGGTATCTCCTGTGGTCCCAAGAGAAAGAGGCAGCCGTTATCTGTCTAGTGTAGCCGTGAGAGGTTTCCTACCCTGCGGCTGTAAAGCGAAGCCGGTCATCATCTGTTTGTGCCCAGCAGGGTGAGACTGTCCCGGGGAAGGAGGCAACAGCTGTCGAGGACAGCTTCAAGGGTTCTCTGCCTTGTGGCTCCAGAAGAAGACAAACCGGCAGCATTTGCTTTTCCCCAAGCTGCAAGTGATTGATAGGAGGGGCGGGGCATGAATCACGATCAACGCAGTCATGCCAGGCTGCCTGAGGCCCTGTCAGTACCGCAAGGGCAGCAGCATTGGGAATGTTCACACTGCCTCCAGCAGGCAGATTTCAGCATCAGGGACGCCTAGGAAAGTGCTTGGCGCCAGTGCACATGCAGGCCACACCAGAAGTGACTGGTGAAGCTACTTCCAGTTTGTGGTTGGCATGGGGCAAATTTCAAATTAAAATAAAAATAAAACAAAGCAGCAAAAATTTAAAACAAATTGCAATTCTGGGTGGGGGGACATTACCCCCCCCCTCATAATTGTGGGAGCTCTGGGTGAAAGTCACCTGACCTGACCCAAAAAGTGCCCAAAATTCTTTTAAAAATTAAAAATATGGCAAACCAA
Source organism: Rhinatrema bivittatum (assembly GCF_901001135.1). Taxonomy (NCBI): domain Eukaryota; kingdom Metazoa; phylum Chordata; class Amphibia; order Gymnophiona; family Rhinatrematidae; genus Rhinatrema; species Rhinatrema bivittatum. Next base: position 122,372,316 of record NC_042619.1, on the reverse strand, counting down.
AAGTTGTGTACAGGTCAGGGTAATTCCTGAGGTGGACTCTATGCTTTTTAGGGCCCTGAATTAACTTTGAGGATCCAAAGGAAAAATGGGTGTCCTATCACTTTAAATTTCCAAAATTAGTATCAATGGATGGTAGTGGTCAAGTGAGGACAAGCTGTTTACTCCCAAGGTCACCTTGGATGAGATTTAAAAGGGCTTAAATAGGCTCAAATTATAGTTGTTAAAACAAGGGGGAAAAGAGTGCTCCAAAACTGTTTGGACAAGGAAAAATTCTCTGAGGATCACCTGAGAAAGGTTAAGAGACCCTTAAATAATTATTTATTTCAGAAAAAAACATATGGGGAAAAGTTTAATTTTATTGTATTGTCCGTTAATTTCCATTTTGCCTGTGATTGGAATCTGTGGATCTAGGAAAGGTTGTGAATCACTTTAAATAAACAAAAAGGACCAACTGAGAAAAGAAAATTGATATGAGTCAGAATTTTTGAGGAATAATTGGACCCCAGTCAAGTAAAACCTCTACGACAGTTCAGAGTTTTGACGAAGCGGACTCCATTTCATGACAGGGCTGTTGAAAATCCCGTCAGTGTATATGCAAATTAGCTAGGCCACACCATTTCGCAAGAAGCTGATGAGGGAGAACAGTGAAGCGGTCTCTGCGACAGTTCAGACTACCCAGTTAATTAATTAATCTGCCTGTCTACATATTAATACATATGCCCAAATCTTTCTAACAGAGTCCAACAAAATATCAATAAAGAAAGGGGGGTGTCCATAAAAAAAGATGTATTAAAACTCTCTACAAAGCATAGCTACAGGCTATCTGTGCTGACGTCTTCATTAGTGTACTGATCTTGTTGAAGTCTGACAGTTGAGAAGTCAGTCAGTCTGGTGATTGAACAAGTGAGAGACAAAAGGTGTCAGACCTTATCTCCTCAGAGACTGCTCTAAAGTACCAGAAAACATAAAAATAAGCACAGAGAGGACAGTGAGAGATAGTGTGAATATGAGTGGGTTTAGAAAAAGTGTTTTAGTGATTTGAACCAAAGGTAAGGAACAGGTTCAGGATAGTTCGGTTAATTTTTAAATTGTGGTTGATACTTGGGATTTGAAGAGAGTGTTGTGTAGACGTGGACCCTTTGACGAGGTGGAGTTGGCACAACCTGCAGAGAGGAGCCCTGCAGGTCCCCACTGTCACTTGTTGGAGCTGGCTGTGACAGAGGCCCAACTGGAGCTTCACCTATACCAGCCCATGTTCCCCTTAGGCTGAGCCCTCTGGTGCCAGTGCCGGCAGGACTTAGGTGCAAGCCTCTGATGATGAGGTGATGGTCGTTAGTCGAGTCACAAGCCAGGCTCCGGGGCAAATTGAATGCGGGCGGAATCAGAGGCATGCAGCGGTCAGGGCAGGCGGTGTTCAGGCTGGTCAGAGTCAGGCAGTTGTCAAGGCAGGCGGTGTTCAATCATAGTCAATACAGGCAGTGGTCAGTGGCCAGCGGAGTTCTATCATAGACAAGAAACAGGCAGTGGTTATTAGCAGAGTCATAATCAGGCAAGCTGAAGACTGACCACAGGACTAAATGATAGAACTAGGGAATGAGGACCAGAGCTGACAAGATGAAGACCAGGAACCAGGGCAGCAGGAGCACACAGAGGCAACTTGCCAAGGCCTCAAGTGCTGGGAGCAAGGTTCTCCTAAGGGCTGAAGATTAGAGACATCATAGATGGGCGCCGCGGGGATTTCCCGCCACAGGCCCTTTAAATTTAGACAAACAGCATGCATGCTCGTCTAAAGAGGACGTGCCTCAGCGGAGTGTCAGCAGCGTTGCAGCCACATAGGGTAGTAGTGTGCGGCTGCAAGGCAAGATGGCCTCCTCGTTGGACCGGAGGGAAGGTGAGAGTGGTGGTCTGTGGAGCTAGCCTCAGACCGCCAATCGTAACATCATCCAACAATATTATTGCATATAAACTTTGAAGACCATATACGTACAGCACATCTAAAGGAAGGAAAGCTAATTTGCATCACTATCTTTGGATAATTCTTAAGCTGTTTCAAAAGGTATTAAATCCTGTAAAGAATCCACTCTTTTTTTTTTTAATATTTGCTAACTGCCTCCCATGTGTTGTAGATAATAAAATACTCCAGAAATCATCAGAAGAAAATATATCTTAAATTGAGCTGAAAGTATATAGAGGTTTGGCAAGATGAAATATATGTCACTTCTGTTCTTGCCTGAATGTATTAACCTATGATACTTTTGGGAAAACACTATTGGCTTTACAGGAATAATTAAACATGAACAGCAATTCAAACTTGAGTAGAATCATCTCCAGCAGTTTGAGCCTCCACTTCTTGAATGGCAGTAGATTTTGATGTTTTGCTGGAATAAATGGGTTTATTTAGGGGATATGACAGTTAATATGATAACAAAAGGCAAGTGTTCAATACGAATTGGACCACCAACATAGTGACACAGGTGGTAATGGTTTGAGTGCCCTGAAGTCAAAGTGTGTTAGTATATTTGCAGCCACCATCACCAGTGCTCTCTTCTTCTGCTCCCATCCCGATCCCTAGTCTTTTCCCTGTCTCCCTGTCCCCCTCAGTCTCTGGTACTTCTCCTCCAGTCAGCAGGAGGCAGTTACCTCTGGAATCCAGGATCTCTTCTCAGCAGCATCCCAATCACTCATGAACCTATCAGGGAGCTGCATGCTCCCAATGGAGATCTCCAATACAGTCAGGTAAAAGTTAGAGAATGACCAAGAAAGCCCCAAATCATGTACAAAAATATCTTTTGAGATATACATCTCAAAGAGAAAATAAAAAACATTACTGCCATACAGTACTTGGACATTTGATCAAACTGAAATGCTTCTTTAAAATCTTTTTGAAATGTTTAAATCAAATTTATAAATCTTGTAGCTATGGTTGGCTCAATAGCTCAGTGGCAATAGCTCAGACAGCCTTATCCTTTTCCCAGGCCAGCTAGGGTAGCATTCACAGCACTTGGTGCAGGGAAAAGAAATCTCAGGCATTGCTTAATAATGACAGCTATTGGCCCATCTTAACATGTAGGTGTATTGGGCTCAGGAAGGAACCATGATCCATGGCCTCTGGCAAAGGCCCATCATTGAAATGGCAGGGGAGATTTATAACAATAAGGGAAAACATCCAGGGAGATGCAAATGATAGCTCACCGTACCATAGCCCAGTAGAGTTTGATTCTATTTCAGCTGGAAGTCCAAAGGAGTAGGAGGAAACTACTGGACCAAAATAAAAAACAAATAATTTACACTATTTAATTGTAAGTTAAAAATCTAAAGCTCAATACCAAACTTCCATGCAGAAGAGCCTAACAGCATTATTTTGACATTTGACTGATGTGCAGGAAGGCTCCATCCCTCCCTTTTGTGTGGGAATGTTTACGGCAATCAGTGAAATATAATTGGGTATTGTAATAATATGAGGATCACATCATACTGTGGTGTCACATCTTCTACATTTATTAAGGCACTAATCTCATAATCAAAAATCAGTGATGATGGGAAATGACTTTCTGAGCCAACTTGATCACACCAGGAAACATCTTCCGCCAATTCCCTTATTGTACCTGAATTCTAATAATGCCGTAATCTGCTTTGAGCATCATTTGGAAAGGTGGGATAAAAATTCAGATCTACTATATATAAAGAGGAAAGCTGCCCTGCACCCACATCAGAAGTATGCAAATGAGCCCCAATGCCCTCTGCCCCCTGAAACGGTTCCCACCCCTGTGTCACCGTGATTGGCAGCAGGAGGGAGGAGAGCAGCCCCTGCAGCAGTTGGACCTGTGGCAGTTCAGTGTAGGATGTGCCAGAGTGTTGCAGAGAAGAGAGAGGCTGGCGGTTGTGCTGGAGAGGCCTAGGTGCCAGTGGGGCCCTGTCTCCCTCCGCTGGCAGAGAACGACAGACCCGTGGTGGCGCTGGAGAGGCTGGAATGCCAGTGGGGTCCCCCACCCCAGACCGGCAGGGGAGTCAGAAAGACCTGCAGCGGCGCTGGAGAGGTCAGAGTCCCGAGGGGGGGGGGGGAATCCATTTTCCCACAGGTGGAAGGGAGCGAGATCAGCGGATGATCAAGAGAGAACTGCCAGGTATGGGGAGGAAAGAGGAGGGAGATGAGAGGACACAATAGGAAAGTGGATGTGAAAGAAGGGAGGGTGAGATAAACCAGAAGGGAAGCATAGAGGCAAGGGGATTTTTATTTTATTTTATTTTTTTATTTTGTTCTGGTCAATTTACAGCATATTCACAATAAATATCATACACATAAAATGGTAAACTATAAAAATATCTACAATTCACACAGTGTGATGGTAAATGGAACCTTCTCTGAAGAGAGAGCGGTTTTAAGTGGTGTACCACAAGGATCGGTGTTGGGACCGGTCCTGTTCAATATCTTTGTGAGCGACATTGCGGACGGGATAGAAGGTAAGGTTTGTCTTTTTGCGGATGACACTAAGATCTGCAACAGAGTGGACACGCCGGAAGGAGTGGAGAGAATGAGACGAGATCTAAGGAAACTGGAAGAGTGGTCGAAGATATGGCAGCTGAGATTCAATGCCAAGAAGTGCAAAGTCATGCATATGGGGGGTGGAAATCCGAATGAACTGTATTCGATGGGGGGGGGAAAGACTGATGTGCACGGAGCAGGAGAGGGACCTTGGGGTGATAGTGTCTAATGATCTGAAGTCGGCGAAACAATGTGACAAGGCGATAGCTAAAGCCAGAAGAATGCTGGGCTGCATAGAGAGAGGAATATCGAGTAAGAAAAGGGAAGTGATTATTCCCTTGTACAGGTCCTTGGTGAGGCCTCACCTGGAGTACTGTGTTCAGTTCTGGAGACCGTATCTTCAAAAGACAAAGACAAGATGGAGGCGGTACAGAGAAGGGCGACCAGGAAGGTGGAGGATCTTCATCGGATGACGTACGAGGAGAGATTGAAGAATCTAAATATGTACACCCTGGAAGAAAGGAGGAGCAGAGGTGATATGATACAGACTTTCAGATACTTGAAAGGTGTTAATGATCCAAAGACAACGACAAACCTTTTCCATAGGAAAAAAATCAGCAGAACCAGGGGTCACGATTTGAAGCTCCAGGGAGGAAGATTCAGAACCAATGTCAGGAAGTATTTCTTCACGGAGAGGGTGGTGGATGCCTGGAATGCCCTTCCGGAGGATGTGGTGAAGACCAGAACTGTGAAGGACTTCAAAGGGGCGTGGGATAAACACTGTGGATCCATAAAGTCAAGAGGCCGCCAATGAAGAGTGGGTGACTCGCCAGAATGATAGCTACTGCCTGGAGACAATACCCTTATTAAATAAACATACACATGCTTACTGTGACTCCAACATCGCTCTAAGCTTCAGCAGGAAGAGGAAATGTGGAAAAAAGGATTCACACTCACAAAGAGGGTAGTAGCTGGCTTGTTACGGCGGTTACTACCCCAAATCAAATAAGCCTGATACTTCACTTTCAATGCATATACAGCATAGTTCTCTGCTTCAACGGCAGGGGAGAAGAAAAGAGGGTTCGCACTCACAAAGCGGGGAGTAGCTGGCTTGTTACGGCGGTTACTACCCGAAACCAAAAGTGCCTGATACTTCACTTTCGATGCATATCCAGCATGGCTCTCTGCTTCAACAGCATGGGAGAAGACTGATACTTCACGCATATCCAGCATAGCTCTCTGCTTCAACGGCAGGGGAGAAAAAAAGAAAACGGATACTTCACGCATATCCAGCATAGCTCCCTGCTTCAACGGCAGGGGAGAAGAAAAACAACCAATAAGGGCTGTATAACATAGTCTGGGTAAAACAAATAAGCATGGGTGTAGCTTGCTTATTGGCAGGGGAGAAGCTTGCTTATTGGCAGGGGAGAAGAAAAACAACCGATAAGGGCTGTACAACATAGTCTGGGTAAAACAAATAAGCATGGGTGTAGCTTGCTTATTGCGGCGGCTACTACCCCTAACTAATCAAGCTAGATATTTCACTTGGATGCAGCTCCATCACTGCTCTCTACATTAAAGGTGGGGGTGGAAGGGAAATAGAACCAAGAGCTAAGAGAAACAGATAAGTATGAGAGAAAAAATGTGTGAAGCTTGCTGGGCAGACTGGATGGGCCATTTGGTCTTCTTCTGCCGTCATTTCTGTTTCTATATATATTAAAAGTTATAAAAGCCATACAGGGATGACCCCTATATTATATTCAATCACTCCCTGCCCCCCAAAAATCTGGTAGCTACTGGTTTGTCCTTGGATGGGTTTAAGTACTAGTTATTAATATAATTATTTTTCCACTTCTGTAAGGCAAAAAAAAAAAAAATCTGTGAAATGTCTTCTAGTTTATTCTAAGATATAAGCCTCAAATTTCCAGCCTAAACATGACATTTTCAGTTTCTTCTACTTGACATTTATTCATATATATTCTGTCTCCATCTCAGCAAATGTTTTCTCCAATAAAACAGAAATAGGTAGAAAAAAAGAGCAGCGAACAGGTTAATAATGGTACTTTTTATGCTTTCCAACTTAAGGAATGTTGGAAAGAATTATGTAAAATGGATCAACATATATTTCTCTGTCTGCAGGCACAATAATTCAAGGGATGGAAATTCACTAAATTTGGCATGCAGAAAGAAAATATGAATATCTTGGACAAATTAAAAAACAGAAATATCAGCTCGGTATTTTCAGAGAATCAATCCTCAAAAAAGATCCCCAATGCTTTTTATGGGAAACTGTTAGAATGCTGACCTGCGTTCCATTCCAACGGACTCCCCTCCATTGCACACACACATGCACACACCCCTCACACTCACACCAGCTCTTTGTCATAGTACACATACACACACCACCCCCACACTAACTCTGCACACACACATCTCTAGAGCCACTACCACACACTCCCCACTCCTATACCCCAACACACACACACCCTCACATGCACCCACAAACACACAATTCCCCACACTCCCACTCATACTGATATCACCCACACACACATCCCACATATTTCTACACACTCACAGGCACCCATCTCACATACAAACACACAACCCCCCCCACACATACACACACACACGCCACCCCACACTCCCATACCCTTTACACAACCCACAGACACATCCTGCACATTCCTACACTCCCACATAATGCACACACACACTTGTCCCAACCAAACCCCAGCCTACACATGCACAGCCATACCCCCAAATAAACATACCCCTCAATTCACCATGCACACACAGCCCTGCCAAGATTACCCCTGCATACACACAAACCTACCCAAACACCTCCAACCCCAACACCTATACATATCTTCTTACACCCCACATGCATATACATACACCTCTATACTCACTAGACAAACTGATGCACATAACCCCTCTACACACACCTGACTTACACACAGCCTCCACATACATTCCCTCACTGTTATATCTGCTACTTACAAACACACAGCCAAACCACAAAAAACACACTCCACAATCTCATGCACATGCAACCCCCTAGCCAAACAAAAAAAAAGCACACATCCCACACTTTCAAGCCCCATATGCCCTGCACTCTAATCATGACCCTATACTCCCCTTCACACACACCTGCGTTACCTTCACCCACTCATCTGCCCACACACATTCCTACCCAACCCCCCCACACACACACTCCCCTTACACACCCACACCTTATTTCTCCTCCAAATATGCCACCACCACACATCCACACACACCCCCCTTCTACAAATCTGTGTTGCAAAGAATTCCCAAAACATGCCTCTGCCTGCTTTTCCTTCTTGTTCACTGAACAATTGGAGGTCAATATTTAGTGGGCTGGTGAGGCAAAAAATGATACAAGAAATGTAACCTGATAACTTTACCTGGATTTTTAACAGAATAAACCCAGATAAAGTTATCCAGTCACTTTAGGACAGGTATTTCTCTAACCAACTGTACCTGGCTAACTTTATCCAGGTAGCACTGACTAAAAGCTCTGACCAGCTAAAATTTAACCACTCTCCTGGAATGCCAGTGTAGATAGTGAGATTCCCAGACAAAATTTAGCTGGAGAGCAGGGGAAAATATTCATACCTAGGGTTTTGTCCCGTAACTAAAAAAGTTACTAGGGCAAACCCTTTGAATATCGACCTCTTGACTTTTATTTCCAGCTTTTTAAATGGACTAACATGGTAACCATATTACTGTTCCTAGTAAGAGTAAATTCTCAACTTAGTTCACTAATATAATTAAGAAAATATTGAGCAAAGATCATTATGCTAATGTCCAAAAATGAATTGTATAGAAATATAAAAACATGACAGCAGAAAGACCATATGGCTTATTTATTCTGCCCATCTACACCAATTGCTCAGCTCTACAGTTCCTACTGCTCCCTTAAATATCCCCTGTCTCATGCTTTCTTGAACTGGGATACTGTCCTTTGCTCCATCACCTCCACTAGGAGGCTGTTCCAAGCATCTACCACCCTTTCTGTAGAGAAATCTTTTCTTAGATTATTCCTGAGTCCATCCCTTTTACCCTCATCCCATGACCCCTCATTCCTTTCTGTTGAAAGAGGCCTATCCCCTGTACATTAATTAATATCTTGGAGGTATTTAAATATCTCTGTCTCTCCTATACCACCTTTCCTCTAGGGCAGGGGTGGGCAATTCTGGTCCTCGAGGGCTGCAAACCAGTCGGGTTTTCAGGATATCTTTAATGAATATGCATAAGAGAGACCTGCATACACACTGCCTCAGTTGTATGCAAATCTATTTCATGCATATTCATTAGGGGTATCCTGAAAACCCAACTGGTTTGCAGCCCTCGAGGACCGGACTTGCTCACCCCTGCTCTAGGGTATACATATTTAAGTCTTTCCCCATATGCTTTATAACAGTGGTTCTCAACCCTGTCCTGGGGACCCCCCCAGCCAGTCGGGTTTTCAGGATATCCACAATGAATATGCATGAGAGAAAATTTGCATGTCATGGAGGCAGTGTATGCAAATTTTCTCTCATGCATATTCATTGTGGATATCCTGAAAACCCAACTGGCTGGGGGGGTCCCCACGACAGGGTTGAGAACCACTGCTTTATAATGAAGACCACTGATCATTTTAGTAGCCACCCTCTAGACCAGTGATGGCAAACTCCAGTCCTCATGTGTCACAAACAAGTCAAGTTTTCAGGGTGTCCACAATGAATATGCATGAGATAGATTTGCATACAATGGAGACAGTGCATGCAAATCTCTCTCATGCATATTCATACTAGATATCCTGAAAACCTGGCCTGTTTGTGGCACCCAAGGACTTGAGTTTGCCATCACTGCTCTAGAGTAACTCCATCTGTTTTATATCCTTTTGAAAGTGCAGTCTCTAGAATTGTGCAAAGTATTCCATGAGGTCTCACAAGTCATCGCTGCAAAGAGCAGGGAGGCAATAGAGGAGCAGCTTTGCTTTGGGCAGGAGAGGGGGCAGAGGACAGTGTCAGCCTGATGGGAGCTGGAAGAGGTATCCTAAAGCAAACTGGGTATTAAGCTGAAGGAGGGAGGAAGGGGGCAGGGAGCAAACTGGGCAGAGCATTGAGCTTGGAGAGGGAATGGGCATGGGGCAGAGAGAAAACTGGGCAAAACATTAAGGGAGGGAGGGAACAGAGCAAACAGGGCAGAGCATTGAGCAGAGGGATGAGGCATGGGGCAGGGCATTTTGCAGAGAGGGAGGGGGCAGGGAGCAAGGCAAACTGGGAAGGTCATTGAGCAGAGGGAGAGGGCACGGGGCAGAAAACAAACTGGGCAAGATATTAAGGGAGGAAGACAGCAAAGCAAACTGGGCAGAGCATTGAGCAGAGGGATGAGGCTTGGGGCAGGGCATTTTGCAGAGGGAGGGAGGTGGCAGGGAGCAAACTGAGCAGGCCATTGAGCTAAGGGATGGAGGAGCACAGGACAGGGACCAAACTGAGCAGGCCATAGAGCTAAAGGATGGAAGGACACAGGGTAGGGAGCAAATTGGGCAGGGCATTGAGCGGAGGGAAGGAGAGAGGGGGCAGGGAACAAACTGGGCAGGGCATTTTGCAGAAGTAGGGAGGGGGCAGGGTATTGAGCAGAAGGAGAGGGTATGGGGCAGGGAACAAACTGGGCAGGGCATTAAGGGAGGGAGGAAGCAAAGCAAACTGAGCAGGGCATTGAGCGGAGTGAAGCAGCATTGGGAAGGGAGCAAACTGGGCAGGGCATTGAGTGGAGGGAGGGGGCATGGGGTAGGGAACAAATTGGGCATTGAGCCAAGAGAGGGGTTGAGCCTGGGAATGGGGGGGGGGGGGGAGGGGAGTAAGCTGGGAGTCAGGGCATGGGAGGAAGAGTAACCTGGGTTTGATTCTGGGGAGAAGAAATGTTGGGAGGGTTGTTGGGTTTTTCAAACAGGTCCAAATTTAAAATTATGGCGCCCATAGCTGGAGAACCAGGGGTGGGAGACTTTTTCCCAGAAATCAGACAGCAGCAGGGGGAGTCCCAGTTTGTAGGTATCTTCAGAATTTGGTGCGCAAGGCGAGTGCCTATGTTACTGTGCCTAAATCCAGCCCTGGCTTCAAGCCTGATATCATTTTACAGTGCTCATGAAGGCTTTCTGCATCTTTGAGTAGTAATTCAAATGTAATACAAAGCATGAATTATTACTCAGAGGGAATGATTGTATCATGCTTTGATTTTAAAATATTGATTGTGCACTGAATGTGCTGGAAGCTAGCTGTTTGGCTGTGAGGAGGTAACAATTTTAATTTGTGGTCAGCTATTCTGTATTCGGTGATGGTCTCTCTGTGTTCTGCAAGCATGATCGAGGCAAGTTGATGTCTGTAGCAGTCTTGTTCGTTGTGTTTTCCCAACAGGAGGTGTATTTTTGTTGTACAACCTGATGTAATCTTTGCAGTGCTGTCTTTTCACAGGTAGGGTTGATTTTATGTATACCCTGGAAGAAAGGAGGAGCAGGGGTGATATGACTCAGACTTTCAGATACTTGAAAGGTTTTAATGATCCAAAGTCAACGACAAATCTTTTCCATTGGAAAAATATCAACAGAACCAGGGGTCACGATTTAAAACTCCAGGGAAGAAGACTCAGAACCAATGTCAGGAAGTATTTCTTCACGGAGAGGGTGGTAGATGCCTGGAACACCCTTCCAGAGGAAGTGGTGAGGACCAAAACTGTGAAGATTTCAAAGGGGCATGGGATAAACACTGTGGATCCATAAAGTCTTCAGGATGTGAATGAAGAATAGAGGCATGGGGGTGGCTTGCGGGAATGACGGCTACTACCTGATGATTAATAACCTTATTCAATAAACATACACACGGTTAACACAACTCCAACATTGCTCTATGCTTCAACGGCAAGAGGAAATGTGGGACAAAGGATTTGCATTCAAAATAAGCGTGGGAGTAGCTTGCTTGTTGCGGTGGTTACTACCCCAAACCAAATTAGCCTGCTACTTCACTTTCAATGCATTTCCAAGTAGCTCTCTGCTTCAATGACAAGGGGGGAAATGAAGAAAAGAGGATTTATATTCAGACAACAATCAACAAGGCGAAATTGCCCAGGCTGGGTAAACAAATAAGCATGGGAGTAGCTTGCTTGTTATGGCGGTTACTACCCTGAACCAATCAAGCCTGATACTTAACTTTGAATACATATACAGCGCAGCCCACTGCTTCAACGGCAGGGGGGAATGAAGAAAGGATTTATATTCAGACAACAACCAACAAGGATTAAGTTGCACAGGCTAGGAAAACAAATAAGCATGGGAGTAGCTTGCTTATTGCGGCGATTACTACCCCTAACCAATTAGGCTTGATACTTCACTTTGATGCAGCTCTAGCACTGCTCTCTACAACAAAGGCGGGGGCGGAAGAAAATTAGAACCAAAAAGTTACCAATAAGGACCCTGACCTCAGTGGTCAGAGTAACAGATAAGTATGAGAAAAATAAATGTGAAAGCTTGCTGGGCAGACTGGATGGGCCACTTGGTCTTCTTCTGCCGTCATTTCTATGTTTCTGTGTGAATCCTGAAAGTTAGTATTGCTATGGTATGACAGGTTTGAGGTTTGCTACCTATGTCATCCTGAGTGTGTTTCTTCTTTTTGCAGGATTTTATATTATTTCACAATGTGCCTGGTAGTTACTGTTACTTAGATGACACCAGAATTTGAATACTTTCTTCGTATGGTGAGGTGTATGGGGAAATATCCTG